>NC_041390.1:239577143-239628633 GCF_002162155.2 Triticum dicoccoides | reverse complement strand
AGGCGGCGGCGGGCAAGCGGACGAGGAGCTCGGGCGGCGTGCGGGCCTAGGCGGGCCGCACTTGGGCCCGGCGGGCCGCGGCAGCGGGGAGAGGCGCGGGGACGCGTGGCGGCCCCTGAGTGGGTGCGGGAGGCGGCGGTGCTGAGGTGGTGGCCTCTGATTGGCCGGGCGACATGTCCGGCGGACGTGTTCGGCGCGGGGAAGAGGTGGCTAGGGTTTGGACTGCGATTTCGGACGGGGAGGGCCTATTTATAGGTAGGGGAGCTAGGAGAGGGCTATTGAGGTGCGATTTTCGCCCACACGATCGTGATCCAACGACGGAGAGCGTGGAGGGGGTTTAGATGGTCTAGTGGGCTGTTGTGGAGGGGTGTTGGGCTGCAAAGAGAGAGGGGTTTCGCGGTTACAGGTTAACCGTTGGGGCATCAAACGACCTCCAAATGGAACGAAATTTGACAGGCGGTCTACCGGTGATATACCAACGCCACTCGACAAATCTCGGCCCATTCCGAGAACATTTTTCTCCCGCTCACGAAATAAGGTCTGAGAGGTGCAATAGGTGCATGTGAGAGTGTCGGATTACAAAACGGACAACGGAGAGAACTGGAAGTCCCAGACGGATGCAGGTTTTGAAAACATGAAGATGCAATGCACATGATGACATGTCAAAGTGCAACACACAAGCAAATGACATGGCAATGACGGCGAATAACTGGAAGACACCTGGCGCATCAGACTCGGGGCGTTACAGCGTTGGTATGGAGGCTAACCGTGGATACGGCTAGCCATGGAAAGTCAAAGTATGGTGGAAAAAGGAATAAACTTTATTTTCTGTTTGGTAACCGCCTATGATATATATAAGCATGGAAAGTATTAGGCACTCTAAGTCATTTTCGTTGGTGGGATGGATACACCTCCCAAAATGTTTTTATCTCTAAGTTTTTCTCCTTGAGCTCTGGAACCTCTACAAATCCCTACTTCCCTCTGTGAAGGGCCTTTCTTTTACTTTATGAAATTTTTATTTTGAATTTGAGTCTCCATATTCTCTTATAAACGCACCAACTAGGAGGAAATATGATCATACTTGAGTATTGGGTGTAGCTAATATGCGAGTGTGTTTCATGAATGGAACAATGGTTGAGCATTATGGGCTAGGGATCACTTATTTTAGCGTTGATATTTTGAAAGGCATGGTTGCTTGTTGATATGCTTGAGTATTTAAATTATCATTTCAAAACTAGACTATTGCTTTGAACAATATAAAAGTCCAAATGTCCATGCTATAAGGAAAAGAATATGATATGACATGTTAGGCAGCATTCCACATTAAATATTCTATTTTTATCACTTACCTACTCGAGGACGAGTAGGAGTTAAGCTTGGGGATGCTGATACGTCTCCAACGTATCTATATTTTTTGATTGTTCCATGTTGTTATATTATCAATCTTGGATGTTTTATAATCATTTTATAGTCATTTTTTATCATTTTTCGATACTATGCTATTGACATCGTGCAAGTGCCAGTTGCTATTTTTTCCATGTTTTTTACATCACAGAAAATCAATACCAAATGGAGTTTGAATGCAACGAAACTTTACAGAGATTTTTTTGGACTAGAAGGAATATAATGGGCCCTGGCTACGCCTGGGGGTGCTCCGAGGAGAGCACAACCTACCAGGGTGCGCCAGGAGGCCCAGGCGCGCCCTAGTGATTGTGCCCACCTCGGGTGCCCCCTGGACAACCTCTTTGCTCTATAAATACCCCAATATTCCCAAAACCCTAGGGGAGTCGACGAAAAATTGATATAGCCGCCGCAGAATCCAGAACCACCAGATCCAATCTAGACACCATATTGGATGGGGTTCACCACCTCCATTGGTGCCTCTCCGATGATGCATGAGTAGTTCTTTGTAGACCTTCGGGTCTGTAGTTTGTAGCTAGATGGCTTCCTCTCTCTCTCCCTCTCTCTTGATTCTCAATACACTGGTCTCTTGGAGATCCATATGATGTAAATCTTTTGCGGTGTGTTTGTTGGGATCAATGAACTTTGACATTATGATCAGATCTATCTTTTTTATATCCATGAAAGTATTTGAGTTTCTTTGATCTCTTTTATGCATGATTGCTTATAGCCTCGTATTTATTATCCGATATTTGTGTTTTGTTTGTCCAACTTGATCTATTTATCTTGCAATGGGAAGAGGTTCTTTGTAGTGGGTTCGATCTTATGGTGCTTGATCCCAGTGACAGAAGGGGAACCGACACGTATGTATCGGTGCTACTAAGGATAAAACGATGGGGTCTATCTCTACATAGATAGATCTTGTCTACATCATGTCATCATTCTTATTGCATTTCTCTGTTTCTCCATGAACTTAATACACTAGATGCATGCTGGATAGCAGTCGATGTGTGGCGTAATAGTAGTAGATGCAGGCGGGAGTCTGTCTGCTAATCTTCGACGTGATGCCTATGTAATGATCATTGCATGGATATCGTCATGATTATTTGAAGTTCTATCAATTTCCCAACGGTAATTTGTTCACCCACTGTTTGCTATTTCTCTTGAGAGAATCCACTAGTGAAACCTACGGCCCCCGGGTCTCTTTCTCATATATTTGCCTTTGAGATCTACTTTTCCTTTGCATTTATTTTCAGATCTATTAAACGAAAAACACAAAAATACCTTGCTGCAATTTATTTTATTTGGCATTCGATCTATCAATATTTACAACTCTCTCATGTCCGTTTGCCAATTTCTGGCACCGTTATCCGAAAGGGATTGACAACCCCTTTTACACGTGGGGTTGCGAGTATTTGTTATTTGTGTGCAGGGGCTGTTTACGTTGTGTTGCCTGGTTCTCCTACTGGTTTGATAACCTTGGTTTCATATCTGAGGGAAATACCTACCGCCGTTGTGCTGCATCATCGCTTCCTCTTTGGGGAAATAGCGACGTAGCTTCAAGCGACATTAGTATCCAACGTATCTATAATTTATGAAGTATTCATGCCATGTTTACAATAATTTTATATGGTTTTGGTATGATTTGCATGGAACTAACCTGGACTGACATTGTTTTCAGCAAAACTACCGTGGTGTTGTTTTTTGTGCAAAAATGAAAGCTCTCCAAATGAGCTGAAACTTTTTGACATTTTTTTGGAACAAAAGAGACCCCCGAAGCTTCGTGGAAGGACCAGAAGGTGAAGGAAGGGCACAAGACACCGGGGCGCGCCTGGGCCCTTACCCGTGCCCCGGTGGGTTGTGCTCACCTCGAAGCCCATCTTCATGTGAAACCAACGCTAAAAAATCCTATAAATAGAGAAACCATCAGGGGTTAACCTATATCAGAAGTTCCACCGCCGCAGGCCTCTGTAGCCACCGAAAACTAATCTAGACCCGGTTTCAGCACCCTGTTGGAGGGGGGGAATCATCTCCGGTGGCCATATTCATCATCCCGACGGCCACCACGATGAGGAGGGAGTAGTCCACCCTCGGGGCTGAGGGTTTGTACCAGTAGCCATGTGTTTAATCTCTCTCTCTCTCTCGTGTTCTTGAGATGTCACGATCTTGATGTATCGCGGGCTTTGTTAATATAGTCGGATCATACGGTGTTTCCCCTCTCTATCTTCTTGTGATGAATTGAGTTTTTTCATTTGAGATTTCGTTGTTATCAGATTGAATGCTTCTATGGATTTTAGAGCACTTGATATATATCTTGCATATGAATACTCGTGGTGACAGTGGGGTATCATATTGATTCACTTGATATATGTTTTGGCATTCAACTCGCGGATTCCCGCGGTGACATTGGGGTAATATATGTATAAGGGGTGATGGACGTTCTCGTATTCTGTTTCTCCGGTAGAAATCTTGGGGCACTCTTTGAGGTTCTTTGTGTTGGATTGAGTATTATGAATCTGAAATTGTTTGGTGTTATTTTAGTATGAACTCTTGGATAGGTCGATCGAAAAGAATAGCTTCGAGGTGGTTTCGTACCCTACAAACGATTTCTTCTTATGTTCTCTGCTAGATAGGAACTTTGGAGTGATTCTTCATCGCACTTTGAGGGGTGGTTATATGATCCAATTATATTAGCACTGCTGAGAGATTGCACTAGCGAAAGTACGGACCCTAGGCTTCATTTTCAAGCATTGCAATGCCGTTTTTATGTCCGTTTACTATTTCATACCTTGCTGTTTTTATTTATTCAGATTATAAAAATATATTTCTACCATCAATATTACACTTTTATCACCATCTCTTCACCGAACTAGTGCACATATACAATTTGCTATTGTATTGGGTGTGTTGGGGACACAAGAGATTTCTTGTATTTGGTTGCAGGGTTGTTTGAGAGAGACCATCTTCATCCTACGCCTCTCACGGATTGATAAACCTTAGGTCATCCACTTGAGGGAAAATTTCTACTGTCCTACAAAACTCTGCGCTTGGAGGCCCAACACGACTCTACAAGAATAAAGTTGTGTAGTAGACATTAGGGCCATGGCTACCTTAGAAAGGATTCGGACCTCTACAAACTGATACATGCGTAGCTGCTCTCGTCCCAAGGCAACCCTGTCGGGCAAGAGCATTGTGTCTCCATACCATCCATACATCAATCCACCAAAAGTAGGAGTAGGGTTTTACGCCTCGCGGCGGCCGAAACGTGGGTAAAAATTGCCCGTGTCTACGTTGCCATGCCGCTCTACGCTCTCCGCTCTTTGTGCAATGCGTCCTTCCCCCTTGCCGAACCACAAGCGGCCAATGGCCTCATAGGTGGCCATGTTTTCCCACGACAGATCACATCTCCATGGCTAATATGTACAAGCCAATTTCTGACAAAGCCTTGGAAACTCAGAAGCTTGGAACCATATACTATCTGCTTGCTGGCTTGACCACCATGAACACTATCTTGAGGCACACTTTATTGCCCAAGTCAGGAGATCATAGGATGATTCCTGGTCACTCCATCAACCTGATTCACTTGTTTGATATTCCTCGGAAACTCAAGGTCATGAGCTTCATTGTTGAAACAGTGAAGAGAATAGTAGGAAACCATAAGAGGTCTTGTGGATATGCCCCACACATTCAGACTTTGATCAACTCTAAGATGGGAACATGGACATATGTGCTTGACAAAGAGCATCTACCCCTGCGGCCAGACTTTGAGGACAGCGAGGTTGTCATGGATGCTTCACATCCTACTTCTGCAGAAGCCCAGTGTAACACCCCGGATGTAACTTAACATATTTGTAACTCCGACTCTTGGCATTTTTCAGCTTTAAGTTATGAGATTTCCCTTCATGGTTGGGTTTTGTCTTTGTTTTGCATTTTGTTCATGTCATGCATTTCATATCACGTCATCATGTGCATCGCATTTGCATTTGTGTTCGTCTCATGCATCCGAGCATTTTCCCCGTTGCCGTTTTGCAATCCGACACTCCCACATGCACCGGTGCACCCCTCTTGTCTCTTTTCGTGAGCAGGTGTTAAACATTCTCGGAATGGACCGAGATTTTCCAAGTGGCCTTGGTATGCCACCGGTAGACCGCCTGTCAAAGTTCATTCCATTTGGAGGCCGTTTGATGCTCCAACGGTTAACTGGGTAACCGCAAAAGCCTCTTGTGTGTTGCAGCCCAACACCCCTCCAAAACGGTCAAATAACCCATCTAAACCATCACCATGTCCTCCGTCGTCGGATCACGATCGTGTGGGCGAAAACTACACCTCATTTGGACACTCCAAACTCCCTCTACCTATATATATATGTGTCTCCCCCCGAAAATCGCAGTCTAACTCGAGCTCTCCCTCTCCTCGCGTCGCCGGACTAAAACGCCGCTGCCAGATGTGTCCGCCAGCCACGTCTCCCCCACCATTACGGCTCCACCACGTCAGCCTCATCGCCGCCGCATCCAATCGGGGGCCGCCGCGTGGACTAGTTGCGTCCCTCCGCCACCGCGCGCCACCGCGGCACGCGGGGCCCGAGGCCGGCCTGCCCGACCCGCAACCGGGCCCGAGCGCCCGAGCGCCCCGCCGCCGCCTCCTTCGCCCGTTCGCCGGCCGCATCGTGCCTTCGCTCCGCCGTTGAACACTGGCGCCACCCCACCATGTTGCGCGCCGCCCGCTATCTCCTCTGCGCCCGCGCCGCCTCTCCCCACCAGCGCCAGATCTGGTCCCCTTCACTCCGGCGAGCTCCTCCTTCGACGTCGGTCGTCTCCTTCTATGACGGCAAGTACTCCGGCGAAGCTCCGACGAACCTCGGTTCCCGTGCACGGAAACCCTAGATCTGAAACTGGGAAGTCTATTTCTTCTAAGTCCCTTTTCCCCTGATATTTTCATGCCATGTTCATCGCATCGTATCTTCGCGCTCGTAGATCCAAATGATGCATATGATATATCAAAATTGTTCGTCTCATTGAGCTCTTCATGGTAGGAGCATTGTTAGGCATGTTACTACCTGTTATGATGTATTTTTCATTGATGCAAGAGTGCTATAAAATGTTAGGATCAGGTACTTATTATATTATGAGGTTTTGTCATTTTTGTTGCATTTGATGTGTGCATATTTTGAGCATGAGGTCTACATGAGTTTTGAACCACATCATGCCATCTTTACAGAGGTGCTTGTCTTGTATTTTTGGGATCTATGTGGTGACTAGCACAAGCATGCAAAGTAGCCTCTACAATGTTGCTGTTTTCAGGGACATAGGATTTTGCTAAGTCTTTTTGTGTTGTTATTTTGATGTCATGTAAACTTGATGCTACCGTGAGATCCAAGCTTATTTTGGGATACTTCAGTGAGGGTGTTTTGAACATGTGGTTATGCTCTATCCATCCATGCCCCTGTTTGCAATTATGGAGTTGTCTAGCATGTCTTGTTCCTGCTCAACTTTTGCTATAAAATATTCCTGGCAGAATGTTAACATGTTAATCAATTTTTCCATGGTTGTTACTAGTGATCCATGCATCCTATGAACTTTCTCTTGCCATGGTTAGCTTCATGAACATGTCATCTTGCTATTGGTATACTTATATTTTCATGCAATGCTTTGTGCTGAGTGGAATGAGCTTGCAAAGTTGCCTTCACGAATCTGTTTATGCCGTGCTCTGTTTTTCTGCTAAGTCTGAAACTGTTAATAAATCTTGCTATGTTTACATGGGTGCCATCATATCTTCTGTGCCTTTTTGGCTCATGTTGAGTAAGGGACTTTTGTTCTATTCTTTTATTAGAATCATTCCATGCCTTGGTTTGCTATGATATGTTCCTGTAGCATGATGTTTGCTTGCTCTAAACTTTGCTTCCTGGTGTTGTTTGACATGTTAGTATTTTCACTAAGTCTGTGAAGCTGATATCTTTTGCACTTTTGCCATGCTTGTTTGAACCTATTCTAATGTGATTTAGCCGTAGCTAAATGTTCATGTTTTGTCAAGCATCTCTTGTACATCATTGCCATATGCTTTGTTGCTATGTTGGAGTGCAGTAGCTTAGTTTCTTGTTGCATTCTAGATGGCATCGTGCTGTTAATCGCAAAATTGTGTCATTCTTGTTTTGCTTGCCTTTTGCAAACCGTGCATCCGTTTCTGGTGATGTTTATATCGATTTCAACCGAAATCATCTCATCTTTCCAGCGGCACACTTGGTTTGCCAAGTTGATGCCTAGATCATTCTTTCTCTTATGGAGCACGCATATGCATTGCATATCATATCTTGCATATCATGCCATGTATTGCATCATGTTGCTTGTGCATTGCACCGTGATTGATTGATTGTTGTTCCATTGCTTGTGTTCTTACTTTGGATAGAGCCGGGATATGAGTACGTGAACGAGGAACCTGTTGAGTAAGCTTTCGAGGATCAAGCTTTCGACAACTCTGAGAACTTTGCAGGCAAGATGACCATACCCTCGAAATCACTTCTATCTTTGCTTGCTAGTTGTTCGCTCTATTGCTATGCCGTGCTACCTACCACTTGCTTATCATGCCTCCCATATTTCCATGTCAATCCTCTAACCCACCTTCCTAGCAAACCATTGTTGGCTATGTTACCGCTTTTGCTCAGCCCTCTTATAACGTTGCTAGTTGCAGGTGAAGATGAAGTTTGTTCCTTGTTGAAACATGGATATTGTTGGGATATCATTATTATCTCCTATTTATTTTAATGCATTTATATACTTGGTAAAGGGTGGAAGGCTCGGCCTTATGCCTGGTGTTTTGTTCCACTCTTGTCGCCCTAGTTTCCGTCATACCGGTGTTAGTTCCTTGATTATGCGTTCCTTGCGCTGTTGGGTGTTATGGGAACCCCTTGACAGTTCACCTTGAATAAAACTCCTCCAGCAAGGCCCAACCTTGGTTTTACCATTTGCCTACCTACCAAAGTGTCAAAGTGCACATGATGACATGTCAAAGTGCAACACACAAGCAAATGACATGGCAATGACGGCGAATAACTGGAAGACACTTGGCGCATCAGACTCGGGGCGTTACAACGTTGGTATGGAGGCTAACCGTGGATACGGCTAGCCATGGAAAGTCAAAGTATGGTGGAAAAAGGAATAAACTTTATTTTCTGTTTGGTAACCGCCTATGATATATATAAGCATGGAAAGTATTAGGCACTCTAAGTCATTTTCGTTGGTGGGATGGATACACCTCCCAAAATGTTTTTATCTCTAAGTTTTTCTTTTTGAGCTCTGGCACCTCTACAAATCCCTACTTCCCTCTGTGAAGGGCCTTTCTTTTACTTTATGAAATTTTTATTTTGAATTCGAGTCTCTGTAGACTCAAGGGTCATCTTTATTTTAAACCCCCCCGGGCCAGTACTCCTCTGAGTGTTGGTCCGAACCGAGTAGACTACGGGGCCACCTCACGGAAACTTGATTATACTCCAGTCAAGGCCAATGTCATTGCAGATGCTTTGAGTAGGAAGGCTTACTGCAACAATTTAATTCTCAAGCCCTTCCAACCGGACCTTTGTGAAGCTTTCCGCAAACTGAATCTCCAAGTTGTTCCTCAATGCTTTCTTGCCAACCTTCTACTCTCTCCTACTTTGGAAGATCAAATTCGTGAGGCACAACTCCTGGATTCCATGGTGAAGAAGGTGAAACATGGGATTGCCAAGAGCCAACCCAAATACAAGTGCTATCGCATTGATGACAAAGACACCCTATTCTTTGAGGATCGGATTGTGGTTCCTAAAGGTGATCTAAGGAAAGTCATTATGAACGAGGCTCACAATTCCCTTCTATCCATTCATCATGGAAGTACGAAGATGTACCATGACCTCAAGCAGTCATATTGGTGGACTCGAATGAAGTGAGAAATCGCTCAATTCGTGAATGAATGTGATGCCTGCCGAAGGGTGAAAGCAGAACACCAACGACCAGCTGGTCTCCTCCAACCTCTTGCTATTCCAGAATGGAAGTTTGACCATATTGAGATGGACTTCGTGACTGGATTTCCCAAGTCCAAGCATGGAAATGATGCTATCTTCGTTATCATCGACAAGCTTACTAAAGTGCATCATTTCCTTCCAATCAAAGAATCTATCACGGCAGCTCAGCTGGCAGAGCTATACACCTCCAGGATTGTCTCTTTGCACAGTATTCCGCAATTGATCTCTTCAGATTGTGGAAGCATTTTCACCTCCAAGTTCTGGGACTCCTTCCAGAAGGCCATGGGAACCAACATTCGCTTCAGCACATCTTTCCATCCTCAAACTAGTGGCCAAGTCGAGCAAGTCAATCAAATCCTTGAATATATGCTCAGGGCTTGTGTCATTTCCTTCGGTATGAAGTGGGAAGATTGTATTCCATATGCCGAGTTCTCCTACAACAACAGCTTCCAAGCGAGTTCGGGCAAGGCCCTATTCAAAATTCTCTATGGCAGGAAGTGTCGTACTCCTCTCAATTGGTCAGAGACTGGTGAACGCCAACTTCTTGGCAATGACTTGATCACAGAGGCTGAAGAAATGTGCAAAGTCATCCGTGAAAATCTCAAAGCCGCGCAATCGCGCCAGAAGAGTTACTATGATAGCAAGCACCATGACTTGGCTTTCGAGATCGGAGACCATGTCTACCTCCGCGTCTCTCCAATGAAAGGCACTCGTCGCTTCAGTATCAAAGGGAAGCTTGCCCCTAGATACGTGGTTCCTTTCAAGATAATTGACAAAATAGGTGACCTCACCTATCAACTTGAGCTTCCGTCCAACTTCGCAAATGTGCATGATGTGTTTCACGTGTCACAGCTTCGCAAGTGCTTCAAGACCCCTGATCACACCATCAACTTCGAAGAGATTGATCTCCAAGAATACATGTCTTATCATGAGCATCCCATTGCTATTCTTGAAGAAACCGAGTGCAAGACTCGCAACAAGTCTATCAAATTCCTGAAAGTGAAGTGGTCACACCATTCCGACCGAGAAGCCACCTGGGAACGCGAGGATCACCTCCGTTCCGAATATCCGGAGTTCTTTCAGTCCTAGATCTCGGGACGAGATCCTCTCGTAGTGGTGGAGTGTTGTAACACCCCGGATGTAACTTGCCATATTAGTAATTCCAACTCTTGCCATTTTTCGTCTTTAAGTTATGATATTTCCCTTCGTGGTTGGGTTTTTGTCTTCGTTTTGCATTTTGTTCATGTCATGCATTTCATATCACGTCATCATGTGCATCGCATTTGCATTCGTGTTCGTCTCATGCATCCGAGCATTTTCCCCGTTGTCCGTTTTGCATTCTGACACTCCCACCCCTCTTGTCTCTTTTCGTGAGCGGGTGTTAAATGTTCTCGGAATGGACCGAGATTTGCCAAGTGGCCTTGGTACACCACCGGTAGACTGCCTGTCAAATTTAGTTCCATTTGGAGGTTGTTTGATGCTCCAACGGTTAACCGAGTAACCGCAAAAGCCTCTTGTGTGTTGCAGCCCAACACCCCTCCAAAACGGCCCAATAACCCATCTAAAACATCTCCATGTCCTCCGTCGTCGGATCACGATCATGTGGGTGAAAACTACACCTCATCTGGACACTCCAAACTCCCTCTACCTATATATATGTGTGTAACACCCCGGATGTAATTTACCTTATATGTACTCCAAATCTTGCCGTTTCCGGCGCTAAGTTATTTTATTTCCTTGGGTTCGGGCTTTTTGTCTCCGTGTGTTGTTGTCGTTGTCATGCATCTCATATCATGTCATCATGTGCATTGCATTCGCATACGTGTTCGTCTCATGCATCCGAGCATTTTCCCCGTTGTCCGTTTTGCATTGCGGCGCTCCTATCTCCTCCGGTGGTCCTTTCTACCTCTTTTCGTGTGTGGGGGTTAAACATTTCCGGATTGGACCGAGACTTGCCATGCGGCCTTGGTTTACTATCGGTAGACCGCCTGTCAAGTTTCGTACCATTTGGACTTCGTTTGATGCTCCAACGGTTAACCGAGGGACCGAGAAGGCCTTGTGTGTGTTGCAGCCCAACACCCTTCCAATTTGGCCCAAAACCCACCAAAACTCTCTCCATCATCTAGGGTGTTCGATCGCGATCGCGTGGCCGCAAACCGCACCTCATTTGGACTCTCCTAGCTCCCTCTATTCCTATATATAGCTCCTTCCCGAAATTTTCGGATCTTCTCCCCCAAACCCTAGCTCCCCTTCCTCTCCGCGCGCCGGACAACGTCCGGGCCACGCCGGATAGATTCGCCGCCACCGCCCGCAGCCAGTGGCGTGCCGCCACGTGGCCGCCGCCGTCCCGCACCCGCCGCGGCCCGCGAGGGCCCAAGGCCGGCCCTCTCCTCCCGCGTCCGGGCCCCGCCTCCTTCCTCCCGAGCGCCGCCCGCGCCCGAAGCAACCTCGCCATGCCGCCGTCATCGTTCGGTCGCCGGCTGCCTCCGCCTCGACGTCGCGGCACCTCCGCCGCCCTCCAGTCGCCAACCACCGCCCGGTCGTCGCCGCACCTTGCCGCACCGGCGCCGCCACCTCGCCGCCCAAGGAGCTCCGGTCGCGCCCTACTTCTCTGGCGCCCTCCTCTTCCTCCGGCGAGCTCCGCTTCAAGTCCGGCTCCGGCGAACGATGAACCCTGGAGAACCTCATAAACCATGCCAGATCTGGATCTGGATCTCGAAGGGTTGACTTTCCCCGAAACCCTAATTTATTTGTGTTTTTCATCATGCCGTAACATTGCATCCGTAACTCCGTTTTGCGCGTGTAGCATATCAAAATGTTCGTCTCAAAGAGTACATCATTTCATCTCATTGCATAATTTTCATTTGAGCTCATCTTGATGCCCGAAATGCTATTGGAAGAGAGCTATTTGAGATAATTGTCAGATCTGCTGCATCAAATAGCTATTTGTCATTTTTGCCATGATTTATGTGTGCATGATATGCTCCTGAGCTCTACATGAGTTTTGTTATATGCCATGCCATCTTTACAAAGGTGCTTACCATGTATTTTTGTGATGTGTGTGGTGACTAGCACAAGCTTGCAAAGTAGTGCATTCGTTAATGCTGATTTTAGGGACTTAGAATTTTACTAAGTCCTTGATCTGTTTTTTTATCAATATGCCATATGTTCATGTTGTTTCCTAGTGATCCTTGCCTCTTTTGAGGATGACCAGTAAGGATGATTTCTTAATATTGTGGTGCTCTATCCATCCATGTCTTTGTTTGCAATTATGGAGCACCCTAGCTTGAGTCAATCGAGCTCTACTTTTGCTATTTCGTGAATCCTGGCAGATTGTTTACTTGTTAACGATTTTGCCGAGGATGTTGTTGTTGATCCGTGCATGCCATGTTGTTGTTCTTGCCATGTCTAGCTTCTATGATATGTATTCTTGATGGGGGTATGCTTAGTTTGTCATGCCTTGCTCTGTAGCGAGTGCATCGAGCTCGTAAACATGCCTACTCGTTAACATATTTGCATGCTCTAGTTTTTCACTAAGTCTGTAATCTGATTATGTTTTTGCCATGTTCACATGCTTACAATTGTATTTTCTGATCCCTTTTGGCTCATGATCATACCCTCGAAATCACTTCTATCTTTGCTTGCTAGATGCTTGCTCTTTTGCTATGCCTATGCTACGATGCCTAACACTTGCTTATCATGCCTCCCAAATTGCCATGTCAAACCTGTAACCCACCATGTCCTAGCAAACTGTTGATTGGCTATGTTACCGCTTTGCTCAGCCCCTCTTATACCGTTGCTAGTTGCAGGTGAAGATTGGAGATTGTTCCTTGTTGGAACATTGTTTATTGTTGGGATGTCACTATATTAT
Organism: Triticum dicoccoides; assembly: GCF_002162155.2. Taxonomy (NCBI): domain Eukaryota; kingdom Viridiplantae; phylum Streptophyta; class Magnoliopsida; order Poales; family Poaceae; genus Triticum; species Triticum dicoccoides. The sequence continues at coordinate 239,615,371 of NC_041390.1, read as the reverse complement.
CTTGTTATCTTAATGCATCTATATACTTGGTAAAGGGTGGAAGGCTCGGCCTTTTGCCTAGTGTTTTGTTCCACTCTTGCCGCTCTAGTTTCCGTCATATCGGTGTTATGTTCCCGGATTTTGCATTCCTTACGCAGTTGGGTGATAATGGGAACCCCTTGACAGTTCGCCTTGAATAAAACTCCTCCAGCAATGCCCAACCTTGGTTTTACCATTTGCCACCTAGCCTCTTTTTCCCTTGGGTTTCCGGAGCCCAAGGGTCATCTTATTTAAACCCCCCTGGGCCAGTGCTCCTCTGAGTGTTGGTCCGACTGAGCTGCCTGCGGGGCCACCTCGGGGAAACTTGAGGGTTGGTTTTACTCGTAGCTAGTCTCATCTGAGTGTGCCCTGAGAACGAGATATGTGCAGCTCCTATCGGGATTTGTCGGCACATTCGGGCGGTGTTGCTGGACTTGTTTTACCATTGTCGAAGTTGTCTTGTAGAACCGGGATGCCGAGTCTGATCGGAATGTCTCGGGAGAAGGTTTAGCCTTCGTTGACCGTGAGAGCTTGTGATGGGCTAAGTTGGGACTCCCCTGCAGGTATTTGAACTTTTGAAAGCCGTGCCCGCGGTTATGGGAAGATGGGAATTTGTTAATGTCCTATTGTAGATAACTTGAACCTTAACTTAATTAAAATGAATCAACTGCGTGTGTTACCGTGATGGTCTCTTCTCGGCGGAGTCCGGGAAGTGAACACGGTGTTGGAGTAATGTTTGCCATAGGTGGTTCTATAGTTCTTCTTTCGCGCTTTTCCTTCTCTTCTCGCTCTCTTTTACGAACAGGTTAGCCACCATATATGCTAGTCGCTTGCTACAGCTCCACATATTACCTTGCCTTACCTATAAGCTTAAATAGTCTTGATCGCGAGGGTGCGAGATTGCTGAGTCCCCGTGACTCACAGATTACTTCCAAACCAGATGCAAGGACCGATGATTCTGTTCCAGATGACGCGCTTGAGCTCAAGTGGGAGTTCGACGAAGACTCACGCCGTTACTATGTGTCTTTCCCTGATGATTAGTAGTGGTGCCCAGTTGGGGCGATCGGGACCATGTCGCATGTTGGGGTTGATCTTTTGTTTTGGTACCGTAGTCGGACCATGAGTGTATTGGATGATTGTAATGTTATTTATGTACTTGTGTGACGTGGTGAGTGTAAGCCAACTATGTATCTTTTTCCCCTATTATCTATTTACATGGGTTGTTGTGAAGATTACCTGACGTAGAGTTTTGACTCTTCTCTTCTCAAATTTCACTAAAAAAATTTAGGATCACGCGGGTATGTTGGAATCGTTCCGATCGATTTGTGACAAGAACATTGTTCTTGGTGCCTCCTGTCATTTAGGGGTTGTGGCAGTGTCCCGGGGAGTTGAGCTCCGAGGTGTTGTCGTCACAATTTTATCGTTGCAGTTCTGGAATACCTGAGTTTAGTTTCGCCGACATCGAAAATCTCTTTTATGCAGTTGTTGGTGAGATAACCTCGACGCCACCCAGTACTGGGGCGGGAGTTCGGGAGTATTGCCATAACTTGTATAACGGATGTTTTTTTCAAAGGTTGAGGTAGACTATTTCCAAAGTTTTCTCGGTTATGTGTTGAAGGATGGATACAGCTGGATGTAGGATTTGCTAGATTTGGGTGAGATATTATGCTTCCCCTGTATCCCCAACACCTGATTGCATAACCGGAAAGGTTCGGGAGTTTCATAGGTGGGAATTCTTGTAGCTCTAGTTCTTCTTCCACGGATATTTGGTTTGAGATTGGGTGATCCTTACCGAGTATTCGTTCTTGTTCCGTACCTTGTTGATTTTATTCTTCTACATCAATTCTAAGTGGCTTCTCAATTTATGGATATGTGACCATTTCATTGGGAATGCATTCGTTCATTTGTTCGGATGTGAAGACTACATGTTGCAATTTCTACCCGTTGGATTCAGCTTCAATTTTTGTCTATCAATGTGCTAATGGATGTCAACCTCTTCAGGATGGCTCCTCCAACGCGCATGACTCCGAATCCTGATCCGCCACCACCACCTCCACCTCCGGAGGCATGGCAAGCTGTGATGGCTGCGACCAATGCAAACACGCAGCTGATCATGCAAATTCTTCAAGAGCGCAACCAAGCAAACCAAGGCAACCAGGGCAACAATCAGAATCACTTTGCTACACTCAACCAGTTCCTTGCTAACCAACCTAAGACCTTCAGCAATTGCGTTGAGGCAACTGACGCTGATGATTGGCTCCTCGACTTATGCAAGCATTTCGAGTGCAGTAACGTCAGGCCTGAGGACTTTGTCAAGTTCGCTTCCTTCCAACTCAAAGACCAAGCTGAAGAATGGTTTCAGCAGTACAAAGATTCCAGAGGAGGCCGTGTGATTACCTAGGATGAACTCCGTCAAGACTGCAAAGCTCGTCATATTCCTCAGAGCGTGGTTGAAAGCAAGCGTGAGGAATTCCGCAACCTGAAGCAAGGCTCTATGTCTGTCTATGAGTACAACAAGATGTTTCAGAAGCTCGCCCGCTTTGCTAAGCAGGACGTCCCTGACGAGAAGAGCATGATATACCAGTTCAGGGGTGGTCTCAGGGAAGAAATTCAGCTAGCTCTTGTCCTCTTTGAGCCCTTGAGGTACGATGACTTTTACAACATGGCATTGAAGCAAGAGTCTGCTCAACTGAAGTGCGATGCTTCCAAGAAGCGAGTCAGAGATGCTACTCCTTCTTCCTCAACTCAAGTGGCTAAGCAGCAGAAGTATTGGCTTCCTCCTCCTCTGTTCCGTCAGCCTTATCAGCAGAAGAGCAAAGGTGGCAGTGGATCTTCCCACCCACCCAACCCTGGCTTTCAGAACAAGACTTCATCTCAAGCTCCAAGATCGAGTGCCCCGTATCACCGTACGCTTTCAGAAGTCACGTGCAACAAGTGCCAACAGAAGGGTCACTATGCCAACAAATGCTTCAATCAGAGGCGTCTCCCTCCTCCTCCTCCTGTGAGATCGGCAAGTACAGATGTGGTCAAGCATAACCCCAAGCACGCCAAGGTCAACTTAATGAATGCAGCTCAGGCAGATGACTCTTCAGATGTCATCATGGGTAACCTTCCTATTAACGATATTCCAGCTAAAGTACTTTTTGACTCTGGTGCATCGCATTCCTTCATGTCATTCCCATTTGCATCGGAGAACAATTTTAGTACTAAGGCTTTACCTAGAGCTTTGCAAGTTGTCTCTCCGGCTAAGCGTCTGAGTTCTAGTATGATGGTTCCGGATATTTCTATCATGATGGGTGATTTCAAGTTTCTTTGCCTTCTCTTCTTGCTCTCTTTTGCGAACAGGTTAGCCACCATATATGCTAGTCTCTTGCTGCAGCTCCACATATTACCTTGCCTTACCTATAAGCTTAAATAGTCTTGATCACGAGGGTGCGAGATTGCTGAGTCCTCGTGACTCACTGATTACTTCCAAACCAGATGCAGGGACCGATGATTCCGTTCCAGATGACGCGCTTGAGCTCAAGTGGGAGTTCGACAAAGACTCATGCCGTTACTATGTGTCTTTCCCTGATGATTAGTAGTGGTGCCCAGTTGGGGCGATCAGGACCATGTCGCATGTCGAGGTTGATCTTTTATTTTGGTACCGTAGTCGGACCATGAGTGTATTGGATGATTGTAATGTTATTTATGTACTTGTGTGACGTGGCGAGTGTAAGCCAACTATGTATATTTTCCCCTATTATCTATTTACATGGGTTGTTGTGAAGACTACCTTACTTGCGACATTGCTTTCAATGTGTTTATGCCTCTAAGTCGTGCTTCGACACGTAGGAGATATAGCCGCATCGAGGGTGTTACAATGTGTAACGCCCCGAGACCGATGTGCCAGGTGTCCTCCAGTTATTCGTTGTTGTTGTCTTGTCATTGCTTGCGTGTCATGCATGTCATATCATGTCATCATGTGCATTTCATTTGCATACATGTTCGTCTCATGCATCCAAGCATTTTCCCCATTGTCCGTTTTGTAATCCAGTGCTCCTATGTCCTCCGGTGTCCCTTTCTACCTCTTTTCATGTGCGGGTGTTAAACATTCTCGGATTGGACCGAGACTTGTCATGCGGCCTTGGTTTACTACTGGTAGACCGCCTGTCAAGTTTCGTGCCATTTAGAATTCGTTTGATACTCCAACGGTTAACCGAGGGACCGAAAAGGCCTCGTGTGTGTTGCAGCCCAACACCCCTCCAAAGTGGCCCAAAACCCACCTAAACCCCCTCCATTATGTCGGTCGTTCGATCATGATCGCGTGGCCGAGAACCGCACCTCATTTGGAGCTTCCTAGGTCCCTCTACCTATATATATGTGGCCTCCCCCGAAATTTTCGCGGATGAAACCCTAGCTCCTCCTACCTCGCGCCACTGGACAAAATCTCCCCGCGCCGGACATGTCCGCGCCGCCGCCTCCAGCCAACCGAAGCTCGCCACCTATCCACCACCGCCTTTCTCTCTCCTCCCCGCCGCCACGGCCCATGGAGCCTAGGTCAGGCCCGCGCGGGCTCAGATCCCGCCGCCGCCTGGTCGAGCGCCCCGCCCCGCGCGCTGCCCGCCTCCCTACCAGATCTCGCCGCCGATGTCCCGCTCCTCGCGCCGGACGCCCTTCGCATCGCCAACGCCCTTGCCGCCATCGCCTGCTCGCACGCCGGCGTGCGCCATCGCCGCCTTGCGCCGCCCTAGATCCGCCGCCTGCTCACCGGAGCGCACCTTCGTGCCACCGTCCGGCAACCCCGCGCCCAAGTCCGGCGACCCCGCGCCGCGGCAACCCCTTCCTCCTCTCCGGTGACTCCTTTCCCCAACTCCGGCGAGTTCAAGTGTTCCAGCGAATATCCAGGCGAACCTCAGGATCCGCGCGTGCAAACCCTAGATCCGGTTGACTTTTTGCCCCTCTCTCAGTATTTTTTTGCATTTTTCCGCATGACATAACTCCCTCATCATGGCTTCGATTCGTGTGTGTAGCATATCAAAATGTTCGTCTCGACGAGTACATCATTTCATCTCATTGCCTCATTTTCATTTGAGCTCATATTGATGCCCGAAATGCTGTTGGAAGAGGACTATGTGATGATTATGCCAGATCTGTTTCAGCAAATGGCCTTTTGTCATTTTTGCCATGATTAATGTGTGCATGCTATGATCCTGAGCTCTACATGTGTTTTGTTATATGCCATGCCATCTTTACAGGGGTGTATGCCATGCATTTTTGTGATATTTTTGGTGACTAGCACAAGCATGCAAAGTAGCGTAATCGTTGATGCTGATTTCAGGGACTTGGAATTTCACAAAGTCCTTGTCCTGATTTTGTTGTTATGCCATATGTTCATGTTGTTTCCTAGTGATCCGTGCCTCTTTTGAGGATGATCAGTAAGGATGTTTTGTAGATATTGTGGTGCTCTATCCATCCATGTCTTTGTTGGCATTTATGGAGCAACCTAGCTTGAGTCAATCGAGCACTACTTTTGCTATAAAATGTTCCTGGCAGATTGTTGATATGTTTAGCGATTTTGCCGAGGATGTTGCTTTTGATCCGTGCATACTATGTTGTTGTTCTTGCCATTTCTAGCTTCTATGCCATGTCTTCTTGATGGGTGTATGCTTAGTTTGTCATGACATGCCTTATAGTGAGTGCATCGAGCTCGTAAACATGCCTACTTGTTAACTGTTTTGCCATGCTCCAGTTTTTCACCAAGTCTGAATCTGTTTATGTTTTTGCTATGTTCACATGCTTGCAATTGTATTCTCTGATCCCTTTTGGCTCATGGTCACTAAGGGACTTTTTTTATGTGCTTTGAGTAGCTTCATGTAATGCCTTGCTTTGCCATGATATGTTCTTGTAGCATATACTTATCGTGCTCTATACATTGCTTCCTGATGATAAATTCCAGACTTGTGTTAATTTCACTAAGTCTGAAACCTGTTATCATTTGCACTTTTGCCATGCTTGTTTGACCCTGTTAATGGATGAATTAGCCATAACTCAGTGTTCATCTTTTGTCAAGCATCTTGAGTGGATACCTTCCATGTATTTTGTTTCCATGTTTGAGTGACGTAGCATATTTATCTTGATGCATTTAGAAGGCTACTTGCTGATTATCGCAGACCGGTGCCATATTTGTTTTGCTTGCCATTTCCAAACCGAGCATCCGGTTCCGGCGACCTTTATATTGATTTCAACCGAAATCAACTCACCTTTCTAGTGGCACTCTTGGATTTCCAAGTTGAGGCCAGGTTCAATCATTCCTTTCCAAATCATGCATATGCATCACATACCGCATCCCGCATATCATACCATGTTCATGTGTTGGTTGTTTACTATGTTGTGTGCTTCTTTCTGGTGTTGCTTCTTCGGGTTGGTTCCGATTACGTCGCGTTTGTGAGGACCCGTTCGGCTACGTCTGTTTTTCTTCTTCATGGACTCGTTCTTCTTCCTTGAGGGATTTCAGGCAAGATGACCATACCCTTAAAATCACTTCTATCTTTGCTTGCTAGTTGCTCGCTCTTTTGCTATGCCTATGCTGTGATACCTACCACTTGTTATATCATGCCTCCCATATTGTTAAACCAAGCCTCTAACCCACCTTGTCCTAGCAAACCGTTGTTTGGCTATGTTACCGCTTTGCTCATCCCCTCTCATAGCGTTGCTAGTTGCAGGTGAAGATTGGAGTTTGTTCCATGTTGGAACATGGATATTTTCGATGGGATATCATAATATCTCTTATTTAATTAATGCATCTATATACTTGGTAAAGGGTGGAAGGCTCGGCCTTATGCCTAGTGTTTTGTTCCACTCTTGCCGCCCTAGTTTCCGTCATATTGGTATTATGTTCCCGGATTTTGCGTTCCTTACACGGTTGGGTTATAATGGGAACCCCTTGACAGTTCGCCTTGAATAAAACTCCTACAGCAATGCCCAACATTGGTTTTACCATTCGCCGACTAGACTTTTCTTTCCCTTGGGTTCTGCAGACTCAAGGGTCATCTTTATTTAAACCCCCCCCCCTCGGGCCAGTGCTCCTCTGAGTGTTGGTCCAAACTAAAGACTTGTGCAGCGCCGCCTCAGGGAAACTTGAGGTTTGGTTTTAGTTGTATGGAGCGCTCATCTGAGTGTGCCCTGAGAACGAGATATGTGCAGCTCCTATCGGGATTTGTCGGCACATTCGGGCGGTGTTGCTGGACTTGTTTTACCATTGTCGAGGATGTCTTGTAACCGGGATGCCGAGTCTGATCGGATTGTCTTGGGAGAAGGAATATCCTTCGTTGATCGTGAGAGCTTGTGATGGGCTAAGTTGGGACACCCCTGCAGGGATTTGAGCTTTCGAAAGTCGTTCCCGCGGTTATGGGCAGATGGGAATTTGTTAATGTCCGGTTGTAGAAAACCTGAAGTTGATCTTAATTAAAATACATCAACCGCGTGTGTAGCCATGATGGTCTCTTTCCGGCGGAGTCCGGGAAGTGAACACGGTGTTGGAGTTATGCTTGACGTTGGTTGTTCTAGGATCACTTCTTGATCATAGTTTCTCGAACGTGCTTTGCCTTCTCTTCTCGCTCTCATTTGCGTAAGGTAGCGACCATATATGCTAGTCGCTTGCTGCAGCTCCACATCATACCTTTACCTTTCCTATAAGCTTAAATAGTCTTTATCGCGAGGGTGTGAGATTGCTGAGTCCCCGTGACTCACAGATACTTCCAAAACCAGCTTGCACGTGCCGATGAGACCGTGCAGATGACGCAACCAAGCTCAAGGAGGATCTCGATGAAGATCTTGTTCCTTATGTTGTTTCGTTTTCAAGTTGATCAGTAGTGGAGCCCAGTTGGGACGATCGGGGATCTGTGTAGCATTCGGGGTAGTCTTCTTTTATTTTGGTTCCGTAGGAACACCTTGATTGTATCTAGATGATGTAATGCTTTATTCTTGTATTGCGTGAAGTGGCGATTGTAAGCCAACTATGTATCTTTTCCCCATATGTATTACATGGGTTGTGTGAAGATTACCTCACTTGCGACATTGCTTTCAATGCGGTTATGCCTCTAAGTCATGCTTCGACACGTAGGAGATATAGCCGCATCGAGGGCGTTACAAGTTGGTATCAGAGCCTTCCCCGACTTTAGGATCCCCCTGCTTGATCGAATCGCTGGCATTGTTGAGTCTAGAAAAATGTTTTGAGTCATTTAGGATTATATATATCGGAGAGTTAGGAATTCTTTTTACTCCTCAGTCCCTTCGTCGCTCTGGTAAGGCATCTTGACTTAGAGTTTTGACTCTTCTCTTCTCAAATTTCACTAAAAAAATTTAGGATCACGCGGGTATCTTGGAATCGTTCCGATGGTTTTGTGACGAGAACATTGTTCTTGGCGCCTCCTGACATTTAGGGGTTGTGGCAGTGTCCCGGGGAGTTGAGCTCCGAGGTGTTGTCGTCACAATTTTATCATTGCAGTTCTGGAATACCTGAGTTTAGTTTTGCCGACATTGAAAATCTCCTTTATGCAGTTGTTGGTGAGATAACCTCGACGCCACCCAGTACTGGGGCGGGAGTTCAGGAGTATTGCCATAACTCGTATAACGGATGCTTTTCGAAGGTTGAGGTAAACGATTTTCGAAGGTTTCTTGGTTATGTGTTAAAGGATGGATACAGCTGGATGTAGGATTTGCTAGTTTTGGGTGAGATATTATGCTTCCCCTGTATCCCCAACACCTGATTGCATAACCGGAAAGTTTCGGGAGTTTATAAGTGGGAATTCAAGTATATCGTAGGATATCTTTCCGACGGATATATGATATGAAATTGGGGTTCGACGTCTAGTGGTCCGCCTATTCACGGTTGGTTTTACAGTGGTCTCGTTATGTCTTAAAGAGTCCTTGGCTATGCCGACTCGGGGACGCTTCGTATGTCATGTGCACTGCCTTGTACATGATGGTGCTGTACGATCGAGCCCGTGTAGGCCCCACCACGAAAACTTTCGACGAAATCTCGATCATATGTTTGTTCCGGCTTATTCTGCAAGACAATCCTTTGTTTTGTTTTGAGTTGTGGCATTCGAGTTGCTTCAATGTCAAGTGTTGATTCCATACCTTCCCCATATGGTGTTCTCATACTCCGATGTGAATACCAATCCTTCTTGATCATCGAGATTGTCTTACCAATCCTTTTCAACTGGTGTGCTTCTCTTCAAGCGGATTCGTCCATTTTCAACATCCGCAAGATTCAATCTAAGCTCTCAACGTTGTTTGTTTCATCCATCCCAAGTTGCCTTTGTTTTCCCACCCTCCCACCCTTGTTTCTTCAAGGACTCAGATTTCTTAATCAAGTATCCTTTTATTCATGTGAAGTCTCTCCATTCTTTTCCTTCATGTTCTTACCCGGTGATTCTCATGAAGATTCTAACGGAGCTTCAAGTTCGTCACTCTTCACTCGTTTTCTTCTCCGGTGGATTCAAATCAAGCTTTGGTGTTGATCATATCCTTTTTCCTCGTTTCAAATACCTTCTCATGCCGGTGCACCTCATATTCATTCACTTCTCACTATTTAATTGTTCCGGAGTGCTCAAGATATCTCGAAGATTTGTGTTTTCCACTCTGCATTCGTTCAAGATCTTTCGAGGTTGTTATCTCATTCAAGTCATTTAATTCAATTGGTGCAACCTCTCTTTTAAATCATTTCAACGGTGTTTCTTTTGAGTGGGCCCTAACCCACATGTCTTTTCCCAGGATCTTACCTGACTCTTCTAATTTTCCGGAGTTATCCTAAATTCTTTTCAAAGTTTGACGTAAGAATGAGTTATCATCAGTCTAATGCCTTTCTCCAAGATCTGTCAAATTCTTATCACTGTTGGCTCAACCTTTAAATTCGTCATTCCGGAGTATCTCAACAATTCACGGTGGTGTTTCTCGTCGTCATTCTCAGATTTTGAAGACGAAGAAGAGTTTTTCCTCCATATCTTATCCATTCTCTCAAAGATTCGTCATTCTAGCTTGTTGCTATCCTCTCATAATTGTTTTAAATGGTGACAATTCTTTTCTCCCATCCGGAACAATTAAGGAGTCTTTTCAGTTTGATTCTCCGGAGCCCATCATCTCAAAATTATTCATTCTCAGCTTTCAGATCTCGTTCTGCAATCTTACCGGTGCATCGATCAAATATCCTTTAATCAGTTCATGATCTCTTCGTTCTTTTGTATCTAAACTCTCTCATGCATCTTCGTTCAATTGTTAATTCTTACCGGTGATTCACCCCTTTATTTCGTTCATTTCCAATTCCTACGGTGGTTCGCTCAAGATTTCTCTTCTTTTTTATTGTATCAATTCATTCGTTTTTTCCAAATCCTACCGGTGGTTCATTGAAGACCTTTCCAAGTTGACTCTATATCTATCTTAATTCCTTTCTACGAGAATAAGTAGTATGCCAAAGCCATTGATTGTCATCAATTTAATTGGTGAGGGATACGCATAATGTAATTCTTATTCGTGTTTCTTCCAAGTGATTAATTCCCTATTCTAGAGGCTCATCAAATTCCTGATTTCATTTGTTTCATCTTTTTCTATTCCCGGAGTGCCAAGCTCTTGCAATTATATCATCACGGAGATACGTCTAAAGCATTACAAGGTTTCACCTTGTGTTTTCAACTTCCCTTTCTTCTCATTATCCTTTTGTTACCGGAGTTCTCACGAAGGCTCAACATGGTGGTTCATCAAGGATTTAATTCCTTCTCGAAGTGTTCATCGAAATTCTTTTCAAAGAAGCTCAAGCTTTCTTCATCTTGCAATCCGGAGTGCAATTCTTTCTTCCATATCATTGGAGGTGGTATTATGTCATTATTGATAATTTGAGTGCATGCTCCATGATTCACAAGTTATCAAGAATGAGATATTTTAAATCCATCAATCTCGTCATTTGAGTTATCTTGGGTGATATTTTCACCTAAAACCTTCCCTAAGTATTGTTGCTATTATGGTGCTTATAAGTGACCCAAGTTCTTCATCTATCCTCCTGGTGAAATAGTTTCTCGTCTCCTTCTTGATATCAAGCCAATCTATTGTTTTTCCGTGAGTGGCAGAATTTCACCTCATAATTTGGAGATGTTTTCCATAAGCCCACTACAACGTTGTTCTTTTCGTTGTTGGTTTTCCAACAACTCCGTTCAATCCTTCTTTTAAGGATGCTTTTCAAATTCTATTGTGGTAGAAGATATCTTTTCCCTCTCATTTATTTCCTTTCCAACGATCCAACTTCCATTCTTTTGTTTCGAAGGCTTTGTGATGTTGCTCTTTTCAACCCATCTTCTTGTTTGCCAAGTACATATTCTTTTCCTTGCTTATCCCTTCTAAACCGGAGTGCTACTCGAATCGGTTCTTTCTTTTTCCTCTTTCTTAACGGAGTGCTTTCAACTTCGTTCATCTCCGTTGTATTTCTTTTCTCGAAATGGCTTAACCTTTTTCAAGGTTCTTTGGTTTCACTCGTTTGTCAAAGAAGCAACTTAGTTTTACCTCTTCTCTTTCTCTTCCATTTCCCCTCCGGTGCCATTCTAGATCTCGGGACGAGATCCTCTCGTAGTGGTGGAGTGTTGTAACGCCCCGAGACCGATGTGCCAGGTGTCCTCCAGTTATTTGTTGTTGTTTCCTTGTCATTGCTTGCGTGTCATGCATGTCATATCATGTCATCATGTGCATTTCATTTGCATACATGTTCGTCTCATGCATCCGAGCATTTTCCTCATCGTCTGTTTTGCAATCTGGCGCTCCTATGTCCTCCGGTGTCCCTTTCTACCTCTTTTCGTGTGCGGGTGTTAAACGTTCTCGGATTGGACCGAGACTTGTCATGCGGCCTTGGTTTACTACCGGTAGACCGCCTGTCAAGTTTCGTGCCATTTGGACTTCGTTTGATACTCCAACGGTTAACCGAGGGACCGAAAAGGCCTCGTGTGTGTTGCAGCCCAACACCCCTCCAAAGTGGCCCAAAACCCACCTAAAACCCCTCCATTATCTCTGTCGTTCGATCACGATCACGTGGCCGAAAACCGCACCTCATTTGGAGCTTCCTAGCTCCCTCTACCTATATATATGTGGCTTCCCCCGAAATTTTCACGGATGAAACCCTAGCTCCTCCTACCTCGCGCCACCGGACAAAATCTCCCCGCGCCGGACATGTCCGCGCCGCCGCCTCCAGCCAACCGAAGCTCACCACCTGTCCACCACCGCCTTTCTCTCTCCTCCCCGCCGACGCGGCCCGCAGAGCCCGGGTCAGGCCCGCGTGGGCCTAGATCCCGCCGCCGCCTGGTCGAGCACCCCGCCCCGCGCGCCGCCCGCCTCCCTGCCTAATCTCGCCGTCGACGTCCCGCTCCGCCATGCCGGACGCCCTTCGCATCGCTGGCGTCCGTGCCGCCGCCGCCTGCTCGCACGCCGGCGCGCGCCACCGCCGCCTTGCGCCGCCCCAGATCCGCCGCCTGCTCACCGGAGCGCACCTCCGCGCCACCGTCCGGCGACCCCGCGCCCCAAGTCCGGCGACCCGGCGCCGCGGCAACCCCTTCCTCCTCTTCGGTGACTCCTTTCTCCAACTCCAGCGAGTTCAAGTTTTCCGCTGAAGAACCAGGCGAACCTCGGGATCCACGTGTGCAAACCCTAGATCCGGTCGACTTTTTGCCCCTCTCTCAGTATTTTTTTGCATTTTTCCGCATGTCATAACTCCCTCATCATGGCTCCGATTCGTGTGTGTAGCATATCAAAATGTTCGCCACGACAAGTACATCATTTCATCTCATTGCATCATTTTCATTTGAGCTCATCTTGATGCCCAAAATGCTGTTCGAAGAGGGCTATGTGATGATTATGTCAGATCTGTTTCAGCAAATGGACTTTTGTCATTTTTTCCATGATTAATGTGTGCATGCTATGAACCTGAGCTCTACATGTGTTTTGTTATATGCCATGCCATCTTTACAGGGGTGTATGACATGAATTTTTGTGATATTTGTGGTGACTAGCACAAGCATGCAAAGTAGCGTAATCGCTGATGCTGATTTCAGGGACTTGGAATTTCACCAAGTCCTTGTCCTAATTTTGTTGTTATGCCATATGTTCATGTTGTTTCCTAGTGATTCGTGCCTCTTTTGAGGATAATCGGCAAGGATGTTTTGTAGATATTGTGGTGCTCTATCCATCCATGTCTTTGTTTGCATTTATGGAGAAATCTAGCTTGAGTCAATCGAGCTCCACTTTTGCTATAAAATGTTCCTGGCAGACTGTTGACATGTTTAGCGATTTTGCCGAGGATGTTGCTTTTGATCCGTGCATGCTATATTGTTGTTCTTGCCATGTCTAGCTTCTATGCCATGTCTTCTTGACGGGTGTATGCTTATTTTGGCATGCCATACCTTATAGTGAGTGCATCGAGCTTGTAAACATGCCTACTTGTTAACTGTTTTGCCATGCTCCAGTTTTTCACTAAGTCTGAATATGTTTATGTTTTTGCTATGTTCACATGCTTGCAATTGTATTCTCTGATCCCTTTTGGCTCATGGTCACTAAGAGACTTTTGTTATGTGCTTTGATTAGCTCCATGTCGTGCCTTGCTTTGCCATGATATGTTACTGTAGCATATAGTTATCGTGCTCTAAACATTGCTTCCTGATGATAAATTCCAGACTTGTGTTAATTTCACTAAGTCTGAAACCTGTTATCACTTGCACTGTTGCCATGCTTGTTTGTACTTGTTAAAGGATGAATTAGTCGTAGCTCAGTGTTCATCTTTTGTCAAGCATCTTGAGTGGATCCCTGCCATGTATTTTGTTGCCATGTTTGAGTGATGTAGCATATTTATCTTGATGCATTTAGAAGGCTACTTGTTGATTATCGCAGACCGGTGCCATATTTGTTTTGCTTTCCATTTCCAAACCGTGCATCCGATTTCGGCGAGCTTTATATCGATTTAAACCGAAATCAACTCACCTTTCTAGTGGCACTCTTGGATTTCCAAGTTGAGCCCAGGTTCAATCATTCCTTTCCAAATCATGCGTATGCATCACATACCGCATCCCGCATATCATACCATGTTCATGTGTTGGTTGTTTACTATGTTGTGTGCTTCTTTCTGGTGTTGCTTCTTCGGGTTGGTTCCGATTACGTCGTGTTTGTGAGGACCTGTTCGGCTACGTCCGTTTGTCTTCTTCATGGACTCGTTCTTCTTCCTTGCAGGATTTCAAGCAAGATGACCATACCCTCGAAATCACTTCTATCTTTGCTTGCTAGTTGCTCGCTCTTTTGCTATGCCTATGCCATGATACCTGCCACTTGCTATATCATGCCTCCCGTATTGTTAAACCAAGCCTCTAACCCACCTTGTCCTAGCAAACCGTTGTTTGGCTATGTTACCGCTTTGCTCAGCCCCTCTTATAGCGTTGCTAGTTGCAGGTGAAGATTGGAGTTTGTTCCTTGTTGGAACATGGATATCTTCGATGGGATATCACAATATCTCTTATTTAATTAATGCATCTATATACTTGGTAAAGGGTGGAAGGATCGGCCTTATGCCTAGTGTTTTGTTCCACTCTTGCCGCCCTAGTTTCCGTCATATCGGTGTTATGTTCCCGGATTTTGCGTTCCTTACACGGTTGGGTTATAATGGGAACCCCTTGACAGTTCGCCTTGAATAAAACTCCTCCAGCAATGCCCAACATTGGTTTTACCATTCGCCACCTAGCCTTTTCTTTCCCTTGGGTTCTGCAGACTCAAGGGTCATCTTTATTTAAACCCCCCCGGGCCAGTGCTCCTCTGAGTGTTGGTCCAAACTAGAGCCCTATGCAGCGCCCCCTCGGGGAAACTTGAGGTAGTGTTTTAGTTGTATGGAGCGCTCATCTGAGTGTGCCCTGAGAACGAGATATGTGCAGCTCCTATTGGGATTTGTCAGCACATTCGGGCGGTGTTGCTGGACTTGTTTTACCATTGTCGAGGATGTCTTGTAACCGGGATGCCGAGTCTGATCGGATTGTCTTGGGAGAAGGAATATCCTTCGTTGACCGTGAGAGCTTGTCATGGGCTAAGTTGGGACACCCCTGCAGGGATTTGAACTTTCGAAAGCTGTGCCCGCGGTTATGGGCTGCTGGGAATTTGTTAATGTCCGGTTGTAGAAAACCTAAAGTTGATCTTAATTAAAATACATCAACCGCGTGTGTAGCCGTGATGGTCTCTTTACGGCGGAGTCCAAGAAGTGAACACGGTGTTGGAGTTATTCTTGACGTAGGTTGTTCTAGGATCACTTCTTGATCATAGTTTCTTGAACGTGCTTTGCCTTATCTTCTCTCTCTCATATGCGTAAGGTAGCCACCATATATGCTAGTCGCTTGCTGCAGCTCCACATCATACCTTTACCTTTCCTATAAGCTTAAATAGTCTTGATCGCGAGGGTATGAGATTGTTGAGTCCCCGTGACTCACAGACACTTCCAAAACCAGCTTGCAGGTGCCGATGAGACCGTGCAGATGATGCAACCAGGCTCAAGGAGGAGCTCGATGAAGATCTTGTTCCTTATGTTGTTTCGTTTTCCAGTTGATCAATAATGGAGCCCAGTTGGGACGATCGGGGATCTGTGTAGCATTTGGGGTAGTCTTCTTTTATTTTGGTTCCATAGTCAGACCTTGATTGTATCTAGATGATGTAATGCTTTATTCATGTATTGTGTGAAGTGGCGATTGTAAGCCAACTATGTATCTTTTCCCCTTATGTATTACATGGGTTGTGTGAAGATTACCTCACTTGCGACATTGCTTTCAATGCGGTTATGCCTCTAAGTCGTGCTTCGACACGTAGGAGATATAGCCGCATCGAGGGCGTTACAATCTGTCTCTCCCCCTGAAAATTGCAGTCTAACCCTAGCTCTCCCTCTCCTCACGCCGCCGGACTAAAACGCCGCCGCCGGATGTGTCCGCCGGCCACGTCTCCCCCACCATTACGGCTCCGCCACGTCAGCATCGTCGCCGCCGCATCCAATCGGGGGCCGCCTCGTGGACTGGTCGCGTCCCTCCGCCGCCGCGCGCCACCGCGCCCCGCGGGGCCCGAGGCCGGCCCGCCCGAGCCTCAACCGGGCCCGAGCACGCCGATGCCGCCTCCTTCGCACGTTCGCCGCCCGCACCGCGCCTCCGCTCTGCCGCCGAGCGCCGGCACCGCCTCGCCATGCTACGCGCCGCCCACCGTCTCCTCTGCGCACGCACCGCCGCTCCTCCGTGCCCGCGCCGCCTCTCCCCGCTGGCGCCAGATCCGCTCCCCTCCACTCCGGCGAGCTCCTCCCTTAACGTCGGTCGTCTCCTTCTACCTCGGCAAGTACTCCGGCGAATCTCCGACAAACCTCGGTTCCCGTGCATGGAAACCCTAGATCTGAAACTGGGAGGTCTATTTCTTCTAAGTCCCTTTTCCCCTGATATTTTCATGCCATGTTCATCGCATCGTATCTCCGCGCTCGTAGGTCCAAATGATGCATATGATATATCAAAATTGTTTGTCTCGTTTAGCTCTTCATGGTAGGAGCATTGTTATGCATGTTACTGCCTGTTATGATGTATTTTTCATTGATGCAAGAGTGCTATAAAAGGGGTTAAGCTATGATTCGGATACGATCAAGAAGCCCCCTAGTGAGTGGGCTTTGAGCCGATCAAGAGGGTTATGACAGCTATGTTCTCTTTGGTTCGAATACGACCTATGTTTGAACAGGAAGCCCCCAAGTGATCATGAGGTTTACAGCTAGATTCGAATACAATCATAAGCCAGACCAAAAAGGTTAAACTTGATTCAGATATGATCAGCTCCTTAATAGGCATTTAAATAGTGAAAAAGAGTAGAGGTATATAATTTTTGAAAAGGAAAAGGACAGAGGTCCTGCTTTATTACTTATCATAGTATATACAACGTCAAAGTATGTACATGACTTGAGCCGGTGGCTCAGGTGTAGTATGGCCGAAGTTGAGCAATGTTCCACGGCTGGCGGGTCTCCTCCTCCGACTTACGTGAGTCTTTGTGCTCTGGGACGTCGATGAGGTAATATGACCCATTTTTTAAATTCTTGCTGACCCCAAAGGGTATTTCCCAAGGCGTGGATAGCTTGTGTGCATCTGACAGATCCTAGATGAGCCGGAGCACCAGGTCACCTTCTTGAAAAGTCCTGGACTTAACCTGGCGGCTGTGATAACGGCACAGGTCCTGTTGATAAATTGTTGATCGAGCCGCTGCTAAGTCTCTCTCCTCATCTAACAAGTCAAGTGCATCTTGTCGGGCTTGTTCATTATTAGCTTCAACGTAAGCCGCCACACGAGGCGAGTCATGACGGATGTCGCTAGGCAGCACCGCTTCCACTCCATAAACCATGAAGAAAGGTGTATAACCTGTAGACCTATTAGGAGTGGTGTTGATACTCCACATCACCGAGGGTAACTCCTCTACCCAACAACCCGGCGTCCGTTGTAAGGGAACCATAAGCCGGGGCTTGAGACCTTTTAAGATTTCCTGATTTGCTCTCTCAGCCTGACCATTGGATTGAGGGTGAGCTATAGAAGAGACATCAAGCCGGATATGCTCATGTTGACAAAACTCCTCCATAGCCCCTTGGGATAAATTAGTGCCATTGTCAGTGATAATGCTGTGTGGAAAACCAAAGCGAAAGATCACCTTTTTCATGAACTAAACCACCGTGGCTGCATCACACTTACTTACTGGCTCTGCCTCAACCCATTTTGTGAATTTGTCAACTGCCACTAAAAGATGTGTCTTTTTATCCTTAGACCTTTTGAAAGGTCCAACCATGTCCAGCCCCTAGACTGCAAACAGCCAAGTGATTGGAATCATCCGCAACTCTTGAGCCGGCACATGCGCTCGGCATGCAAACTTTTGACATCCATCACACCTACTGACCAGATCCTCTGCATCAGTGTGAGCCGTCAACCAGTAAAAACCATGACGAAAAGCTTTGGCCACAAGAGACTTTGACCCGGCGTGATGACCACAATCCCCTTCATGGATCTCACGGAGTATTTCTTGGCCTTCTTCGGGAGAAACACATCGCTGAGACGCTCCAGTGATGCTGCGATGGTATAACTCTCCATTGGAAATCGTCATTGACTTGGACAGTCGGGTTATCTGTCGGGTCAGGGTCTCGTCCTATGGCAACTCGCCCCGGGTCATATAAGCCAAAAACGGTACTGTCCAATCTGGAATGATGTCAAGAGCCGCCACCAACTGTGCCTCTGGGTCAGGAATAGCCAAATCTTCTTCTATAGGTAACTTAACAGACGGGTTATGCAAAACATCTAAAAAGGTGTTAGGTGTCACCGGCTTACGCTGAGATCCCAACTGGCTTAAAGCATCGGTCGCTTTGTTCTTCCTACGGTAAATGTGTTCCACCTGATAACCTTTAAAATGTCCTGCAACAGCATTGACTTCACGGTGATAAGCCGCCATGAGAGGGTCCTTGGAATCCCACTTGCCTGATACCTGCTGGGCCACCAAATCTGAATCACCAAGACACCAGACCCGGCTCGGGCTCATCTCTTTAGCCATTCGAAGACCATGGAGCAAGGCTTCACACTCTGTTGCGTTGTTAGTACAAGGAAACATTAATCGCAACACATAACAAAACGTGTCCCCTCAAGGAGAAGTTAAAACGACTCCAGCCCCCGAGCGTTCCAACTGTCTGGACCCATCAAAATGAATTGTCCAATATGTGTTGTCTAGTTTCTCCTCTGGCATCTGCAACTCTGTCCAGTCGTTAATGAAGTCCACCAGCGCTTGAGATTTGATCACCGTACGTGGCATATACTTTAAACCATGAGACCCAAGTTCAATAGCCCACTTGGCAACTCGTCCTGTGGCTTCTCTATTTTGAATGATGTCTCCTAAAGGAGTAGAGCTAACCACAGTGATTGGGTGACCCTGAAAATAATGTTTGAGCTTCCGGCTTGCCATGAACACCCCATAAATGAGCTTCTGCCAATGTGGATATCTTTGTTTAGATTCAATCAACACCTCACTGACGTAGTAAACCGGCCGTTGGACCGGATGTTCCTTGCCAGCCTCCTTGCGCTCCACCACAATTGCCACACTAACAGCTCGTGAGTTAGCGGCTACATATAACAATAGCGTCTCTTTCTCAACTGGAGCAGCAAGAACCGGTGGCTCAGTAAGCTGTTTGTTCAGATCCTCAAAAGCAGAGTTTGCAGCATCACTCCAAACAAAGTCATCTGTCTTTTTCATCATCTAATACAAAGGCATCGCCTTCTCACCTAACTGGCTTATGAACCGGCTCAAAGCAGCGACACGACCCGCCAACCATTGAATGTCATTGATGCACACCGGTTTGGCCAGGGAGGTGATTGCCTTAATTTTCTCCGGGTTAGCTTCAATACCTCTGTTAGACACCAAAAAACCCAAGAGCTTGCCAGCTAGGACTCCAAAAACACACTTGGCCGGGTTAAGCATCATCTTGTAGACCCGGAGGTTATCAAAGGTCTCCTTCAGATCTGTTACCAAGGTTTCTTCTTCTCCGGATTTCACCACTATATCATCCACATAAGCATGAACATTACGCCCAATCTGATTGTGAAGGCAATTTTGTACACACCGTTGATAAGTCACCTGGGCACTTTTGAGCCCAAAAGGCATAGACACGTAGCAGAAGGCTCCAAACGGAGTGATGAAAGTTGTTTTCTCCTGGTCCTTAACTGCCATCTTGATCTGATGATAACCTGAGTATGCATCCAAAAAACTCAAACGCTCGCAACCCGTTGTAGCATCAATGATCTGATCAATATGAGGGGGGCAAAAGGGTCAGCCGGACAAGCCTTGTTCAAATCGGTGTAATACACACACATACGCCAGGTGTTGTTCTTCTTGAGTACAAGCACCGGGTTAGCCAAGCACTCTGGGTGAAAGACTTAAATAATGAACCCGGCCGCCAAGAGCCAGGCCACCTCTTCTCCAATGGCCTTGCGCCTTTCCTCATTAAACCGTCGGAGAAACTGCCTGACCGGCTTAAACTTCAGATCAATATTAAGAGTGTGCTCAGCGAGTTCTCTCGGGACACCCGGCATGTCAGAAGGTTTCCATGCAAAGATGTCCCAGTTCTCACGAATGAACTCGATGAGCGCGCTTTCCTATTTTGGATCCAAGTTGGCACTGATGATGAACTGCTTGGATGAGTCGCCAGGCACAAAATCGACCGTTTTGGTGTCATCAACTGACTTGAATTTTAACACCGGTTCATGCTCCATAGTTGGCTTCTTTAAAGATTTCATGTCTGCCGGGTCAACATTATCTTTATAAAACTTTAACTCCTCTGTTGCACAAACAGACTCAGCATAAGCGGCATCTCCTTCTTCACACTTGTAGGATCAAAAGTATGTCTAGAGTTGGGGGATTAGACTACTTAACCAAATAAAAACTTATCCTTTTCCCAATTTTAGTTCTTGGCAGATTTTAGCAACTTTGGACAAGTCAAGCAATCTTAACACAATTCAAGCAAGCATGCAAAGAGTATATGAGTAGCAGAAAGTAAAGCATGCAACTTGCAAGAATGTAAAGGGAAGGGTTTCGAGGATTCAAACGCAATAGCAGACACGAATGTTTTTGTCGTGGTTCCGATAGGTGGTGCCATCGTACATCCACGTTGATGGAGACTTCAACCCATGAAAGGTAATGGTTGCGCGAGTCCACGGAGGGCTCCAACCACGAAGGGTCCATGAAGAAGCAACCTTGTCTATCCCACCATGGCCGTCGCCCATGAAGGACTTGCCTCACTAGCGGTAGATCTTCACGAAGTAGGCGATCTCCTTGCCCTTACAAACTCCTTGGTTCAACTCCACAATCTTGTCGGAGGCTCCCAAGTGACACCTAGCCAATCTAGGAGACACCACTCTCCAAGAAGTAAAAAATGGTGTGTTGATGATGAACTCCTTGCTCTTGTGCTTCAAATGATAGTCTCCCCAACACACAACTCTCTCTCTCACAGGATATGGATTTGGTGGAAAGAAGATTTGAGTGGAAAGCAACTTGGGGAAGGCTAGAGATCAAGATTCATATGGTAAGAATGGAATATCTTGGCCTCAACACAAGTGTAGGTGGTTCTTTCTCAAAAAAAGTAAGTTGGAAGTGTAGGTTTGTTCTGATGGCTCTCTCCATGAATGAAGAGGTGGTGGAGGGGTATATATAGCCTCCACACAAATTCTAACCGTTACACACAACTTGCCAATCTCGGTGGGACCGAATAGTTAAACTTGGTCGGACCGATTCAGCAAAGCTAGAGACCGTTAGGGTTTTCGGTGGGACCGACATGCAACTCGGTAGGACCGATATGATTAGGGTTAGGGCACAACGTAATCTCGTTGAGACCGATTACACAAACTCGATTACACAAACTTTTTGGTAATTTGTTGCCAAAGGGGGAGAAAATGTATAGATCATAGGCTTCGAGAGAGAGTGTTGCTTCTTTTTCTCTCTTTTTGTTTGGCGGTTAAACTTTGTTTATTTGCTTGTCTGCGATACTTTATGCTTGTGTGTGATACTTGGATGATCATGTGTTTGATCATATGCTACCTTAATGCTTGTTGGATGACATTATCTTTTCATATCCCCATATATGATCATTCACTTTGCTTGGTGATGAGTGCATTTATTTCATTATTATCATTTTGAGCGCTCCACCAAGATGTATGTGACGTGGAAGAGTAACCCATGTTCCTAACTCATTGTGCATTTACAGTCCAAAGCAAATCTTAAACTATGCACAAATTTAGGGGGAGCTCTTGCTTTTCACATACTTCTCAAAGCGACAATGTTTTTCACTCTTATTATGATTTGTCGAAGCTTTGATCTATATGTTGTCATCAATTAACAAAAAGGGGGAGATTGAAAGTGCAACTATCCCTAGGTGGTTTTGGTAATTCCTAACAACATATAGCTCATTGAGCTAATGCTATTCCAAGATTAATATTTCAGGAAAAGCTCAATGAATGGCATGGCATGGATGAGGAAAGTGGACCCCTCAAAATACTAAGGACAAAAAGATTGGCTCAAGCTCAAATCTCAAGACTCTACATTTTATATTTTAGTAATCCAAGATCACATTGAGTCTATAGGAAAAGCCAATATTATCAAGGAGGGATGAGGTGTTGCTTGATGAGGTTCTTGCTTCATAGTGCTTAGTGATATGCTCCAAAACCCTCAACTACCTTCCCACATCCACATATGACCTAAACCAAAAGTCAAACTCGGCCCCACCAATTCTTTCTATCCGGCGCCACCGAGTTCAGATGTCATAGCCACTGCCACAAACCCTAGGCAAATCGGTCTCACCGATAGGGATCTCGGTCACACGAAGATGGGGTTGTAATCTCTCTGTTTCCCTTTGTAACGTTTCGGTCCTAACGAGATGAGCGATCGGTCCCACTGAGATTGCAATGTAAACTCTTTGTTTCCCTTTTGTAACATTTCGGTCCCACCGAAATGAGCGATAGTTTCAAGGCGTGTGGAGTTGATGAGTTTGTGGCTCAGAAGCTCACAAAATGGAATGACGAGCTTATCATGCAGTTCTACTCCACAGCTCACTTCTACCTAGATGGAAGGATTGTCTGGATGTCTGGAGGTACGAGGTACCAGTCCACGGTTGCTGAATGGGCGAAGTTGATCAATGCTCCAGAAGAGAGTGAAGATGACTTGGATGTCTATGCCAAGAAGAAGAAGGATCACAACTCCATGGCACACATGTACAAGGAGATCCCAGATGCTGCCCTTGAGACACATAAGTCTGGATCTGTACATTACCTTCTGTCAGGATTGCCTACTATAAACTGGATCCTCAGGCACCCTCTCTTGCCAAAGTTAGGCGATCACAAGATGGTCAGAGGCCATGCAATAAACTTGTTGTACATTTTTGATGTTCCACAAAAGTTCAAGGTCATGACTCTCATAGTTGAAACTATCAAGAGGACAGCTGCAGATCGGAAGAGGAGTTGTGGATATGCCCCACAGATCCAAGAGCTGATTAACTCCAAGATGGGCACCGACACATATCAGCTGTACAAGGAGCACCTGCCCATCTACCCAGATTTTGAGGACAACACTGTGGTGATGGATGAAAATGAACCATCTTATGTGCGCGCACAAGCCAAGAAGGAGAAGGCAAAGGCTGAAAAGGTTGCAAGGATGCCAACTACTGAAGAAGCATCACAGTTATCTTCTGAAGAGCAAGCAAGATCAGCTTGGCTACTTGATTGCCTCCACTCTAAGGATTGAGAAGGGACTGGCCACCCTGACTCAAAACTAGGAGAGCTTGGAGAGGATCGTGGAGCAAAAGTTCTATGACTTGGATGTGAAGGTAACTGAGATCTAGTCTGTTGTGGAGCAACTTCAGGATGATATGCAGGAGAGGATGGACAAGACAACCACTGATGCATTTGCCAGAGTGCCTAGAGCTCAGAGGTCTGCTGCAGTGCCTGTTCCAGACACCAGAGCCACTTCATCTGCACCAGCTACAACTTCAGTGCCACCAGCTCCAGCACCTACTTCATCAGCTCCATCTACATCGACTGAAGCCTTCGTTCTTGGAGTTATCCGAACACCACCACCTGAAGACCAAGCCTGAGAGACGATTTAGTGCTATGCATTTTCTAGGAACTTTTTGGTAACTTGTTGCCAAAGGGGGAGAAAAATGTATAGATCATAGGCTTCGAGAGAGAGCGTTGGTTTTTATTCTCTATTGCTTTGGTGGTTGAACTTTATTTGATTGTTTGAGATACTTTCTGTCTGCATGATACTTGGATGATCATATGTGTTTGATCATATGCTACCTTAATGCTTCTTGGATGACATTATCCTTTTATCCCTATATGATCATTCACTTTGCTTGGTGATGAGTGCATGTATTTAATTATTATCATTTTGAGCGCTCCACCAAGATGTATGTGACATGGAAGAGTAACCCATGAGCCTAATTCTCTGTGCATTGGCAGTCAAAAGCAAATCATAAACTATGCAAAAATTTAGGGGGAGCTCTTGCTTTTCACATACTTCTCAAAGCGACAATGTTTTTCACTCTTATTATCATTTGTCAAAGCTTTGATCTATATGTTGTCATCAATTACCAAAAAGGGGGAGATTGAATGTGCAACTATCCCTAGGTGGTATTGGTAATTCCAAACAACATATAGCTCATTGAGCTAATGCTATTCCAAGATTAATATTTCAGGAAAAGCTCAATGAATGGCATCGCATGGATGAGGAAAGTGGACCCCTCAAAATACTAAGGACAAAAAGATTGGCTCAAGCTCAAAGCTCAAGACTCTACATTTTATATTTTAGTGATCCAAGATCACATTGAGTCTATAGGAAAAGCCAATACTATCAAGGAGGGATGAGGTGTTGCTTGATGAGGTTCTTGCTTCATAGTGCTTAGTGATATGCTCCAAAACCCTCAACTACCTTCCCACATCCACATATGACCTAAACCAAAAGTCAAACTCGGCCCCACCGACTCTTTCTATCTGGCGCCACCGAGTTCAGATGTCATAGCCACTGCCACAAACCATAGGCAAATCGGTCTCGCCGATAGGGATCTCGGTCACACTGAGATGGGGTTGTAATCTCTCTGTTTCCCTTCGTAACGTTTCAGTCCTACCGAGATGAGCAATCGGTCCCACCGAGATTGCAATGTAAACTCTCTATTTCCCTTTTGTAACATTTCGGTCCCATCGAAATGAGCGATCGGTCCCACTGAGTTTACCTAACAAACTCTCTGGTTAGTTTATTACCAAAATCGGTCCCACCGAGTTTGTGTAATTGGTCACACCGAGATTACGTTATGCCCTAACCCTAACCATATCGGTCCTACCGAGTTGCATCTCAGTCCCACCGAAAATCCTAACGGTCACTAAGTTTGCTAAATTGGTTCGATCGAGTTTCTCAATTCGGTCTCACCGAGATTGGTAAATTGTGTGTAACGTTAGTTTTTGTGTGGAGGCTATATATACCCCTCCACCCACTCTTCATTCGTGGAGAGAGCCATCAGAACAAACCTACACTTACAATACCCATTTTCTGAGAGAGAACCACCTACTCATGTGTGGAGGCCAAGATATTCCATTCACACCATATGAATCTTGATCTCTAGCCTTCCCCAAGTTGCTTTCCACTCAAATCTTCTTTCCACCAAATCCATATCCTGTGAGAGAGAGTTGAGTGTTGGGGAGACTATCATTTGAAGCACAAGAGCAAGGAGTTCATCATCAACACACCATTTGTTACTTCTTGGAGAGTGGTGTCTCCTAGATTGGCTAGGTGTCACTTGGGAGCCTCCGACAAAGATTGTGGAGTCGAACCAAGGAGTTTGTAAGGGCAAGGAGATCGCCTACTTCGTGAAGATCTACCGCTAGTGAGGCAAGTCCTTCCTGGGCGATGGCCATGATGGGATAGACAAGGTTGCTTCTTCGTGGACCCTTCGTGGGTGGAGCCCTCCGTGGACTCGCGCAACCGTTACCCTCCGTGGGTTGAAGTCTCCATCAACGTGGATGTACGATAGCACCACCTATCGGAACCACGACAAAAACATCCATGTCTCCAATTGCGTGAATTCTCCAAATCCTTCCCTTTACATTCTTGCAAGTTGCATGCATTACTTTCCGCTTCTCATAGACTCTTTGCATGCTTGCCTGAATTGTGTTAAGATTGCTTGACTTGTGCTAAGATAGCTAAAATCTGCCAAAGACTAAAATTGGGAAAAGGATAGATTTTTATTTGGTCAAGTAGTCTAATCACCCCCCCTCTAGACATACTTTCGATCCTACAAGTGGTATCAGAGCTTTGGTCTCCATTTGCTTTGATTTCCATACCTTTTGGTGGTCATAGCCCTGGTTTCACAACCTAGGAGAGTATGGCGTCTAGCGAGGGAAATTACCACCGTAGAGGTCCTTACTTTGATGGTACTAATTTTGCTAGTTGGAAGCATAATATGAAAATGCATATTCTTGGACATAACCCCGCCGTTTGGGCTATTGTGTGTGTTGTCTTGCAAGGTGAATTCTTTGATGGGAGAGAACCAAATCATGAAGCTACCGCGGATGAGTTGAAGATGCTACAATACAAGCTCAAGCTTGTGATATCCTCTTCAACGGATTGTGCCCCGAAGAATTCAACAAAATCAGCCGTCTTGAGAATGCAAAGGAAATTTGGGATACTTAGATTGATATGCACGAAGGTACCGACTCTATCAAGGAATCCAAGTTGGATGTGCTTCAAAGTCAACTTGACAAGTTCAAAACGAAGGATGGTGAAGGTGTCGCTGAGATGTACTCTAGGCTTGCTCTTATCACAAATGAGATTGCTCGCTTAGGAAGTGAAGAGATGACCGACAAAATTCATCATCAAGAAGATCCTAAGAGCCTTGGATGGAAAATACGATACTGTATGCACATTGATCCAAATGATGCCGAATTACAAAGATCTCAAGCCAACGGAAGTCATTGGAAGAATTGTTGCTCATGAGATGTCACTCAAGGATAAGGAGGAGCTCCACAACAAGTCAAGTGGTGCTTACAAAGCTTCATGTGAAGCCCCCACATCATCAAGTGAGAAACAAATCTTCAATGAAGAATTGAGCTTAATGGTGAAGAACTTCAACAAGTTCTACAAGAATAGAAGCAAAGAGAGAAGTTCCAAGTCAAGGTCCTACAATGACAAAAGATCTTCTAGTCGAGAGCGAAACTGCTACAATTGTGGAAGACCCGGACACTACTCCAATGAGTGTACGGCTCCCCACAAGAGAAGAGAAGATTCTCCCAAAAGAAGAAGTAGAAGAGAAGAATCACCATCAATGGAAAGAAGGATTAGGGATGATCGATATGAACGAAGACTGTCTGGGATATACCCCATGGTGTAAAATGGCCGGAAGTATAACCTGGCCGTACTAGGCATTTCATTGGTAAACCGTCAGAGGATTGGCGGTTTACGTGTCTGGCAGTTCACTGGTATGACGATTCACGAGCCTGAAGATTCATTGGTGACCCGGTGCGTATTCCAGATGCATGACAAGGCCCAAGGACCAGCAGGCCGATTTAGGTTAATGGCGGGCCGGGTTAAGAGGAAAGGCATGAGGAATATTTATCTTACAAGGAGTTAAGACCTGGACTTGTATCCGGTTTGTATTAGAGATAGACTAGTCCTAATCCTAATAGGACTCTACATGTAACCCGCCCCTCCAACATATATAAGGAGGGGCAGGGCTCCCCAAAAGGGACAAGATTCACAAGTTCCACAAGTTGGACAAGTTAGGTTTAGACAATAGCTCTCGAGATAGAACACTCTTGTAACCGTGATCATGATCATCAATATCAATGAAGCATGATGTAGGCTTTTACCTCCACCATGAGGGGCCGAACCTGGGTAAAACATCGCGTCTCTCGTCCCGCTCAACCCCTCTCAAGCTACCACATTGATGCGTTGGCCTCACGACTAAGTCCTGACACTAAGGACATCTGCCGTGACAATTCCAGGACAGTTGGCGCCCACCGTGGGGCTCGCGCACGATGGTGTTGAGTTCTTGAAGGGATTTCTTCCAGGGATCAAGAAGTTGTAAGTTTAGCGATGAAAAAGAGCCAGTTCGAAAGGATTTTTTTTACGAACAGTTTTGCATCAGCTTCAAGATCGGTAAAGTTTAAAGTTCAAGAGGAAATTAGGGTTGCGCCTAGGCACCACCATAAGTCGCCGACACCGGCATTTTCTGCTATAGCTTATTTTCGCTGGCGTGGCAAGTCCGAATCAATAGCTCGCCAAAGCTGGTATGTTTGGAGTCATTGTTCAACCGTCGATAGCAAAGGAAAAAGACAAGAAAAAGGAGAAAGATTCGATCCATTGCCGCAGGGTCTCAGTGCAACAATTGCTAACCATCCAATCCAATTGACTTTGGTCAAAGTAACTACAAAACGGAGAAGGACTCCAGTCTGAAACCTCCACGGTCTCTGCCACTACGGCAGCTGCGGCTGCGCCTTGACCCGCCGCGTCTCGGATCGCCACGGCCTCTACGCTTCATGGACAGCGGCAAGCTGACGCCAATCCGAGTGATCGCCTGCTGTTCGCTCCGGGTTACTGACATCCTACTGATGAGCCGCCTCTCTGCTTTGACCCGCCCTCGCCGGACATCAACGCTACAATCCACTACTTCTGCTGCCAAAAAGGGAGCGATTTGGAGGAGACCATGTCGCCTGCTACTGTATCATAGTGGGTAGTACTGATCACAAGAGAACTGAAGCCAAAACCTTATGCACGTGATGCCAGAGACAGCTGGGAAGATTTCTGTTAATAGTAGTATTAATCCGGTCACATCTGAGGACAAGTTCCAAAAGCAAGGTCAAATCTGTGTGGCCGTACGTGCATCACTGCCACGAGCTGCAGTACACCGAGACCAAAAGAGAATCAATATTCGCGGCAGCGCTAATCCGTCAAGTCATCGAATCAATGCGCAGTACGGGAACATGGATAAGTGATTTAGGATTGCGTGTGCGACAGCGTTAATCCATCAAGTTTTCCCTTTGCAAAACTGCAAAAATCTACTGAAGACATCTTGTTTCCGGATCAGATGCGAACCTCGCTGCAGCCACGTCAGGATTAAATCCAAGAAACCATCAGTTTTTCCCTGCACAACTTCTCCATGGCCATTGTCAACGCTTGTGCGACCTGCCGAGCGTTGAACCGCCGGACTCCGTCGCTGCAAGCTCCGATTCACTTACAAATTTGCTAAACCGCCTTGCCAGCTTAACGCCTCGGCCGCCCCTGCAAGACCCCGCCGGGTTGCCTCCGATTGTGTCCCACTACGAGCCGCCCCGCTCTGGGCCCGTGCCGGTCAACGGTGTCGCGCCCGCGCTACTCCCACTGGTTTGGCTTCTAGTTCACCGCGCTCTCTGAAGCCTAAGCAGGAAAGCACATAGCATCAATCCAGCAAGTAGTACCTGAAGGTAAAGGAGCAGGCCGTGGAGTTGAACCGGCGACTTGAGGGTCAAATCCTGGTGCTAACAGTCACCAGGCCATGGCATGTGTTCTGGCCGGTTTACTGTGGAGCAGTCGGTACATGCACACAAAAAAGCATGCTACTACTCGCTGGTAGCACGGCCAATTAAATTTCCAGGTGCTATCTTTTCCATCTGCTTCTTTTTTATACATATTGTTTTTCCAAGAACGATTACTCTTGCCTATATCTTTCTATACAGAACAAGTGCTCACTATAAAAGTGATGCCCTACTACGGACGGCGCGCGCTAGCTGTTCTACGCCGGCATTTGTGCATATCACACTGGTGAACCGGAACACAGAACGCCGCCCCCGCAGTCCGGACTACATCAGCAATGCCGCGGCCGACTCTTTTGTCCGTACTGGCGTATAACCCCGCGATGGATATCAATTGGAATGACATATCAGGTGAAATCCATCCAGTATATTTTTATATTATATATTGCTTTCTTTGAAGGAGCAATTACTCTGGCTTGCAAAGTTATCTAAATGCAGGACCCTAAAACCGTCATATTGGTGCAAATTTCAAAGGACGTCAGAAAATTTCCGGCTGAAATTAAAATCTGGTTCAAGGGAAAGATGTCTCCCACAAAGCTTTGGAGCTCTCGATATCCGGTTCAAAATCCCGGTTCAAGAAGAATTTATCTCTTGCAAAAAGTTAAAGGTTGCCCAAGAGGACCTGCTACCCTGACGCGCGGTTCAAACATGGGTGTCCTGCCTTATGGGCTCATCTTCATATGATTACTTGGGGGCTTCCTGTTCAAACATAGGTGTATTCACCAAAGAGAACATAGTGTTACGACCCTCTTGATGCGGCTATCACGCCACAACAAAACATGGGGGCTTCCTGTTCAAACATAGGTGTATTCACCAAAGAGAACATAGCATTACTACCCTCTTGATGCGGCTATCACGCCACAACAAAGCTTGGGAGCTTCACACCCAAGGGGCCAAAGAGAGTCTATTTGCTACGCACAACTCAAACATAGGCACCCATTGAGCACGGCTCACAAAGTTACTTGGGGGCTCTTTGCGTCAAATACCAAAGAGTTTGAAAGGACCCTTGTAGCTGGGTATCGACCCACGGCTTGGAAGTCTGGTGTATTCACCTAAAACCCCGGGTTAACCTGCCTTCATCAAGTAAGCCACTCCTATCAAGGTAATCCTGGCACGACCCTTCGAACGTTTGACAGTTACTCTCATTGAGACCCTGAACTTGTCAAAGTTAAAACGATGATTGGTTAGTTGGAGGGCCATCTTAAAAGGCTTTGTCAAATGGTTTAACTCAGTGGCCTGGCAGCCCATGAAAAGCCTCGAATTTGGGCCTGGCAGCCCTTGAAAAGCCTTGACTACACGGTTTTATTTGCCTTTGTCAAGATTTTTCTCATTTGATAAATTTTATGTTGAACCGGTGTCTATTGACCCGGCATGACTATAAGTCATTTCATCAGTCCGGTATTTCCTAAACCGGCACAAGCTTTCAACTATCAGTTGTTACTACAAACTCAATTATAAACCGGAGTTTTCTCAACCCGGTGAGGCTGTCAACTATAAGTTGTCAGTACAAGTTACAATCCGGAGATTATTAACCTCGCCTGGTTTCGACTACAAGTCGCCAGCATCGAATATGGATAATCCAGTGTTTATCACAACCCGGTACGATTTTATCCTAAACCGGCACAATATGGAAGGAGTTATCAGTACTCAAGATTGGGGTTATCACCTTTGCTACAAAAAGTTGGTAAAACCAACAATGTGATTCAATGTCACAGGTATGATATATTTCATATTTGATTATTCTTAAGTGCGGCCTTGGTTATAAACCCGGATTATATGTTGGGCGTTATGATCCGTCCGGCGGTAAACCGCCGGGACACTTTAAACTTGTTGTATGCAGAAACAAGTTTATTGAACTGGCTTGGCTTTGGACTATAAGTTGCCGGTATATATTTGGATTGCGCCATTGGAATTATGCGCTTATAAATCATTGGGTATATTATTCAAATAGCCAACATGGCTGGATTTTTATTATGGTTATCAATAACCAGTATTATGATTAAGGTTTTCAAAGTCGCTTAGCACAATGGCTATCATATTATCAATAGATATGATTTATTCTACAATTGAAGGAATAGTCCCAAGTCGCTGCAGGCTTACAACCCGGCACTTGGGGGCTACATTATTCAAATCGAGATTACATGCAAGTTTCATGTCGCTGCAAGCATGCATCATGACACTTGGGGGTAATGCAAAGTCATTTTTACTAGTCTTATTGAAGACCTGACTCATCATATTATAATGAGCCGGCCCTTGGGGGCTACCAATTGCTCCTGTCAACAATTCAAGGTACACAGATTTTTCATCTATTATTAAAGGATCCACTACTCAGTTGGTAAAGCACAAGGCTCTTATCCTTGTGGACGTGGGTTCAAGCCCCATGACGGGGGTTACATCATATGATGTTATTTTCATTGAAGAATACATCGAGTCCCAGCTCAATATTATCTTATTAAGCCGGCCCTTGGGGGCTACATATTGCTGCTCAAGCTTACATGATCATATTTGCAAAGTCCCTGCTCATTATTGCATACTGACCCGGCCCTTGGGGGCTACACTAGTTGAAAGTTTTTTATGAGAATAAGGCAATTTCAAGTCCCAGGTTGCCGCAAACATGACAACCCGGTACTTGGGGGCTACATATGTAGAATACTCAATTCTGACTATGATTGCGATGAACAAACCGGATTTTCTTCAAGGTTGAAACACTTATTGGAGCAAGTCTTAAGTTATCATTATTCTCCTCTTAAGACATGGGGGCTACAGGTATTATGCATATAAAGGAGGAACATTTTCATTTTATCAGTTTTGAGCTAATCAGGAAGATCAATTACATGACCCGGTGTCGACAACAATTATGACCCGGTGCCATCAATATTTATAAACCGGCCATTTTGGTAAATATTAAACAGGCAAGTTTTACATCTTCAAACCGGTTGAATATCAGATAAAGTATTTCAAAGACCCATATTTCTTAAACCGGCGCTTTGAGAGCTGAGTAAAAGGAGTTATTCTTCACAATATTTCTCGGTGACAAACCAATGTCGGCAAATTGATTATAAAGCTGGTCTGTTGACCGGACTTCCCAGAAGGAGGAAATAACAAGGACTTAAGGGTGATCAGGTACCGGTTTACAAGAATTCTTAACCCGGAGCATAACCTGTCAAGTTTGTTCTTGTGTTTATTTTGCAGCATAAGTTTACCATGGATAAATCCAAGCTAAACTTGGGGGCTAATGTCGGGGATATACCCCGCGGCGTAAACTGGTCGGAAGTATAACCCGGCCGGACTAGGCGTTTCATTGGTAAACCGCCAGAGGATTGGCTGTTTACGTGTCTGGCGGTTCACTGGTATGACGATTCACGAGCCTGAAGATTCATTGGTGACCCGGCGCGTATTCCAGATGCATGACAAGGCCCAAGGACCAGCAGGCCGGTTTAGGTTAATGGCGGGCCGGGTTAAGAGGAAAGGCATGAGGAATATTTATCTTACAAGGAGTTAAGACCTGGACTTGTATCCGGTTTGTATTAGAAATAGACTAGTCCTAATCCTAATAGGACTCTACATGTAACCCGCCCCTCCAACATATATAAGGAGGGGCAGGGCTCCCCAAAAGGGACAAGATTCACAAGTTCCACAAGTTGGACAAGTTAGGTTTAGACAATAACTCTCGAGATAGAACACTCTTGTAACCGTGATCATGATCATCAATATCAATGAAGCAGGATGTAGGCTTTTACCTCCACCGTGAGGGGCCGAACCTGGGTAAAACATCGCGTCTCTCGTCCCGCTCAACCCCTCTCAAGCTACCACATAGATGCGTTGGCCTCACGACTAAGTCCTGACACTAAGGACATCTGCCGTGACAATTCCACGACAAAGACCCTCTCGGAGAAGCAAGGATTCGGAAAGGAAGGACAAGTCATCAAGGAGCTACACAAAATAAAGACATCAAGCTCATGTTGGTGAATGGGTATCCGGCTCCGACTCCGACAATGACTCCAAGAGAAGCTATCACTCTGAATCCGAATATACTCAAGATGAAGGTGTTGCCAGTCTAGCACTTGTGTCAACCAGCTCCTACGACATATTTGATTCACCAAATGAAGGAATTGGAAGATGCTTCATGGCCAAAGGTCCAAAGGTATCACACCCCGAGTATGTTGATTTCAATAGTGATGAAGATGTCTTGTTAGGTGATGATGATTTACTTGTTGACAACTATAGTGATGAATACTATGATGAAACGAATGACAATGATAAGGAGAAGATTGAGTCTCTAACTAAAGAACTAAACACTCTTAAGTTAGCTCATGAAACTATCTTGGGAGATCATCGAGAACTTTTAAGGACTCATGAGAAAATACGTTTTGAAAAGCTCAACCTTGAGCAAGAGCATGAGTTCTTAAAGGCAATCAATGATGATCTTCGCGAGAAAAGTTCTTCTTACATTGCCAAGCGTTTACTCTTATCCACTTACATGCCTTAAGTCAAGTCTAGTAACAAGAACAAGAAAGATTCTTCCTCTAGCAGTAACAATAATCATGCTAAATCCAATATTGTTGCTTCTAGTAGTTCTCATGATTCCACTAATGATTCTCTTAGCCAAGTAACACTTGAGAAAGAAAATAGCTTATTGAAGGGAATTATAGAGAAAGGTGTTTATAAGAGCCTTGCCGGGAGTAAGCAATTCGAGGAAATTATACGCAAGCAAGGAAGGCACCGGAAGAATCAAGGTATTGGTTTTGAACGGAAGTTCAATGCCAATGGAGTTGAGTGGGAAGAAGATCAATACCCTAAGACGAAGTTTGTTCCTCAACAAGAGAAGTATGATCCTACTTCCTTCCAAGGGACACAAGCTCACGATGATCTTCCACCACAAGACCACAAGCAAAAAGGCAAGGACAAGCTTCAAGAGGAAATTGATGCATTTGAAGAAGCTCCTAAGGCCTTGGTCAAGTGGATTCCCAAGACTACATCAAGTTCCACTTCATCAAGTACAACTACAACTCCGAGGATTCCCATCAAGATGGTGTGGATCCCAAAGAAGAAGAACTAGAGAGTTCTTGAGGGTGACTCTGCCAACATACTTCATGCTATCATTTTGGCAAGAACAAGTGCAATCAACTTCCACATCTTGCACTAGTTCAAGGAGTCACAAACCCTCTTGTTGGTAAGACAAGGGACAAGGTAACCTAATGCTTTCATAGACATCATCTTGTGTGTGCATCACTCTATGTCTATGGATATCCTTGTTTGTTCCTTGTGGGACTAACCGGTGTAGGTATTGAAAGTGCAACTCACTCCAAAGGATAGCTCCAAATGATCTACATCAACATAGAGCATCCACATCTTCAACACCTACATGAAGTCATCATCGACAAAACCCAAGGTTAGTTTATCCCTCTTAGGGGGGATCTCACATCTAGGGGGAGCTTTACTCTAACAGTTGAGTTAAAGCAACTCTAATGGTGTGAACACAACAATGCTTTATGTAAATGTGGTAACACCACTTGTGCTTAAACGATGAGTATGACCTATGATCAAATGTTCTCATTTGACTCCTAAGTCAATATACTCATATATAGATGACCTAGTCGTCGCCAATTGCTTGATAGATGCTTGAATTGTTTGTGCATGCTTTGCCACATATTTCATTTGTCATTTTGTTGGGTTAGCATGTTGGTTGCATAATTTACTCATTCGACGACATCCACTTATTGTTTTGATTGATTGGTTTCCTTTTCTTTTGGCCAAGTGGATGGACAAGAATGCCTAAGAACCTTCTCTAGCTATCTATGCTTTTCTCGTCTCAAACTCTATTCATGCTGCATCACAAAATTTGATCAAGTCAGATTCGAACCACTCTGTGTGAGGAGCACTCGGAGTCCCTGATTCGTCATAGACTTAAACTTCCAAAACTTCTTTGTGTGTTTTGGTCTGACCAATTCACCCATTTCGGTCATACCGAGATCACTAAGTCGATCTAGGTTTTCAAGCCTTCCCCAAGTTGCTTTCCACTCAAATCTTCTTTCCACCAAATCCATATCCTATGAGAGAGAGTTGAGTGTTGGGGAGACTATCATTTGAAGCACAAGAGCAAGGAGGTCATCATCAACACAGCATTTGTTACTTCTTGGAGAGTGGTGTCTCCTAGATTGGCTAGGTGTCACTTGGGAGCCTCCGACAAAGATTGTGCAGTTGAACTAAGGAGTTTGTAAGGGCAAGGAGATCGCCTACTTCGTGAAGATCTACCGCTAGTGAGGCAAGTCCTTCGTGGGCGATGGCCATGATGGGATAGACAAGGTTGCTTCTTCATGGACCCTTCGTGGGTGGAGCCCTCCGTGGACTCGTGCAACCATTACCCTCCATGGGTTGAAATCTCCATCAACGTGGATGTACGATAGCACCACCTATCGGAACCACGACAAAAACATCCGTGTCTCCAATTGCATTTGAATTCTCCAAACCCTTCCCTTTACATTCTTGCAAGTTGCATGCTTTACTTTCCGCTGCTCATAGACTCTTTGCATGTTTGCTTGAATTGTGTTAAGATTGCTTGACTTGTGCTAAGATAGCTAAAATCTACCAAAGACTAAAATTGGGAAAAGGATAGATTTTTATTTGGTCAAGTAGTCTAATCACCCCCCCCCCTAGACATACTTTCGATCCTCCATCTTTCATTATTGAAGATCTCCCAACCACTCTGGCATTGGTCTTCTTGACCCTTTCCTTCCTTTTCTTTTCTGCCACAACCTGTTCTTTGGGTGAAGATCCCAAAGTCTCTTGAGTGGATGTTCTGGCTTTTGACATGGGAACTCTCTTGGCAGGAACCTTTTGCTTCATTTCTGGCTTAGAGGCAGCAGTTGTGCCATATTCCTTTTTTAGGACATTCCTCTTTGAGGTGGCCTCTTCCTCAACAGCCACATAGTCCTCATCCTCAGAATCTGAGGTTTTCTTCTTTCTGGTCCTGGTGGCTGCCTTAGGCAAGTTGCTGGATGTACTTCTGCTTCCTTCATCAAAGCTGCTAGAGGGACTAGTTCCCTCACTCATGTTCACTTGCTCCTCAGACTTGTTCTGACTGTCACTCTGATCTGACATGATGCAAACACTAACAGCAGACCCTGTGAATAGATTATAGATGAGATAGATTGGATGAGCATCACAAAGTACAGAGGTTTTGCAAAAGAATGAGTTAAAAACTTAGTTTTAGTTTTCCACAGAAAGCATTTTGGATCTACCGATTTGCATACTCGGTGATACCGAAGCAGCTTTTGGAACCTAAACTAGTGAACTCGGTCAGATCGAGTCACAGTTTGGTGGCACCGAGACTGCTAGGGTTTCACAAAGTATTGAACTCGGTCACACCGATTTGCAATTATCGGTCAGTCCGAGAATCACATGTGCAATGGCCTTAGCCAAATCGCTGGAACCGATTTCAACAACTCGGTCGGTCCGAGATGGTTTCGGCGGAAACCTAACCCCAAATTTTCAATCCATGACTAAACTACGGAGTGATTTCGATGGATAGAATGATCTCAAACGTGGCAAGACACATGGCAAAACAATGTGCTAAGAATCGGAGGGGGAATAGCACAAGGATCAAGTCCATACCCTAGTGCGGCGATGGACTTGCTACGGCGGCATCGGCAGAGATGATTCCCATTGACGGCGGCAGAGACCAGCGGTGGGAGGAAGCTGGCAATGAGGAGGACGATCTGGAGACCCAGGGAGGCAGAGCAGGTTGAGCGCGGGCGAAGAGGTTCGAAATTTTTTCCAAATTTTGGGCCGCGGATATATATAGCCTGACTCTGTTGGTGTGACCGAGTGGAACAACTCGGTGTGACCGAAAAGTTCAAATTGGTTGCACCGAGATTGAAAACCAAGATCGACTTAGTGATCTCGGTATGACCGAAATGGATGAATCGGTCAGACCGAAACTCACAAAGAAGTTTTGGCAGTTTAAGTCTATGACGAATGAGGGACTCCGAGTGCTCCTCACACAGAGTGGTTCGAATCTGACTTAATCAAACTTTGTGATGTAGCATGAATAGAGTTTGAGACGAGAAAAGCATAGATAGCTAGATAAGGTTCTTAGGCATTCTTGTCCATCCACTCGGCAAAAGAAAAAGAAACCAAACAATCAAAACAACAAGTGGATGTCCTCGAATGAGTAAATTATGCAACCAACATGCTCACACAGTAAAATGGCAAATGAAATATGTGGCAAAGCATGCACAACCAATTCTAGAATCTATCAAGCAATTGGCGATGACTAGGTCATCTATATATGAGTATATTGACTTAGGAGTCAAATGAGAACATTTCATCATAGGTGTAACACCCCGGATGTAACTTACCCAATATGTATTCCAACTCTTGCCGTTTCTGGCCTTAAGTTATTTTATTTTCTTGGGTTCGGGTTTTTGTCTCCGTGTGTTGTTGTCGTTGTCATGCATCTCATATCATGTCATCATGTGCATTGCATTTTCATACGTGTTCATCTCATGCATTCGAGCATTTTCCCCGTTGTTCGTTTTGCATTCCGGCGCTTCATTCTCCTCCGATGGTCATTTCTACCTTTCTTTTGTGTGTGGGGATTAAACATTTCCGGATTGGACCGAGACTTGCCAAGCGGCCTTGGTTTACTACCGGTAGACCGCCTGTCAAGTTTCGTATCATTTGGACTTCGTTTGATACTCCAACGGTTAACCGAGGGACCGAAAAGGCCTCGTGTGTGTTGCAGCCCAACACCCCTCCAATTTGGCCCAAAACCCACCTAAAACCTCTCCATCATCTAGAGCGTTCGATCACGATCGCGTGGCCGAAAACCGCACCTCATTTGGACTCTCCAAGCTCCCTCTATGCCTATATAAAGACCCCCTCCTCTAAATTCGCGGATCCCCCGTCCAAACCCTAGATCCACTTCGTCTGCCGCCGCCGGACAAAAACTGCCACCGACGGACATTGTCCGCCCATGCCGCCGCCGCCACGTGGCACCCGCCGGTTGGTCCGCGCCCCGCGCCCACATCGCCATTGCGCGCCGCCGCGCCGGCCCGCCCGGGCCCAGGCGGGGCCCTC
>NC_041390.1:239574562-239576880 GCF_002162155.2 Triticum dicoccoides | reverse complement strand
GCCGGCCGTCGCACCCCGACGCCGCACGCCGCTTCTCCGCTTCGGCCGCGCCTCGCCGCCGGCCACAGCCTTCGCCACCGCCGCCCAGTCTCCGCCTCGCCGTCCTCCTCACTCCGGCAAGGTCCCCAGCGACGACTCCTTCCTCCGGTGACCCCATCTTCTCCGGTGAACCTCGGGAAACCCGCCGCTACAGTGCCCAGATCCAGATCCACCGCAGGTTGACTTTTTCGTCCCAAACCCTAATAATTTGCCATGTTCATCGTGCTATAACTTTGCATCCGTAGCTTCGTTTTGGGCATATAGCATATCAAAATGTTCATCTCAGAGAGTACATCATTTCATCTCATTGCATCATTTTCATTTGAGTTCATGTTGATGCACGAAATGCTGTTGGAAGAGTGCTACTTGAGATAATTGCCAGATCTGCTGTTTCATTTAGATATTTGTCATTTTTGCCATGATTATTGTGTGCATGATATGCCCCTGAGCTCTACATATGTTTTGTTAAGGGTTTTGCCATCTTTCCAGAGGTGCAACCCATGTATTTTTTGTGATGTGTGAGCTGACTAGCACAAGCTTGCAAAGTGAGGCACTTGGTAATGCTGATTTCAGGGACTTAGCATTTCCACTAAGTCCTTGAGCTGTTTATCTCATATGGCCATATGTTCATGTTGTCTCCTAGTGATCCGTGCCTTTTTTGAGGATGATCAGTAAGGATGTTTTGTTAATCTTGTAGTGCTCTATCCATCCATGTCTTTGTTTGCAATTATGGAGCACCCTAGCTTGAGTCAATCGAACTCTACTTTTGTCATTTCGTGAATCTGGGCAGATTGTCTACTTGTTAGCGATTTTGCCGATGATGTTGTAGTTGATCCGTGCATGATATGTTATTGTTCTTGCCATGTCTAGCTTGCATTTTGTGTATTCTTGATGGGTGTATGCTTAGATGGTCATGACTTGCTCTGTAGTGAGTGCATCGAGCTCGTAAACATGCCTACTTGATATCTGTTTCAGCATGCTCCAGTTTTCACAAAGTCTGAGAACTGATTATGTTTTTGCCATGTTCACATGCTTGCAAATGTATTTTCTGATCCCTTTTGGCTCAAGGTCACTAAGGGACTTTTGTTAAGCTCTTTGAGTAGCTCCATGCCATGCTTTACTTTGCCATGTTCAGGTCCTGTAGCATGTAGTTTTCATGCTCCAAAGAGTGCTATCTGATCTGAAATTCCAGACAAGTGTTAATTTCACTAAGTCAGAGATCTGTTTACCATATGCATTTTTGCCATGCTTGTTTGAACCTGTTATTGGATGAATTGGTCGTAACTCAGTGCTAGACTTTTGTTAATAATCATGAATGCATCCTTGCCATGTATTTTGTTGTCATGTTTGGGTGCTGTAGCATGTTCATCTTGTTGCATTTAGATGGCTACTTGCTGTAAATCGTTGACCGGTGTCATATTTGAATTGCTTGCCATTTCCAAACCGTAACTCCGATTCCAACGTTCTTTATATCGTTTTCAAGCGATTTCATCTCATCTTTCCAGTGGCACACTTGGATTTCCAAGTTGAGGCCAGGTTCATTCATTCCTTGTCAAATCTTGCATATGCATCACGCATCGCATCCCGCATAGCATATCATCCTTGCATCATATTGTTTGAGCTTTGCACGTGGTTGATTGTGTTCCGCTTGCTTGTTTGTCTTGTTTGGGTAGAGCCGGGAGACGAGTTCGCTAACGAGGAGCCCGTTGAGTTTGCTTTCGAGGATCCAGTCAACTCTGACAACTTTGCACGCAACATGATCATACCCTCGAAATCACTACTATCTTTGCTTTGCTAGATGCTCGCTCTTTTGCTATACCAATGCTACGATGCCTACCACTTGCTTTCAAGCCTCCCAAATTGCCATGTCAAACCTCTAACCCACCATGTCCTAGCAAACCGTTGTTTGGCTATGTTACCGCTTTTGCTCAGCCCCTCT
The DNA here is from genome assembly GCF_002162155.2 of Triticum dicoccoides. Taxonomy (NCBI): domain Eukaryota; kingdom Viridiplantae; phylum Streptophyta; class Magnoliopsida; order Poales; family Poaceae; genus Triticum; species Triticum dicoccoides. The sequence continues at coordinate 239,574,902 of NC_041390.1, read as the reverse complement.
TATAGTGTTGCTAGTTGCAGGTGAAGATTGGAGACCGTTCCTTGTTGGAACATTATTTACTTGTTGGGATATCATTATATTGCCATGTTATCTTAATGCATCTATATACTTGGTAAAGGGTGGAAGGCTCGGCCTCTCGCCTAGTGTTTTGTTCCACTCTTGCCGCCCTAGTTTCCGTCATATCGGTGTTATGTTCCCGGATTTTGCGTTCCTTACGCGGTAGGGTTATAATGGGAACCCCTTGATAGTTCGCCTTGATTAAAGCTTTTCCAGCAATGCCCAACCTTGGTTTTACCATTTTCCACCTAGCCTCTTTCTCCCTTGGGTTTCCGGAGCCCGA
>NC_041390.1:239567048-239574229 GCF_002162155.2 Triticum dicoccoides | reverse complement strand
CTGAGTGTTGGTCCAAATAGAGCCACTTGCAGCGCCACCTCGGGGCAACTCGAGGGTTGGTTTTAGTTGTACATAGTGTTCATCTGAGTGTGCCCTGAGAACAAGATATGTGCAGCTCCTATTGGGATTTGTCGGCACATTTGGGCGGTGTTGCTGGATTTGGTTTAACCTGTCGAAGTGTCTTGAAGAACCGAGATACCGAGTCTGATCGGAACGTCTCGGGAGGAGGTCTATTCCTTCGTTGACCGTGAGAGCTTGTCATGGGCTAAGTTGGGACTCCCCTGCAGGGTTTGAACTTTCTAAAGCCGTGCCCGCGGTTATGGGCAGATGGGAATTTGTTAATGTCCGGTTGTAGGTAACTTGAACCTTAATTTAACTAAAATGAATCAACAGTGTGAGTTACCGTGATGGTCTCTTCTCGGCGGAGTCCGGGAAGTGAACACGGTGTTGGAGTAATGCTTGCCGCAGGATGCCCTCTAGTTACTCGTTCGCGCTTTGCCTCCTCGTCTCGCTCTCTTTTGCGAATAGGATAGCCACCATATATGCTAGTCGCTTGCTGCAGCTCCACATATTTTACCTTGCCTTTCCTATTAAGCTTAAATAGTCTTGATCGCGAGGGTGCGAGATTGCTGAGTCCCTGTGGCTCATAGATTACTATTACACCAGATGCAGGGCCTGATGATTCCGCTCCAGGTGACGCGCTTGAGCTCAAGTGGGAGTTCGACGAGGACTCTCAATGATACTACGTGTCTTTCCCTGATGATCAGTAGTGGTGCCCAGTTGGGGGTGATCGGGACCGTGTCGCATGTTGGGTTATCTTTTATTTTGGCGCCGTAGCCGGGCCATGAGTGTTTGAATGTTGTAATGTTATTTATGTACCTTGATTGACGTGGCGAGTGTAAGCCAACTATGTTATCTCCCCTTTTATTATCTATATTACATGGGATGTTGTGAAGATTGCCTAACTTGCGACATATGCCTTCAATGCAATTATGTCTCTAAGTCGTGCCTCGACACGTGGGAGCTATAGTCGCATCGAGGGTGTTACAAGTTGGTAATCAGAGCCTTCCCCGGCCTTAGGAGCCCCATTGCTTGATCGTTTTAGCAGCCGAGTTGTGTCTGGAAAAATGTTTTGAGTCATTTAGGAATTATATATCGGAGAGTTTAGGAATTCTTTTTACTTCCCAGTCTCCTCATCGCTCTGGTAAGGCATCCTGACGTAGAGTTTTGACTCTTCTCTTCTCAAATTTCACTAAAAAAAATTTAGGATCACGCGGGTATCTTGGAATAGTTCCGATGGTTTTATGACGAGAACATTGTTTTGGTGCCTCCTATTAGGGGTTTTGTGGAAGTGTCCCGGGGAGTTGAGCTCTGAGGTGTTGTCATCATAATTTTATCGTTGCAGTTCTGGAATACCTGAGTTTAGTACACCGACATCGAAAATCTCTTTTATGCAGTTCGTTGGTGAGATAACCTCGACGCCACCCAGTACTGGGGCGGGAGTTCGGGAGTATCGCCATAACTTGTATAACGGATGCTTTTCGAAGGTTGAGGTAGATGGTTTCCGAAGTTTTTCTCGGTTATGTGTTGAAGGATGGATACAGCTAGATGTAGGATTTGCTAGATTTGGGTGAGATATTATGCTTCCCCTGTATCCCCAACACCTGAATGCATAACCGGAAAGGTTCGGGAGTTTCATAGGTGGGAATTCTTGTAGCTCTAGTTCTTCTTCCACGGATATTTGGTTTGAGATTGGGATTTCTTACTGAGTATTCGTTCTTGATCCGTACCTTGTTGATTTATTTCTCTACCTAAATTCTAAGTGGCTTCTCAATTTATTGATATGTGACCATTTCAAGAGGAATGCATTCGTTCATTTTGTTCGGATGTGAAGACTTTATGTTGCAATTTTCATTCCGTTGGATTCAGCTTCAATATTTATCTGTCTATGTGCTAACGGTGGTCAACCTCTTCAGGATGGCTCCCGCTAAGAGCACCAATCAGAATCAGAATCAAGATCCGCCACCACCTCCACCTCCGGAGGCATGGCAAGCTGTGATGGCCGCAACCAATGCAAACACACAGTTGATCATGCAAATTCTTCAAGAGCGCAATCAAGGCAACCAAGGGAACCAAGGCAACAATCAGAATCACTTTGCTACACTCAACCAGTTCCTTGCTAACGGGCCAAAGACTTTCAGCAATTGTGTTGAGGCAACTGATGCTGATGATTGGCTCGTGGATCTGTGCAAGCATTTCGAGTGCAGTAACGTCAGGCCTGAGGACTTCGTCAAGTTCGCTTCCTTCCAACTCAAAGATCAAGCTGCAGAATGGTTCCAACAGTACAAGGATTCCAGAGGTGGACGTGCAATTACCTGGGATGAATTCCGTTAAGACTTCAAAGCTCATCATATCCCTCAGAGTGTGGTTGAAAGCAAGCGTGAGGAATTCTGCAACCTGAAGCAAGGCTCTTTGTCTGTCTATGACTACAACAAGTTGTTCCAGAAGCTCCCCCGCTTTGCTAAGCAGGACGTCCCTGATGAGAAGAGCATGATATACCAGTTCAGGGGTGGTCTCAGATAAGAAATTCAGCTAGCTCTTGTTCTCTTTGAGCCCTTGAGATACGATGAGTTCTACAACATGGCACTGCAGCAAGAGGCCGCTCAACTGAGGTGTGATGCTTCCAAGAAGCGAGTTAGAGATGCTACTCCTTCTTCCTCTACTCAAGTGGCCAAGCAGCAGAAGTATTGGCTTCCTCCTCCTCCGTTCCATCAGCCGTATCAGCAGAAGAGCAAAGGTGGCAGTGGATCTTCCCACCCACCCAACCCTGGCTTTCAGAACAAGACTTCGTCTCAAGCTCCAAGATCGAGTGCTCTGTATCACCGTCCGCTTTCAGAGGTCACGTGCAACAAGTGCCAACAGAAGGGTCACTATGCCAACAAATGCTTCAATCAGAGGCGTCTTCCTCCTCCTCCTCCTGTGAGATCGGCAAGTACAGCTGTGGTCAAGCATAAGCCCAAGCACGCCAAGGTCAATTTGCTGAATGCAGCTCAGGCAGAGGACTCGCTAGATGTGATTATGGGTAACCTTCCTGTTAACGATGTTCCTGCAAAAGTTCTTTTTGACACTGGTGCATCGCTTTCTTTTATTTCAACACCATTTGTTGCCAAGCATGATTTTGTGACCGAAAGGATTCCTGTTCCGTTGAAGATTGTGTCTCCGGGCAAGCAAATGACTTCTAACAATTGCGTCCCGGATGTCTCTATCACGTTGGGCAATTACAAGTTTCTTTCTTCCCCGGTGGTTCTTGGTAACTCGGATATTGATCTTATTCTCGGAATGGATTGGCTTTCTAAGCACAAGGCGGATCTTGATTGTGCAGCCAGGCAGATTCAATTGACTCATTCGTCTGAGGATGTAATTGTCTTTGCCGCTCGTGATGATACCATCCGTCTGTTTTCTCTCAATGAGAAGGGTGAATTGGATGCTATCTCGCAAATTCCAGTCGTTTGCGAATATCGAGACGTCTTTCCAGAAGAGCTTCCAGGAATGCCTCCGCACCGGCCAGTTGAATTCGTCATCGATCTTGAGCCTGGCACGGAACCAGTGTGCAAGCGTCCTTACAAGCTCGGACTTGAAGAGTTGAAGGAGCTGAAGAAGCAACTCGATATTCAAGAGAGAACGGGTCTCATCCGGCCTAGTTCTTCTCCATGGGGTTGTGGTGTTCTTTTTGTGAAGAAGAAGGATGGAACGGACCGACTTTGTGTTGATTACCGTCCATTGAACAAGAAGACCATCAAGAACAAATACCCACTTCCCAACATTAATGAGCTGTTCGAACAACTCAAAGGTGCCCAAGTATTCTCCAAGCTTGATCTCTGTATGGGTTATCATCAGATCCGAATCCGTGAGCAAGATATTCCCAAGACGGCTTTCAGGACAAGCTATGGTTCATATGAATACACTGTCATATCTTTTGGCCTCGTCAACGCTCCTCCGACTTTCTCTCGCATGATGAATTTCATCTTCAACGCCTACACCAATGACTTCGTTTTGGTCTATCTCGACGACATTCTAGTTTTCTCGAAGAACAAGGAAGATCATGCCAAGCACTTGCGTTTGGTACTCGATAAGCTCAGAGAACACAAGTTCTACGCCAAGTTCTCCAAGTGCAAATTTTGGCTCGATGAGGTTCTTTATCTTGGTCATATCATCTCTGCCAAGGGCATTGCCGTGAATCCTGAGAAGGTGTCTGCAATTGTGAATTGGGAACCTCCTCAGAACGTGAAGCAACTCCGTAGCTTCCTCGGTCTCGCAAGCTACTGGCGAAGATTCGTTGAAAACTTTTCAAAGATCGCGAAGCCTCTCTCAAATCTTCTCCAGAAGCACGTCAAGTACGTTTGGTCTCCGGAGTGTGACATTGCTTTCAACACATTGAAAGAGAAATTGATCACTGCTCCAGTTCTGACTCCGCCTGATGAATCCAAGTCGTACGAGGTCTTTTGTGATGCCTTTCTCCAAGGTCTTGGCGCAGTGTTGATGCAAGAGAAGAAATTTGTTGCTTATACCTCTCGCCAGTTGAAGCCCAATGAGAAGAACTACCCCACTCATGATCTTGAGTTGGCGGCAGTTGTGCATGCTCTCTTGACTTGGAGACATCTCCTATTGGGAAGAAAGTGGACATTTTCACTGATCACAAGAGTCTCAAGTACATCTTCACTCAGCCTAATCTCAACCTCAGGCAGACTCGATGGGTCGAAATGATTCAAGAGTATAATCCGAGTATCGAGTATACTCCAGGCAAGGCCAATGTGATTGCTGACGCATTGAGCAGGAAGGCTTACTGCAACAGCCTGATTCTCAAGCCTTATCAACCCGAGCTTTGTGAAGCTTTCCGCAAACTTAATCTGCAAGTTGTTCCTCAAGGTTTCCTCACCAACCTTCAAGTCTCTCCTACCTTGGAAGACCAGATTCGCCAAGCCCAGCTTCTTGATGCTATGGTGAAAAAGGTGAAGATTGGGATTGCCAAGAGTCAACCCAAGTACAAGTGCTACCGCCTCGATGACAAGGATACTCTCTTCTTCGAGGATCGTATTGTTGTGCCCAAAGGTGAACTTTGTAAAGTGATCATGAACGAGGCTCACAATTCTCTCCTCTCCATCCACCCTGGGAGCACGAAGATGTATCAGGACCTCAAGCAGGCTTATTGGTGGACTCGAATGAAGCGCGAGATTGCTCAATTCGTGAATGAATGTGATGTCTGCAGAAGAGTGAAGGCAGAACACCAAAGGCCAGCTGGTCTCCTCCAACCTCTTGCCATTGCAGAATGGAAGTTTGACCACATTGAGATGGACTTCGTGACTGGGTTTCCAAAGTCCAAACATGGCAATGATGCTATATTCGTTGTCATCGACAAACTCACTAAAGTGGCTCATTTTCTGCCTATCAAAGAGTCAATCACTGCAGCTCAATTGGCGGAACTCTATACCTCTCGAATTGTCCCTCTGCACGGTATTCCACAAGTGATCTCTTCAGACCGTGGCAGCATCTTTACCTCCAAGTTTTGGGATTCTTTTCAGAAGGCCATGGGCACCAACATCCGCTTCGGCACAGCTTTCCATCCTCAAACTAGCGGTCTAGTCGAGCGTGTCAACCAGATTCTTGAAGATATGCTCAGGGCTTGTGTGATCTCCTTCGGCGTGAAATGGGAGGATTGTCTTCCTTATGCTGAATTCTACTACAACAACAGTTTTCAAGCAAGTTCGGTCAAGGCCCCATTTGAAATTCTGTATGGCAGGAAGTGTCGTACCCCTCTCAACTAGTCTGAAACCGGTGAACGTCAGCTTTTGGGCAATGACTTAATCACAGAGGCAGAGGAAATGTGCAAAGTCATTCGAGATAACCTCAAAGCGGCCCAATCCCGTCAGAAGAGCTACTATGATAGTAAGCACCGTGATTTGGCTTTCGAGATCGGAGATCATGTTTACCTCCGCGTCTCTCCTATCAAAGGTACTCATCGCTTTGGTATCAAAGGGAAGCTTGCCCCTAGATACGTGGGACCTTTCAAGATTGTCAGCAAGAGAGGCGATCTCGCCTATCAACTCGACCTTCCTTCAAATTTTGCAAATGTGCATGACGTGTTCCATGTCTCTCAGCTCCGAAAGTGCTTCAAGACTCCTGACCGCACCATCAACTTCGAGGACATTGAGCTCCAAGAAGATCTCTTTTATCGTGAGCACCCAGTTGCTATTCTTGAAGAGACTGAACGCAAGACTCGCAACAAGTTAATCAAATTCCTCAAAGTCAAGTGGTCACACCATTCCGACCGTGAAGCTACCTGGGAACGCGAGGATCACCTCCGTTCTGAGTACCCAGCGTTCTTTCAGTCCTAGATCTAGGGACGAGATCCTTTCATAGTGGTGGAGTGTTGTAACACCCCGGATGTAACTTAACCAATAAGTATTCCAACTCTTGCCGTTTCCGGCCTTAAGTTATTTTATTTTCCCAGGTTCGGGTTTTTGTCTCCGTGTGTTGTTGTCGTTGTCATGCATTTCATATCATGTCATCATGTGCATTGCATTTGCATACGTGTTCATCTCATGCATTCGAGCATTTTCCCCGTTGTCCGTTTTGCATTCCGGCGCTTCGTTCTCCTCCGGTGGTCATTTCTACCTTTCTTTCGTGTGTGGGGATTAAACATTTCCGGATTGGACCGAGACTTGCCAAGCGGCCTTGGTTTACTACCGGTAGACCGCCTGTCAAGTTTCGTATCATTTGGACTTCGTTTGATACTCCAACGGTTAACCGAGGGACCGAAAAGGCCTTGTGTGTGTTGCAGCCCATCACCCCTCCAATTTGGCCCAAAACCCACCTAAAACATCTCCATCATCTAGAGCGTTCGATCACGATCGCGTGGCCGAAAACTGCACCTCATTTGGACTCTCCTAGCTCCCTCTATGCCTATATAAAGACCCCCTCCTCTAAATTCGTGGATCCCCCGTCCAAACCCTAGATCCACTTCGTCCGCCGCCGCCGGACAAAAACGGCCACCGACGGACATTGTCCGCCCACGCCGCCGCCGCCACGTGGCGCCCGCCGGTTGGTCCGCGCCCCGCGCCCACATCGCCACTGCGCGCCACCGCGCCGGCCCGCACGGGCCCAGGCGGGACCCTCCCGGCCCG
>NC_041390.1:239564156-239566551 GCF_002162155.2 Triticum dicoccoides | reverse complement strand
GGCCCGGCAGCCCCGCGCCGCCCCGCGCCATTGTCCTCCCCGCGGCCGGGCGAGCTTACCTCGCCGCGCTGCCGCTGCTTCTTACCGGCGAGGGCTCGCCGCCCCGGAGCTCGCTGGCCGCCGCACCCCGACGCCGCGCGCCGCTTCTCCGCTTCGGCCGCGCCTCGCCACCGGCCACAGCCTTCGCCACCGCCGCCCGGTCTTCGCCTCGCCGTCCTCCTCACTCCGGCAAGGTCCCCGGCGACGACTCCTTCCTCCGGCGACCCCATCTTCTCCGGTGAACCTCGGGAAACCCGCCGCTACAGTGCCCAGATCCAGATCCACCGCTGGTAGACTTTTTCGTCCCAAACCCTAATAATTTGCCCTGTTCATCATGCTATAACTTTGCATCCATAGCTCCATTTTGGGCATATAGCATATCAAAATTTTCATCTCAGAGAGTACATCATTTCATCTCACTGCATCATTTTCATTTGAGTTCATGTTGATGCCCGAAATGCTGTTGGAAGAGTGCTACTTGAGATAATTGTCAGATCTGCTGTTTCATTTAGATATTTGTCATTTTTGCCATGATTATTGTGTGCATGATATGCCCCTGAGCTCTACATATGTTTTGTTAAGGGTTTTGCCATCTTTCCAGAGGTGCAACCCATGTATTTTTTTGTGATGTGTGTGGTGACTAGCACAAGCTTGCAAAGTGAGGCACTTGGTAATGCTGATTTCAGGGACTTAGCATTTCCACTAAGTCCTTGAGCTGTTTATCTCATATGGCCATATGTTCATGTTGTTTCCTAGTGATCCGTGCCTTTTTTGAGGATGATCAGTAAGGATGTTTTGTTAATCTTGTAGTGCTCTATCCATCCATGTCTTTGTTTGCAATTATGGAGCACCCTAGCTTGAGTCAATCGAACTCTACTTTTGTCATTTCGTGAATCTGGGCAGATTGTCTACTTGTTAGCGATTTTGCCGATGATGTTGTAGTTGATCCGTGCATGATATGTTATTGTTCTTGCCATGTCTAGCTTGCATTTTGTGTATTCTTGATGGGTGTATGCTTAGATGGTCATGACTTGCTCTGTAGTGAGTGCATCGAGCTCGTAAACATGCCTACTTGATATCTGTTTCAGCATGCTCCAGTTTTCACAAAGTCTGAGAACTGATTATGTTTTTGCCATGTTCACATGCTTGCAAATGTATTTTCTGATCCCTTTTGGCTCAAGGTCACTAAGGGACTTTTGTTAAGCTCTTTGAGTAGCTCCATGCCATGCTTTACTTTGCCATGTTCAGGTCCTGTAGCATGTAGTTTTCATGATCCAAAGAGTGCTATCTGATCTGAAATTCCAGACAAGTGTTAATTTCACTAAGTCGGAGATCTGTTTACCTTATGCATTTTTGCCATGCTTGTTTGAACCTGTTATTGGATGAATTGGCCGTAGCTCAGTGCTAGACTTTTGTTAATAATCATGAATGCAGCCCTGCCAGGTATTTTGTTGTCATGTTTGGGTGCTGTAGCATGTTCATCTTGTTGCATTTAGATGGCTACTTGTTGTAAATCGCTGACCGGTGTCATATTTGAATTGCTTGCCATTTCCAAACCGTAACTCTGATTCTGACGTTCTTTATATCGTTTTCAAGCGATTTCATCTCATCTTTCCAGTGGCACACTTGGATTTCCAAGTTGAGTCCAGGTTCATTCATTCCTTGTCAAATCTTACATATGCATCCCGCATCGCATCCCGCATAGCATATCATCCTTGCATCATATTGTTTGAGCTTTGCACATGGTTGATTGTGTTCCGTTTGCTTGTTTGTCTTGTTTGGGTAGAGCCGGGAGACGAGTTCGCTAACGGGGAGCCCGTTGAGTTTGCTTTCGAGGATCCAGTCAACTCTGACAACTTTGAAGGCAAGATGATCATACCCTCGAAATCACTACTATCTTTGCTTTGCTAGATGCTCGCTCTTTTGCTATGCCAATGCTACGATGCCTACCACTTGCTTTCAAGCCTCCCAAATTGCCATGTCAAACCTCTAACCCACCATGTCCTAGCAAACCGTTGTTTGGTTATGTTACCGCTTTTGCTCAGCCCCTCTTATAGTGTTGCTAGTTGCAGGTGAAGATTGGAGACCGTTCCTTGTTGGAACATTATTTACTTGTTGGGATATCATTATATTGCCATGTTATCTTAATGCATCTATATACTTGGTAAAGGTTGGAAGGCTCGGCCTCTCGCCTAGTGTTTTGTTCCACTCTTGCCGCCCTAGTTTCCGTCATATCAGTGTTATGTTCCCGGATTTTGCGTTCCTTACGCGGTTGGGTTATAATGGGAACCCCTTGATAGTTCGCCTTGATTAAAGCTTTTCCAGCAATGCCCAACCTTGGTTTTACCATTTGCCA
>NC_041390.1:239496919-239563877 GCF_002162155.2 Triticum dicoccoides | reverse complement strand
GGCCAGTGCTCCTCTGAGTGTTGGTCCAAATAGAGCCACTTGCAGCGCCACCTCGGGGCAACTCAAGGGTTGGTTTTAGTTGTACGTAGTGTTCATCTGAGTGTGCCCTGAGAATGAGATATGTGCAGATCCTATCGGGATTTGTCGGCACATTCGGGCGGTGTTGCTAGATTTGTTTTAACCTGTCGAAGTGTCTTGAAGAACCGAGATACCGAGTCTGATCGAAACGTCTCGGGAGGAGGTCTATTCCTTCGTTGACCATGAGAGCTTGTCATGGGCTAAGTTGGGACTCCCCTGCAGGGTTTTGAACTTTCGAAAGCCGTGCTCGCGGTTATGGGCTGATGGGAATTTGTTAATGTCCGGTTGTAGGTAACTTGAACCTTAATTTAACTAAAATGAATCAACAGTGTGAGTTACCGTGATGGTCTCTTCTCGGCGGAGTCCGGGAAGTGAACACGGTGTTGGAGTAATGCTTGTCGCAGGATGCCCTCTAGTTACTCGTTCGCGCTTTGCCTCCTCTTCTCGCTCTCTTTTGCGAATAGGATAGCCACCATATATGCTAGTCGCTTGCTGCAGCTCCACATATTTTACCTTGCCTTTCCTATTAAGCTTAAATAGTCTTGATCGCGAGGGTGCGAGATTGCTGAGTCCCTGTGGCTCACAGATTACTATTACACCAGATGCAGGGCCTGATGATTCCGCTCCAGGTGACGCGCTTGAGCTCAAGTGGGAGTTCGACGAGGACTCTCAACTATACTATGTGTCTTTCCCTGATGATCAGTAGTGGTGCCCAGTTGGGGGTGATCGGGACCGTGTCGCATGTTGGGTTATCTTTTATTTTGGCGCCGTAGTCGGGCCATGAGTGTTTGAATGTTGTAATGTTATTTATGTACCTTGATTGACGTGGCGAGTGTAAGCCAACTATGTTATCTCCCCTTTTATTATCTATATAACATGGGATGTTGTGAAGATTGCCTAACTTGCAACATATGCTTTCAATGCGATTATGTCTCTAAGTCGTGCCTCGACACGTGGGAGCTATAGTCGCATCGAGGGTGTTACAATAGGTCATACTCATCGTTTAAGCACAAATGGGGTTACCATTTTTACATAAACTATTGTTGTGTTCACACCATTAGAGTTGCTTTAGCTCAATTTTAGAGTAAAGCTCCCGCTAGATGTGAGATCCCCCCTAAGAGGGATGAACTAACCTTGGGTTTTGTCGATGATGACTTCATGTAGGTGTTGAAGATGTGGATGCTCAATGTTGATGTAGATCATTTGGAGCAATCCTTTGGAGTGAGTTGCACTTTCAATACCTACACGGGTTAGTCCCACAAGGAACAAACAAGGATATCCATAAACATAGAGTGATGCACACACAAGATGATGTCTATGAAAGCATTAGGTTACCTTGTCCCTTGTCTTACCAACAAGAGGGTTTGTGACTCCTTGAACTAGTGCAAGATGTGGAAGTTGATTGCACTTGTTCTTGCCAAAATGATAAGAGTAAAGTATGTTGGCGGAGTCACCCTCAAGAACTATCTAGTTCTTCTTCTTCAGGATCCACATCATCTTGATGGGAATCCTTGGAGTTGTAGTCGTACTTGATGAAGTAGAACTTGATGTAGTCTTGGGAACCCACTTGACCAAGGCCTTGGGTGCTTCTCCAAATGCATCAATTTCCTCTTGAAGCTTATCCTTGCATTTTTGCTTGTGGTCTTGTGGTGGAAGATCATCTTGAGCTTGTATCCCTTTGAAAGGAAGTAGGATCATACTTCTCTTGTTGAGGAACAAACTTCGTCTTGGGGTCTTGATCTTCTTCCCACTCAACTCCATTGGCATTGAACTTTCGTTCAAAACCAACACCTTGGTTCTTCCTGTGCCTTCCTTGCTTGCGTACAATTTCCTCGAATTGCTTACTCCCGGCAAGGCTCTTGTAAACACCTTTCTCTATAATTCCCTTCAATAAGCTATTTTCTTGCTCAAGTGTAACTTGGCTAAGAGAATAATTAGTGGAATCAAGAGAACTACTAGAAGCAACAACATTAGATTTAGCATGATTATTGTTACTACTAGAGGAAGAATCTTTCTTGTTCTTGTTACTAGACTTGACTTGAGGCATGTAAGTGGATAAGAGTAAACGCTTGGCAATGTAAGAAGAACTTTTCTTGCGATGATCATCATTGATTGCCTTTAAGAACTCATTCTCTTGCTCAAGGTTGAGCTTTTCAAAACATAATTTCTCATGAGTCCTTAAAAGTTCTCAATGATGTCCTAAGATAGTTTCATGAGCTAACTTAAGAGTGTTTAGTTCTTTAGTTAGAAACTCAATCTTCTCCTTATCATTGTCATTCGTTTTATCTTGATTAGCATGATTAATTGATGTTTCATCATAGTATTCATCGCTAGAGTTGTCAACAAGTAAATCATCATCACCTAACAAATCATCTTCAGCACTATTGAAATCAACATACTCGGGGTGTGATACATTTGGGCCTTTAGCCATGAAGCATCTTCCAAGTCCTTCATTTGGTGAATCAAATATGTTGTAGGAGTTGGTTGACACAAGTGCTAAACCGGCAACACCTTCATCTTGAGTATATTCGGAGTCGGAGTGATTGTCGGAGTCGGAGCCGGATACCCATTCACCAACATGAGCTTGATGTCTTCGTTTTGTGTAGCTCCTTAATGACTTGTCCTTCCTTTCCAAATCTTTGCTTCTCCGAGATGTTCTTCGTTCATAACGATCATCTCTACTCCTTCTCTCTCTTGATAGTGATTCTTCTCTTCTACTTCTTATTTTTGGAGAATCTTCTCTTCTTTTGTAGGGTGCCGTACACTCATTGGAATAGTGTCCGGGTCTTCCACAATTGTAGCAATTTCACTCTCGACTAGAAGATCTTTTGTCATTGTAGGACCTTGACTTGGAACTTCTCTCTTTGCTTCTACTCTTGTAGAACTTGTGGAAGTTCTTCACCATTAGGCTCAATTCTTCATTGAAGGTTTGTTTCTCACTTGATGATGTGGGAGCTTCACATGAGGCTTTGTAAGCACCACTTGACTTGTTATGGAGCTCCTCCTTATCCTTGAGTGACATCTCATGAGCAACAATTCTTCCAATGACTTCTGTTGGCTTGGGATCTTTGTAATTGGGCATCATTTGAATCAATGTACATACGGTATCATATTTTCCGTCCAAAGCTCTTAGGATCTTCTTGATGATGAACTTGTCGGTCATCTCTTCACTTCCTAAGCCGGTGATCTCATTTGTGATAGGAGCAAGCCTAGAGTACATTTCAGCGACACATTCACCATCCTTCATTTTGAACTTGTCAATCTGACTTTGAAGCACATCCAACTTGGATGCCTTGACGGAGTCGGTACCTTCATGCATATCAATCAAAGTATCCCAAATTTCCTTTGAATTCTCAAGACGGCTGATTTTGCTGAATTCTTCGGGGCACAATCCGTTGAAGAGGATATCATAAGCTTGAGCATTGTATTGCAGCATCTTCAACTCTTTCGCGGTAGCTTCACGATTCTGTTCTCTCCCATCAAAGAATTCACCTTGCAAGCCAATACACACAATAGCCCATACGGCGAGGTTATGTCCAAGAATATGCATTTTCATCTTATGCTTCCAACTAGCAAAATTAGTACCATCAAAGTAAGGACCTCTACGGTGGTAATTTCCTCGCTAGACGCCATACTCTCCTAGGTTGTGAAACCAAGGCTATGACTTCCAGAAGCTATGAAAAACAAGGCAAATGGAGACCAAAGCTCTGTTACCACTTGTAGGATCGAAAGTATGTCTAGAGGGGGTGATTAGACTACTTAACCAAATAAAAACTTATCATTTTCCCAATTTTAGTTCTTGGCAGATTTTAGCAACTTTGGACAAGTCAAGCAATCTTAACACAATTCAAGCAAGCATGCAAAGAGTATATGACCAGCAGAAAGTAAAGCATGCAACTTGCAAGAATGTAAAGGGAAGGGTTTCGAGGATTCAAATGCAATAGCAGACATGGATGTTTTTGTCGTGGTTCCGATAGGTGGTGCCATCATACATCCACGTTGATGGAGACTTCAACCCACGAAGGGTAACGGTTGCGCGAGTCCACGGAGGGCTCCACCCACGAAGGGTCCACGAAGAAGCAACCTTGTCTATCCCACCATGGTCGTCGCCCACGAAGGACTTGCCTCACTAGCGGTAGATCTTCACGAAGTAGGCAATCTCCTTGCCCTTACAAACTCCTTGGTTCAACTCCACAATCTTGTCGGAGGCCCCCAAGTGACACCTAGCCAATCTAGGAGACACCACTCTCCAAGAACTAACAAATGGTGTGTTGATGATGAACTCCTTGCTCTTATGCTTCAAACGATAGTCTCCCCAACATTCAACTCTCTCTCACAGGATATGGATTTGGTGGAAAGAAGATTTGAGTGGAAAGCAACTTGGGGAAGGCTAGAGATCAAGATTCATATGGTAAGAATGGAATATCTTGGCCTCAACACAAGTGTAGGTGGTTCTTTCTCAAAAAAAGTAAGTTGGAAGTGTAGGTTTGTTCTAATGGCTCTCTCCACGAATGAAGAGGTGGTGGAGGGGTATATATAGCCTCCACACAAATTCTAACCATTACACACAACTTGCCAATCTCAGTGGGACTGAATAGTTAAACTCGATCGGACTGATTCAGCAAAGCTAGTGACCGTTAGGGTTTTCGGTGGGACCGACATGCAACTCGGTAGGACCGATATGATTAGGGTTAGGGCATAATGTAATCTCGGTGAGACCGATTACACAAACCCGGTGCGACAGATTTTGGTAATAAGCTAACCAGAGAGTTGGTCAGGTAAACTCGGTGGGACCGATCGCTCATTTCGGTGAGACCAAAACGTTACGAAGGGAAAACAGAGAGTTTACATTGCAATCTCGGTGGGACTGATCGCTCATCTCGGTAAGACCGAAATGTTACGAAGGGAAACAGAGAGATTACAATCCCATCTCGGTGAGACCGAGATCCCTATCGGTGAGACCGATTTGCCTAGGGTTTGTGGCAGTGGCTATGACATTTGAAACTCAGTGGCGCCTGATAGAAAGAATCGGTGGGGCCGAGTTTGACTTTTGGTTTCGGTCATATGTGGATGTGAGAAACTAGTTGAGGGTTTTGGAGCATATCACTAAGCATTTTGAGCAAGAGCATCATTAAGCAACACCTCATCCCTTCTTAATAGTATTGGTTTTTCCTATAGACTCAATGTGATCTTGTGTCACTAAATAGAAAATGTAGAGTCTTGAGCTTTGAGCTTGAGCCAATCCTTTGTCCTTAGCATTTTGAGGGGTCCACTTTTCTCATCCAGCCATGCCAATCATTGAGCTTTCCTGAGATATTAATCTTGAAATAGCATTAGCTCAATGAGCTATATGTTGTTAGGAATTACAAAAACCACCTAGGGATAGTTGCACTTTCAACACTGCAGGGCTATTTTCCGGCTTCCATATACTGTAATGGTGCCTTTATAACCCAGCATATTGAGCTGCAGATATACATAACATGGCCGAGCCATGAACTTGGCGTAAGCCGGCCGTCCAAACAGAGCATGATATGGGCTTTTTATCTTAACCACCTCAAAAGTTAACTTCTCAGCCCTGGAATCGTATTCATCCCCAAAGGCCACTTCCAGTTCAATCTTACCAACTGGTACACCGACTTGCCAGGAACAACACCATGAAAAACAGTGTTGGATTGCTTAAGGCTCTTATCAGTCAACCCCATCCGACGGAACGTCTCATAGTAGAGGATGTTGATGCTACTGCCTCCATCCATGAGCACTTTAGTGAATTTATATCCACCGACCTAAGGTGCCACTACCAAGGCTAAGTGACCCGGCTTATCAACCTAAGGAGGATGATCTTTTCTGCTCCACACAATAGGTTGTTCTGAC
The DNA here is from genome assembly GCF_002162155.2 of Triticum dicoccoides. Classification (NCBI taxonomy): domain Eukaryota; kingdom Viridiplantae; phylum Streptophyta; class Magnoliopsida; order Poales; family Poaceae; genus Triticum; species Triticum dicoccoides. The sequence goes on along the minus strand of NC_041390.1, from coordinate 239,557,928 downwards.
CACCTCAAATAATGTGGAATTGCCGGCTCAACGGCATTGACGGCCCTCTTATGAAGCTTCTGGTCACTCTTGCATAAACTAGTGGTAAATACATGGTACTGCCCACTATTCAACTGTTTTGGGTTGCTCTAATATCCGGAATGTTGCTGCTGATTACCTTAGCCGGGTTGTGGATTATAACCTCCCTGGTTAACCGTATGGCCCTGACCGTGAAAACCGCCTCCACCTGAACCGGCGCCCGAGCCATGAAAATCGCCTCCACCTGAACCGCCGCCAGGCCCGTGACTTCCATCAAATGTGTTTGAATTTTTAAATGCCTTCATGATTGTACAGTCCTTCCACAGATGGGTGGCTGGCTTCTCCCGGGTGTCGTGTCTTGGACAAGGTTCATTCAATAGTTGCTTGAGGGTGGGACCTGACCCGCCCGACAGAGGGGGTTGCCTACCTTTACGTTGTTGATTGTTGCCTTGTGCATTGGTGTTAGCCACAAATTCGTCAGCCTTACGTTTGTTACCTCCTTGATTTGCCGGGTTATGCTGGTGACCCTTGTCGTTGTCGTTCTTCTTTCCCTTCCCTGTTTTTTCTTCATCAGACACGGGATCCTTGGTACTGTCAGAATCAGCATACTTGACCAGAGCCGCCATCAACTGGCCCATGTCATTACAGTCATGCCTGAGTCGCCCCAGCTTTTGCTTCAGAGGTTCAAAATGGCAATTTTTCTCCAACACTAAGACTGCCAAGCCGGCATCCATCTTATCAGGTGAATGTATTATCTCCTTGACCCGGCACACCCAATGGGTTGTGGACTCACCGTCCTCGTGCTTACAATTAGTCAGGTCCACAATTGACATAGGTTGCCTGCATGTGTCCTTGAAGTTCTGAATGAACTGGGCCTTTAACTCCGCCCATGAGCCGATGGAATTGGGGGGGGGGGGCAATCCCTTCAACCAAGTGCGAGCCGCTCCATCCAACATCATAGTGAAATACTTAGCCATTACTGCATCGCTGACTTCCAACAGCACCATCTCCATCTCATAACTTTCAATCCAGGCCCCAGGCTGCAAGTCGAACGTGTAATTAGGCACCTTACGAGACCCCTTGAAGTCTTTTGGCAAGTGCTCATTGCGGATAGCCGGCACCAGGCAAGGGGCACCTCCTATTCTTGTGGCTACTCCTCCCTCAACAGAGGTTGCCGGATAAGCCGGAAAAGCATGATGAGCCGCCTGCTCAGCTGCCAGTTGAACCACCCGTTCAGCCTCTTGACGGATCCTCTCCTGATCCACCAAGTTAAGGGCTCCACCCCGTGTCGGCTCGTGTCTGTGCGGTTGGTTACGACGTTGAGCGTTGCTCGACATTTTGGCTAAGTCCATATGCCTGCTATAGCTTGGGCTCCGATTTTGGGCGAGGGGTTGAGTGGATTTTGTCTCGACTGTAAGAGTACGCATCCTGCTGTGCCAGAGCCGTCTGAAGAAGTTCTCACACCCTTCGTCTTTCGATTGCTGTCGGAGAGTCGCCTTCCATCGGGAGAGCCGCCAAATGAGCCGATGCAGCAATGAGATTCTCCAAAGGATTGGAAAAGTGACCCGGTGGAATTGGTGTATAATGAGGCGGGGCGGTATTCATACGAGGCGGCTCCATGGCTCGCGGCTGAACTGGTGCTCCGGGTGTCGTGATCCGATTTGCCTCCGGCGGGTTACTTGGACCGGCCTCGGGTGTGTGGAAAAGGTTCCTAGGATCGAACGTTAGAGGTAGGCGTGACTGAGTTTTCTGGTGCCTTCTCCTCATGACCTCGTTTGACACGTTCAGATCCACCGAGAGCCGGAAAGTCTCCGCTTGAAGCTGCTGAGCATGGGCATCCAAAGCCGCCCGCTCTGTGTCCATCTTGACCTTTTCTGCTGCTAAATTTTCCTTAGCCTGTGCCATCCCTTCGCGTACCCGTGCCACCTCCGCGTCATGCCGGGCCTTATCTGCCGGCTCCACCACAGCAGTCAACAGAGGCGTCAACTTATCCATGAGGTCCATTAGCATCTGAGCCAGGGGGCGCGCGGGATCTCCTGACCAGGCCGCTGCCGACCCGGTGGTTGTTGTTGCTGCAGCCATGGAGTTCTGCCCAGGTTGAGTGCTAGCCATGAAGACTCTGGCTCGATTCGGTGGCTCAAAGGGGTCCGGAATACTGCTGCCATCGAAACAGCCCCCGAGCATGCCATCTTGCAGTTGGTACAAAGAATTTGTCTCGCTTGTTGATGACGTAGCGTCAGAACAGACGGTCGTCTCACCGCCATCCACTGATCCTTCAGAGTATTCACCTCCATGGACGCAACCCACGAAGGCGTGCCTCACGGCGGGTTGAACCCGGTCGGATCTCGTGCGCTGAGCCGTCTCGACGAGGTTGGTGTGGACGTCCGGCTCAGGGCCTGGTTCGCCGATCCGGCCGATGAAGACATGAATTCCGCCAAAGGGGACCCGGTACCCGTACTCAATTGAGCCGGCCTCGGGGCCCCAGCCATCGTCATCGATGTAGAGTTTGCCGCGACGACTCTTGGTCATCCGGCCCACAACGTATCCCTTGAGCCCTTCGAAGTTGCCCTTCAAGAACTCAAATCCACCGTGCGCTGGCCCCATGGTGGGCGCCAACTGTCGTGGAATTGTCACGGCAGATGTCCTAGCGAAAGGACTTAGTCGTAGGGCCATCTCAACTAGGAAGCTTAAAGGGGTTAATCGGGACAAAGGACACGAGAGGTTTTATACTAGTTCGGCCCCTTACGATGAAGGTAAAAGCCTACGTCTAGTTGTGTTTGGAATTGCTGGGGTTTCGAAGACCAGGGAGCGAATATGCTTGTCTTGGCTTCGAGTTGTTGTCTCTTGACCTAAGCCGCCGCCGGGTCATCCCTTTATATACACGGGTTGACGCCTGGCGGCCTACAGAGTCCCGGCCAGCTTATAAAACGTGTCCGGCTTGGTGACTTCTTTTTCATGCCCTTCTTTACAAGTCTTTCCTTACAATGGCGGTTTACAATATTGGGCCTTAAGCCGCCTCTAGGCTTAGGCCTTCTATAAGTCTTAATAAACTATCGCCTTGAATGTTACTGGGCTTCTTTTGTAACCCGCCATTGGGGCTGACCCGGCCCCTCCTGGGAGGGTCTTACCTGGTATCTATATTCCCAACAATAAATATCGTAGAGGCTATGTTGATTTTGTTTCAACTACATGCATGAACATGTGCCAAGTCAAGCCACTCGAATCATTCAAAAGAGGATACCACCCTATCATACCACATCACAACCATTTTAATAGCATGTTGGCATGCAAGGTAAACCATTATAAGCTCCTAGCTAATTAAGCATGGCATAAGCAACTACAATCTCTAATTGTCATTGCAAACATGTTTATTCATAATAGGCTGAATCAGGAACGATGGACTAATCATATTTACAAAAACAAGAGAGGTCGAGTTCATACCAGCTTTTCTCGTCTCAATAAGTTCATCATATAATCATCATTATTGCCTTTCACTTGCACGACCGAATAGTGTCGATAATAATAATAGTGCACGTGCATTGGACTAAGCTGGAATCTGCAAGCATTCAATTCAAGAGAGAAGACAAGCTAATATGGGCTCTTTGCCAGATCAACAGTAATGCATATGAGAGCTACTCAACATTTTCATTATGGTCTTCTCCTCTCGACCCCCAAAGAACAAGAAAAGAAATAAAACTATTTACATGGGAAAGCTCCCAACAAGCAAAAGAAGAACGAGAAATCTTTTGGGGTTTTCCTTTTAATTACTACTACAGGCATCGAAAGTAAACTAGCTAAAAAGCTACAACTATTTTTTTTGTTTTCTAAGGTTTATCAAACACACAAGAAGAAAGCATAAAAAGGAAAATAAACTACGATGGATATTACAATGAAAGAGTATGAGCACCGACAACTAGCATGAGTGTGTGAACCGGAATGTAATGTCGGTGAGAAATACGTACTCCCCCAAGCATAGGCTTTTGGCCTAAGTTGGTCTATGGCCATGGCTGGCCTGGCGGATATCCAAAGTAATAGTTGGGGTCGTACTGAGAAGAATCCCCCTGGTGCCATTGGTTGGCGATCTCTTCCAGATTCCACTGATAAACAGACTGCCGGTGAGGATCAAATTGTGGTTCCAGCTCTGGCTCTGTAGCTGGTGTGGGGTTTCGGTAGGCGTGAATGGCCTCCGGCGAAACAAGGTACTTGCCTGCAGATAAGTCAAACAAGGAAGGAGCAAGCAAAGTAATAGTCTCAGGGTGATTTTTATCAAATATCAGCTTGTACTTAAGCATATTTTCCTTATTCTTAACGATAAAATCATGTGCTACCATACTCTTATAATCTAGAAAAACAAGAGGCAGCAACTTTTCCTCTTTCTCATAATGCGTAATAGGTATGTTAAAGTGTGCAGCGAAGCGCGAGGCAAAGATACCTCCCAAGATGGGGCCCTTAGTACGGTTAAGATTTAACCGCTTTGCAACAATAGCGCCCATACTAAATGTGTCATCACGGAACAAGGCATGGCACAAAATAACAATATCGGGGGCACTAAGGTTGCCACAGTTTCTGTGACCAATTAAGCATCTTCTAGCAAATATTGTGAAGTAACGTAAAACAGGAAAATGTATGCTTGTAATTCTTGCATCGGAAACTTTCCTTGTTTCCCCTACAGCAATTGTATCAATAAACCCTTCCACATTGTCGTGATGTGGTTCCTCTACGCTGCCCTCAAAAGGTATCAAATAAACCCAACAAGAATCCCGAAGTGACATCTCCTTATGCTCATCATATAAATAAAATTCCACCGTAGGTGGTGAGCTCCTAGCATGGAAATGAAAGTTTTGCACAATGATATTGGTGAGTAAGAGATACTATTCGCATTGGTCGCGGAGGAAGGCGGTGAGGCCTGCATTCTCAGCCAATTCATAGAAATCATCATAAATCCCGGCTGCTCTCAATAAATCATCACAAGGCCATTCACACGGCCGAACCTCCATGGTGCGAGGGAGATTATCCTTGGGCTTCTTGTTCTCTTCACTTTGTTTATCCTTCGAGCTTTGGCTCGATGAGCCCCCCAAAAATCTCTTCATCTTTTTCTGAAATTTTCTGAAATTTTTAGTAACTTCAAAATAAAAGTGAACCAAACTCACCAATATTGATAGCAACTACTCCTACAAGTGCCTAGAGACTATATCATGCATTAAAACTACTTTTGACCACATAAATTTGACATGCAAGCTCAAGAACAGGGTCACCTAAGCAGCAAAAATTTGCAATGAGTAAAGCACTAGAACAAAAACTAATTGGACCATTGGAGGAGTCACGTACCAAAGAACAATCCCCCAAAGCAGTTTTGTGAATGGAGTTTTGAGCTAGGAGGTCGAAAATGGCAGTAAGATGAGCTTGAACTCAGGTTTGAGCTGGTTGGTGATTTTTGTGGGAGGAAGAAGGAGTGTCTGGTAGCTGGAATAAGTGGAGGGGAGCCACCGTGGGCCCACGAGGCAGGGGGCGCGCCCTCCACCCTCGTGGGCACGTGGCTGCTCCCCTGTTGTGTTTTCAGTGCCAGATATTCTAAAATATTCTAGAAAAAATCATATTTAATTTTAAGGGCATTTGGAGAACTTTTATTTTCGGGGTACTTTTATTGCATGGATAATTCAAAAAACAAACAGAAAATACTATTTTTGTTTTATTTAATATAAGTAACAGAAAGTAAAAGGATGGTACAGAGAGTTGTGTTTTCTAAATTCATCCATCTCATGCTCATCAAAAGGAATCCACTAACAAGGTTGATCAGGTCTTGTTAATAAACTCATTTCAAATAACATGAAAGCGGAGAATTTTCGGATAACACTAGGTTACCTCAATGGGGATATGCATGTCCCCAACAATAAGAATATCATATTTCTTCTTGATAGTAGGAAGAGGAAATTCAAAACCTCCAATAGTAATTGTTGAAATTTTTCCAATAGAATTGATACTGTGGACTTGATGTTGTTTCCTCAGAAAGTGTACCATATGCTCATTACCATTAACATGAAAAGTGACATTGCCTTTGGTGCAATCAATAACAGCCCCTGCAGTATTCGAAAAGGGTCTTCCAAGAATAATAGACATACTGTCGTCCTCGGGAATATCAAGAATAAAAAAGTCCGTAAAAATAGTAACGTTTGCAACCACAACAGGCACATCCTCACAAATACCAACAGGTATAGCAGTTGATTTGTCAGCCATTTGCAAAGATATTTTAGTAGGTGTCAACTTTTTCTCTTTCAGGACTTAACCCTCTGGAATCCCTTTCCGGCAGTACGATTGCCGGACACATTACGAGAAGGAACAACCAAGGCGGCAAGAAGCTAAGATGTACACAGGAACCCTCGGGTGGTCTCTAATATTAATCGATATACCCGCTTTATACTATCCATACATAGCTTGCCCTTGGATAGGACATGTCAAATAGTCCTACTTTCTGCTTATTGCACTACTTGTACCAATACGCTTCGACATATAAATAACAATGCATAGCATTAGTCTATTATTGCATTATTCATCCTTTTTTTCTTATACGTCCATTCACGACAATCCGCACCCGTACATTCGGGTACAGTCAATATGCCAGGGGCTTTCGTTTACCCCATAATACGGCGTGAGAAGTCCGAACACTTTCGACAGTGCGGCACCCCGAACTTATAGCATTATATGCATCAACTCTGAATCATGTCTTGGGTCAATAGTTGGGTTTGCCCATCTCCCATGCTTTCGTACCTTACGTTCCGCTATATCGGCTAAGGTAGCGGTGGGAGAACTACTGTGATTGTCTCCTGGTTCTTCCGGACGAGCACCTCAGTAGAGAAAGCCGAAAACTGATTGTCATGATAAGGCGAGAGACTGGTCGCTGTACGAGAGGTCTCAAGTCCTTAAAGACTTTTTCCACTTCGGGCGAGGAGTCGGCCTTGCCCGGCTTAGGCGTGTATAGCGCCCCAAATTCGGCCTTCCGAATACTAGGGGCTTCGCCAAAGTTTAAAATTGTAGACTTCTATGCCTAAGTGAGAGTGATAAAGCCTTATAGTTCGATTGCCTGGTTCGTTGCGCTGAACACCTCCCTCGAAGGACCCAAAATTGGGGTAAAGAGTGCTCAGGTTTACCCCGAACACCCCAGTACTAGTTACATGGGGGCAGAAGCCAACGACTAGCCAACTCTCAGATGTTATAAACGGCCACACACAAGGCAATATTTTAAATTTAAAAAAGCGTTGCATAGCGCAGATGAACTTGTTTCACATTACAGGATGACATGAGCATGTTGATTCAAAAATTACATCCCTGGCACATTCATCCGCCACAAGACGGGAACCCTTCAGGACACTCTCATAATACATCTCGAGGCAGCGATGCTCCTTGCCCTCCGGCGGCCCCTCCTTCACCACCTTCACGGCGTCCAGCTTCGCCCAGTGCACCTTCGCCCGGGCAAAAGCCCTACGGGCACCCTCGATGCAGACGGACCGCTTTATGACTTCAAGCCGTGGGTAGGCCTCCACAAGCCGCCTCACCAGACCAAAGTAGCTGCTGGACAGGGGCTCGCCAGGCCACATCCGGACTATAAGGCCCCTCATGGCCTGTTCGTCCGCCTTGTGAAGCTCGACCAGTTGCTTCAACTGGTCGCTCAAGGGCATTGGGTGTTCGGTCCCAGTATACTGAGACCAGAACATCTTTTCCATCGAGCTCTCCTCCTCATCTCGGTAAAACTCTGCGGCATCTAGTACACTGCGGGGAAGATCTGCGAACACTCCTGGAGAGCTCCGAACTCGGGTAAGAAAAAGGAAAGTTTCCTTCACATGCTTGCTTTGCATAATGAATGCCTTACCCATTGCTATCTTCTTCACCGCATCAATCTCCTGGAGGGCCTTGTGGGCTTCAGCCTTGGCGCTCCGGGCGCTTTCGAGCGCCTTCTCAGAGTCAAGCTCCAAGGACTCGTGTTTCTTGGCGAGAGCCTCGAGCTCTTGCTGCACCTCGCCTACTCGGGCTTCTTGCTTTTCCCACTCTAGGCGCTCCTTGGCCGCTTTGTTTTCGGCCTCGGACAGCGCCTTCTTTAGGGTCGCCACCTCGGTTGTGGCCCCTGGCAAATTCATGATGATCCTATTATTTTACAACCAAACTTCTTTTTTAAAAAGCGTAGACAAGGTATTGCTTACCTTTGTTCTCTTCGAGCTGCCTCTTGGTAAGGCCGAGCTCGTTCTCGGACTGCTCCAGGTCCTGCTTCAGTGCAGAGACCTCTGCAGTACGTGCAGCAGCGGCCAGCAGTGAAGCCTGCACATAGATATATTCTGATTAGACTCCTGAGTCATCATTTGATCCTCTATTCGGCCTTTCTTCTTGAACTCCAAACAGAGCATCAGGGGCTACTAACTACGCGGTAATATTTTCTTATATTTTGATTGCTTACCTCAAAGCCTGTTAGGAGGCTGGCGCAAGCTTCGGTCGGTCCATTTTTGGCGGACTGAACTTTCTCGATCACCACACTCATGATAGTGTGGTGCTCTTCATCGATGGAAGTGCCGCGAAGCGCTTCCAGCAAGTTGTCTGGTGCCTCTAGATGGACAGAGCACATCGGCACGGGCGGCTGGCCCCCCTTAACGGGGGATCGCCTACCGAAGTCCGGAACCATTGAAGGTTCCGGCGTAGTGTTCGTCTGGGGGGCGAACTCGGAGCCCGTGGGAGTTTTGCTCCCTTTGTGCCCAGGGTCCGAGAGGTCGCCTCGAGGCGCCCCCAGGACCACCTCCCCTCGGCTCGGTGCCTTTCGAGACAACACCTCAATGTTGTCCATAGGGCGAGGGGTGGAGGCGGTCGGAAGAGAACCGATGTTCATATCCGATGAGTCCAATGAACCGCTCGACAAAGATACGTCGAGATGAGCTCGGGACGGACTGCATAATCATGTTTGGCATGAGGAGAAGAAGTGCAATAAAACATACCATGGATTACTATGGTGTTCGGATACTTACGACTTCGCCAGGGGCTTGACCCTGGGTAGCCACTTGTCGCCGTTGTAGGCGGCCGTCGTTGAGCAGTCCGGAGGGAGGGTCCTTCCCTTCTTGGACCCTTCGGCCTCCCTGGTTCGGTCAGCCTTCCTTTTCTTGTCTCCCCCGGCTGGGGGGAGAACTTTCCTCCTCCTCCTCCTCGTTTTCATGGGAGGAGGGCGCGTCAGAGTCATCGGACGATGAGTCCGATACAACCTTGTGTCGGAGACCCTTTCAGGTCCCCGTGGCCTTCTTGGTCTTCTTCACCGGCACCTCGTAAGGTGCCGGAGCTAGCATCTCCGTTAAGAGAGCATCTGCAGGATCTTCAGGCAGGGGGGCTGGGCAATCGAGCTCCTCCGTTGTCTTTATCTAGTCCTGTTAATGATATGGAAGCTTAGATCCCGCACATGATTTAACTTGGGAAAATAAATACCCTGTGAGATATCAAAACTTAACGGATTGGCATGGCGCTTTGCGCTCAGTCCGCGGTCCTCGGTGAGGGAAGGAGGTACCTTGGCGCCCTTGAACAGCACCCTCCAGACGTCCTTGTGCATCGTGTCGTAGAGCTCTTGCAGCGTCTGGTGCTTGGCCAGGTCGAACTCCCACAAATTGAATGTCCGTCATTGACATAGGAGAATCTGGCGGAAGAGCGTGACCTGGACCACGTTGACGAGCTTGATTTTCTTGCTCATCATGTTCCTGATGCAGGTTTGGAGTCCGGTCAGCTCTACCGAAGAACCCCAGGATAGGCCCTTCTCTTTCTAGGAAGTGAGCCGCGTGGGGATTCCGGATTGAAATTTGGGAGCCACCACCCAGTTGGTGTCGCGCGGCTCGGTGATGTAGAACCACCCCGATTGCCACCCCTTTATGGTCTCCACGTAGGAGCCTTCGAGCCAGGTGACGTTAGGCATTTTGCCCACCATGGCGCCTCCGCACTCTGCTTGCTGGCCAACCACCACCTTCGGTTTGACACTGAAGGTCTTCAACCATAGGCCGAAATGGGGCCTGATGCGGAGGAAGGCCTCGCACACGACGATAAACACCGAGATGTTGAGGATGAAATTAGGGGCCAGATCATGAAAATCCAGCCCATAGTAGAACATGAGCCCGTGGACAAACGGGTGGAGAGGAAATCCTAGTCCGCGGACGAAGTGGGTAAGAAAAACTACCCTCTCATGGGGTTCGGGCGTAGGGATGATCTGCCCTGCATCTAGCAGCCGGTGCGCGATACCCACGGCCAGATATCCGGCTTCCCGTAACTTTGTGATGTTCTCCTCTGTGACAGAGGAGACCATCCACTTGCCTCCTACTCCGGACATGCTTGGAGTGGTTTCAGAAGAAAGATGTGAACTTGGGCGCTGGAGCTCGAGTGTGCGAGAATGGGTAAGCAAGGAGGGAGAAGGCGTGGGTGAAAAGAGTGGATCCTAACCCCTTTATAAGGGCGGAAGAGGCAATGCGCCTCCCCACTTGCCTGGTAAAATCACTTATTCCCCAAGTGCCGTAATTGATGGCGCGGTTGGGTTACCCACGTCCGTATTGATGAGAATCCTGTAATAAGGGGAACATGATCTCTGCTTTGACAAGACGTGTCAAGAAAACCGCCTCGCGATATGTGCGGTGCTGGTTGAGAAAAACAGTTTGAATAATGACCAGGCCATGGCATGATGTCATTCTATCAAAACGTGTCAGCAGATTAGATTTGTGGAAATATTATTCTCTCTACGGTGGTATGTGGAGCTTGTTATGCAGAGCCGGACACTATCCTTGTGTTCAAAATCTTCCATGGAGTATTCGGAGGAGGAACCTGCCTTGCAATGCCGAAGACAATACTGCGCGCCGGACTCATCGTCATTGAAGCCTGGTTCAGGGGCTATTGAGGGAGTCCTGGATTAGGGGGTCTCCGGACAGCCGGACTATATCCTTTGGTCGGACTGTTGGATCATGAAGATACAAGATTGAAGAGTTTGTCCCGTGTCCGGATGGGTATGTCCTTGGCGTGGAAGGCAAGCTAGGAAATATGGATATGTAGATCTCCTCCCTTGTAACCAACTCTGTGTAACCCTAGCCCCCTCCGGTGTCTATATAAACCGAAGGGTTTAGTCTGTAGGACAACATACAATCATACCATAGGCTAGCTTATAGGGTTTAGCCTCTACGATATCATGGTAGATCGACTCTTGTAATACTCATATCATCAAGAACAATCAAGTAGGACGTAGGGTATTACCTCCATCAAGAGGGCCCAAACCTGGGTAAACATTGTGTCCCCTGCCTCCTGTTACCATCCGCCTTAGACGCACAGTTCGGGACCCCCTACCCGAGATCCGCCGGTTTTTACATCGACAGTGGAGCTGCGAGGGGCCCACGAGGGTGGGGGGCACGCCGCCCTACCTCGTGGCCACCTCACTACATCCTTGACATCCACTCCAAGTCTCCTGGATTGCGTTTGTTCCAAAAAAGGATCCTCGTGAAGGTTTCATTCCGTTTGGATTCCGTTTGATATTCCTTTTCTGTGAAACACTGAAATAGGCAAAAAAAACAGCAATTTGCATTGGGCTTTCAGTTAATAGGTTAGTCCCAAAAATAATATAAAAGTGCATAATAAAGCCCATAAACATCCAAAACAAATAATATAATAGCATGGAACAATAAAAAAAATTATAGATAAGTTGGAGACGTATCAGTGGATACCAAGCTTGGTGTGCGGAGCTGAAGATTCCTTTATGTGTAAACCGACTCTGTACAAACCTTAGCCCCCTCCGGTGTCTATATAAACCGAAGGGTTTAGTCCGTAGGGGCAATCATAATCAGACAGGCTAGATGTCTAGGGTTTAGCCATTACGATCTCGAGGTAGATCAACTCTTGTAACCCCTATACTCGTCAAAGTCAATCAAGCAGGAAGTAGGGTATTACCTCCATTGAGAGGGCCCGAACCTGGGTAAACATTGTGTCCCCTGCCTCCTATTACCCTCGATCCTTAGACACACAGTCCGGGACTCCCTACCCGAGATCTGTCGGTTGTGACACCGACAATGACCCCGGACATCCGGCCCCTGGAGCATCGCCCATAGCAGCCGCCAAGAACCTACAGGCCCCGGACATCCGGCCCCAGCCCGGACATCTGGCCCAATGCCCGGAAATCCAGCACCCTCTATCCAGAGAGCGTCAAGGCCAGCCCCGACCGCCCAGACATCCGGCTCAAGCCCGGACATCCGGCACCTCATGAATCCCCGGACATCCAGCCCGACGCTCGGACATTTGGCCTCCCCTGTCTGTGCACAGTGTAAGGGCCCGAGGCCTGTGTACCCCCTTCGCCCACCTAGACTATATATACTCTTCCTCCTCCCTCTTTCTAGGGTTAGCGTTGTGTTAGCTCATATGTGATATAGAGCTTCGCTCATCCATCCGGATCTACTCCATCGCGAGGAACTGACACCTCTTCGGAGAAGATCCACTTGGATTCGAGACCCCTAACGGGAAGACATCAAGACCTGCTCACGGAGAAGAAACGGTTACCCTTTGTATCATCCCTTGTTGACTTTCGATCATGTGATCTCTATGTGTACTCGGATCTAGCATATGTGTGATCGTTCTTGTTGGTTTGAGTGATTCTCTCGTGTTTCCCCTCGTGTTTTCCCTTGTGTTTTTCGTGTTCTTCGCGGGATCCGCTCCTTTTGGGAAAGGTCGGCCATCTAGGGTTCCACCCTACATCAGATCTTCTATTTTCCATCATATTAGTTTCCGATCTACTATTTTGCAATATTTTACTTTCCGATCTATAAACCAAAAATACCAAAAATATTTACTTTATCGTTTATCTATCTCTATCAGATCTCACTTTTGTAAGTAACCGTGAAGGGATTGACAACCCCTTTATCACGTTGGGTGCAAGTTGTTTGATTGTTTGTGCAGGTATTCGGTGATTTGTGCGTTGTCTCCTACTGGATTGATACCTTGGTTCTCAAACTGAGGGAAATACTTATCTCTACTTTGCTGCATCACCATTTCCTCTTCAAGGGAAAAACAACGCAAGCTCAAGAAGTAGCACGCACACCTATCCAGAGAGCTTCTGGACACCCCGTGCGCACGGGCCTCCAGCACCCCGTGCGCACGGGCCCCTCCCCTGTAGCTGCTGGGCACCCCATGCACACGGACGTGTACCATGCCGACGGGGTTCACTTAGCCCGTGCACATGGATTTTTCAGCGAGATGGTCATGGATTGCCCCTCCACTCGTCCCTCACCTCCAGCCACCTATATATTTTGTACCTAGGTCATTTGTTAGGGTTAGCAAAGTACTCCCTCCGTTCCAGAATATAAGGTGTATTGGCTTCCATGCAAGTCAACCTTTTAAATGTTTGACCAAGATTATAGAATAAAATAATAACATCTACAATAACTAATATATAAAATATGAAACTACTTTTCATGATGGATCAAATGATATAAATTTCTTATTGTGGATATTGATATTTTTCTAAAAACTCGGTCAAACATGCACTTGTTTGACTTTTGAAAAAACAAATACACCTTATATAAAGGAATGGAGGGAGTATATGATATGATCTAGAGAGAGCTTTGCTCATCTACCACTCCTCTTGGAGATCAAGACCTCTTAGGAGAAGATCCCCAAGTGGATATGTAAGTGCATCTAGTGCCACCCCTAGTTGGTTTTGGAGTATTGACGACAAACTTGGTTGAGGGACTAATGTGTTTGTGAGAATTGCAGGATAACACAGGTAGTAGTCCCTCATTGATTCGGTTTACCTACCAGAGATGACCCCTAAAAATGTGTGAAGACATTGAAGACAATGGTGGTATGTGAAGATATTCACAATGAAGATTATGACTCGAGAAGACATTCATGTGAAGACTATGGAGTGCGAAGACATGGTTGTTTTGTAGTTTCCTTTTCTTCTTTGTTGAGTCATAGGAACCACCGCACTGTTAAGTGGGGTCCAAGTGAACAAAGTCAGAGTGACTGAAGTGATGCTCAACCAAATGATATGTCTTCGAGTGAAGACAATGAGAGCAAATCTTATCCAGAGCTGGATGAGTCAGCTTTACTTGTACCCCAAGTCAAGTTGCCGCGTATGTTTGAAATCTGACCGTTAGACACGTGTTAGTTCCTTAGTGACCGAGGGCCATTTCGAACAAATCAGGTCGGGTTGCCTCCTGGCTATAAATAGCCCACCCCTAAACCATAAATTGGTGGCTGCTCAGAGTTAGTGCATGGCTTTTGTTGTTTGAGAGCAACCCACCTCCGAAGCATTTGAGAGAGAAATCCTTGCAAGGACAAAGCCCTAAGCACCCAGAGCCAAAGAGTGTTAGGCATCACTGAAGTCTTTCTGTCTGCGTGACCTGAAGACTTGTTACAATTGAGGACTGTGAATCCTCCAACCGGTTAGGCATCGCGTTCTGAGCATCCAAGAGTCATTGTGGATTGCCAGTGAACGAAGTATGTGAAGGTTTGGAAGTCTCCCTTGAAGACTTATCAGAGTGATTGGGCGAGGACTGTGTGTCCTTAGCTCAAGGGGAATAAGGAAAAGACGCGGTCTTCTGAGTTGAATCTCAGCCTCCCTAACTAGATGTACAGTTGTCACAGCAACTGGAACTGGTCCAACAAATCCTTGTCCTCACCAAGCAACTGGTTCTATCCTTTACCTCTCTTTACTTACAATTTGTCTTCGTGAAGTCATTGCCTGCTTGCATGATCTGATTGACTTCATTGTGTGAAGACTATTGTTGTTTGGCTTCATACTATCTTCCATCCTGATCCATACTACCTAGCTGATGATAGTCTTCGCGTTTTCACTTCATTGCTTACTTAACTATGGCTTGTCTAGTGTAGTCTACCTTCCGCTGCATATCAATAGGTTCATTTCTACTATTTGTCTTCAAAGACCCCGTGTTTTGAAGACTTCCATAAAAATCGCCTATTCACCCCCCCCCCCTCTAGTTGATAACTAGCACTTTCAATTGGTATCAGAGCAAGGTGCTCCCTTGTTTTGTGTGATTCGGTTTAACCACCTGGAGTTTTAGCTATGTTGACTACGGGGATAATCAAAGTCTCCGCTGCGTGCCCTGTCTTCGATGGCACTGATTACCCCTACTGGAAGAATAAGATGTGCATGCATCTTGAAGCCATTGATGTCGATCTCTGGTATGTCGTCAAGAACGGCGTTCCCAAGGCCGGTGAAGGTGTCACCCCTGCTAATGTCAAGAAGTTCATTGAACTGGATTCTACTGCCAAGAACATCATCTGTGGTCATCTGACCAAAGGACAGTATGGTCGTGTGAGTGCTCTGGAAACTATGAAGCTAGTCTGGGACTGGCTCTCCAAGGTCAATGAAGGCATCTCAACCCAGAGAGACTCAAGGATCAGTGTTCTTCAGAACCTCTTCAACCGCTTCAAGAGAAATGACAATGAGAATGTTCAGCTGATGTTTGATCGCCTCACTGACATCACAAATGAGCTTCATGCACTCGGCGCCACTGAGATCACCAAGCATGAAATCGTCAAGACACTCTTGAGATCACTCGATAGCTCATTCGACACCCTAGCCCTGATGATTCAAGAATGCGCTGACTTCAAGACTCTCAATCCGTCTGACATACTTGAGAGGCTCAACACACATGAGTTCTAGTTAACTGAGAAAAGAGATATCTATGGTCCCAACTATGGCCGAACTCGTGTGTTGAAGGCAAATGTTGTTTCCTCATCTGAAGAAGAATCTGACTACAGTTCTGAGGATCCTCAAGACATTGGAAAGGAACTTGCCATGCTAGTGAAGAAGTTCCAGAGGTTCACCAAGAAGAAAGGCTCCATACAGTCTTCGAGATCCAGCTCAAGAAATGATGAAGCTTCCTCCCGTGACTACAAGAAGAGAACGTGCCAAAAGTGCAAGAAACCTGGTCACTACATCTCTGAATGTCCTCAATGGGACAATGAGAACAACAAGAAGAAGAAGAGCAAGGAATATGATTCTTATGACAAGAAGAAGAAGAAATCCTCAAAGTCTTCTTCCAAGTCTTCGTCGAAATCTTCATCACACAAGAAGAGCTCATCCAGCAAGGCTCGTGCATTTGTTGGCAAGGAGATGGATTCAGAGGAGGAGTCTGCATCTGAGGAGGTGGAGGTGGAGTCTGATGAGGAATCTGATTCAGGTGTGGCAAGCCTGGCTCTAGCTTCAGCATACATTGCCAAGTCCATCTTCAACACTGAAGACAATGACCTCGTCACCAACGCTGATGCTAATGATGAGGATGACTCTGCACCCACCTACTGCTTCATGGCACGTGGTGCCAAGGTAAACTCACACGATGCTTACTATCAAACATCAAGTGAAGATGACTCTAAATGTAAATTTAAACCTAGCTATAGAACACTTGCTAAAATTGCAACTGAACAACAGAATGCCATGGAACATATTCAAAAATTGTTAGACAAAAGCGATGACCTGTTGGACACGAAAATGACCCGATCTCAGTCCTTAATTGAAGACATCAAAAATCTTCATGTTAAGTACGAAGAACTTGAAAGTCATCATGAAACGCTCTCAACTACTCATGAAAAGCTCTCCTATTATTATCTTCAAAGGAAGAAAGAGATTGAGAACTTGAGATCGTCTCATGAAGATCTTCAAAAGGAGAATGAGTCACTCCGCGCTCAACAGACCAGTTCCGCTCAGGAAGGATTTGAACCACCATGTCTAAAATGTCTTGAGCGTGATAATGCTACTTCTGTTGCTGGATGTTCTACTGCTACTACTGTTACAATATCCTCAACTGCTGATGTGGTAACTAACACCTCTACTGAGGATACCACTACTATTTCTGATGAGAATGCTAGGTTGAAGACATTGCTTGAGACAGGAATGTACAAAAGTCTCAAAGGGCATCAGACACTATGTGATGTCCTCAAGAAACAGATTCTGAACTGAAACCCTAGGAAAGAGGGTGTTGGGTTTGAGAGGAAAATGAATGTTGATGGTTCTTACTGGAAGCCTGAGCAGTACCCCAAAACCACATGGGTTGTTGCAAAGGGACCTACAGTGGATCCATCTACCTTATCTGGCTTCACTTGTGCTAACCTGATTATCATTGATGAATCCTTTGGTGCAAACTATAAACTGTTTAAGAATCAGAATGGTGAAGTGTTTGTCAGGTATATTGGTACTAACTGCAGGAGTGGACCACCTTTGAAGAAGATCTGGGTGCCCAAGAGTTGTATTGAAAATCTTCAGGTGAATGTCATCATGACACCACCTGGGAAGAAGACAAACCCCAGACCAAAGGCTTCATATGGTCCAAAGGCTTCATACAGACAGAGGACTCGCCAGAGTCACCCTAACACTAATGTTTTGCAGGGAAACCATACTCGGGCCTATGAATATGAGTGTGTTTCATCAAACCACCATGTCCATAAGACCAAAAATTATTCTGCCTATTCTTATGAGTATTATTCACCTCCCGCAAGACTATTTTCTAGGGCTCCAAAGCCAAAGTTCTCAGATGCTGCACTTAGACTCATTGCTTCGAAGCCACCCCTGAAAATGAGGGTGGTTAACAAAACTTAACTCTCTTTTGTAGGGAAGGGTCTCCGGCCAGAAATCAAAGGCATCAGATGCTATTGCTGGGGACCTAAAATGTATTGTGGGGCGCAAGATAAAATGCCCAAATGGTCTTACTATGTATTTTGTTCCTGGCTTTCTTGACAGTCATCCTATCTACCCTTACCAGGATCTGAACTTTCATAATCCACTCGTTCATCAAATGTTTATGCTTCACATTTCCCTTGGTGAAGCCTATCCCCCTAACTGCATTGTAGGGTATGATACCAAAGGCTTCTGAATGGATTATGGATAGTGGATGCACTGACCACATGACTGGTGATCGAAGTCTTCTCATGGACTCAACCTTACGTCCATCTGACAAGAGTCACATCACATTTGCTGACACTGCTAAAAGCTAGGTATTGGGTCTAGGTAGAGTTTCCATCTTAAAGGATCAGCACATGGATAAAGTGATGCTTGTTGAATCCCTTGGTTTCAACTTAATGTCTGTCTCAATGCTTTGTGATCTGAATATGGTAGTAATATTTGGAAAATATCGTTGCCTTGTGCTTACGGAATCTGACAAATCTCTAGTCTTTGAAGGGTACCGAAAAGAAGATCTGTACATGGTAGATTTCTCAGCAGGACCACAGTTGGTTGTATGTGTTCTAGCAAAAGCTTCAGAGTGCTGGCTCTGGCATCGGAGGCTAGGGCATGCTGGCATGAGGAACGTGTACGCTCTCGCAAAGAAGAAACACGTCGTAGGCATCGAGGGTGTCAAGTTCAAGAAGGATCATCTATGTGGTGCCTGCGAAGCTGGAAAGATGACAAGGGCCACACATCCCTCGAAGACAATCATGACGACTTCTCAACCCTTCGAGCTGCTTCACATGGGCTTGTTTGGCCCTACTCTCACTACCACTACTTGCCTCTATGGCTTCATCATTGTTAATGATTATTCAAGATACACATGGGTGCATATAATCCTTTACAAGAATGAAGTGCAGGATGTCTTCAGACGACTCGCCAATCGAGCCATGACGAACTATGGCATCAAGATCAAGCACATCAGAAGTGATAATGGCATAGAGTTCAAGAACACAGGCCTCGACACTTATCTTGATAAATTGGGCATCACTCATGAGTTCTCAGCTCCCTACACACCTCAGTAGAATGGCATCGTGGAGCGCAAGAACAGAACACTCGTTGAGATGGCTCGAACGATGCTTGATGAGTACAAGACTCCAAGGAAGTTCTGGCCTGAAGCCATTGATACTGCATGCCATGTCATCAACCATGTTTATCTTCACAAGCTTCTAAAGAAAACATCCTATGAGCTTCTAATTGGTAAGAAGCCAAACGTCAGTTACTTTAGAGTATTTGGTGCTAGGTGCTGGATCAAGGATCCACATCACACTTCAAAAATTTTACCGAAAGCACATGAAGGTTTTATGCTTGGTTATGGAAAGGATTCGCACTCCTATAGAGTCTTCAACCTCTTGCACTATAAAGTGGTTGAAACCCTGGATGTGCGGTTCGATGAGACTAACGGCTCGCAAAGAGAGCACCTGCCAAATGTGCTAGATGAAGTCCCTCCTAGTGAATCGATTAAGCTTATGGGTACTGGAGAAATCATACCTTTAGAGGCACAGGCTGAAGAGGAACTTATCATTTCTACGCCAAATCAACCTGAAGACTCTTCTCAGCCTAAAGCCAATAATGAAGACAAAGACAATGATCGGCAAGGGCAAAATCTTCGTCCAGTCCATCCTCGTGTTGCAAATGAGGTATAGATTGAGAAGATAATTGATAGCATCAATGCACCCGGTCCCCTCACTCGTTCAAGAGCAACAAATGTAGCAAATTTTTGTGGGCACTTTGCATTTGTCTCTGAACCCAAGAAACTTGCTGAAGCCTTCATGGAACCTGAATGGATTCAAGCTATGCAAGAAGAGCTTCAACAGTTCGAGCTGAACAATGTATGGGAACTGGTCAAGCATCCTGACCCTCGCAAGCACAATATCATAGGCACAAAATGGATCTATCGCAACAAACAAGATGAGCATGGTCAAGTTGTCAGAAACAAGGCTCGTCTCGTTCCTCAAGGATACACTCAAGTTGAAGGGATTGACTTTGATGAAACATTTGCTCCGGTGGCTAGGCTTGAAGCCATTCGCATACTGCTAGCCTATGACAACCATCACAATATCCTCCTGTACCAAATGGATGTGAAGAGTGCCTTTCTCAATGGCAAGATTGAATAAGAAGTGTATGTTGCACAACCACCTGGCTTTGAAGATCCAGAACATCCTGATATGGTACACAAGCTCAACAAGGCACTGTATGGCCTCAAACTAGCCCCTCGTTCTTGGTATGACACACTCAAAGACTTCCTAAAGAGCAAAGGCTTCAAACCTGGTTCCCTGGATCCCACTCTCTTCACGAAGAGATACGATGGTGAACTGTTTGTGTGCCAGATCTATGTGGATGACATTATCTTCGGCTGCACTGACAAAAGATATAGTGATGAGTTTGGGCACATGATGCAAGAGCAATATCAGATATCCATGATGGGTGACCTGAAGTTCTTCCTTGGTCTTCAAATCCGTCAGCAAATCAACGACATCTTCATATCTCAAGAGAAATACCTCAAAGATTGCATGAAGAAGTTTGGAATGCAAGACTGCAAAGGATACACAATGCCAATGCCAACCAAAAGTCATCTGGGTCCCGACGACAATGGTAAAGAGTTTGATCAAAAGGTATACCGCTCCATGATTGGTTCTTTACTATATTTATGTGCGTCTAGGCCAGATATCATGCTTAGCGTTTGCATGTGTGCCCGATTCCAAGCGGCACCAAAGGATTCACATCACTTAGCTGTGAAGCGAATTCTTCGATATTTGGCTTACACCCCAACACTAGGATTATGGTATCCAAAGGGCTCAGAGTTTGATCTTGTTGGATTCTCAGATGCTGATTATGCTGGTGACAAGGTTGATCGCAAGTCTACATCAGGCACATGTCACTTTCTTGGACGATCTCTTGTCTGTTGATCTTCAAAGAAGCAGAACTGTGTGTCTCTCTCCGCTGCTGAATCTGAATACATTGCTACTAGATCTTGTTGTGCTCAACTTCTATGGATGAATCAAACTCACAAGGACTATGGCATCCATCTGAAGCAAGTGCCACTCTACTGCGACAATGAAAGCGCCATCAAGATTGCCAACAACCCAGTTCAGCATTCGAAGACAAAGCATATTCAGATCCGTCATCACTTTCTCAGAGATCATGTCATGAAGGAAGATATTGATATCATTCACGTCAACACGGAAGAGCAATTGGCAGATACCTTCACAAAGCTCTTGGATGAGAAAAGGTTTTGCAAGTTGCGGTGTGAGCTAAATATCTTAGAATCCTCAAATGTCCTGTGATTGGAAACACATCCTAATGCTTATGCATGTTGATGACTTAGATGTGCAACACACGAAGTAACGTATATCTTCAATCAATGAAGGCATACACTCTAAGTGTGAATACATTAATGTGGAATTTGACTTCGGAGCGCCACAATAATTGTGCGTCGTGTCTGGGTCTAATACTTCCTATACGATGGGTAATGCCACCACCAAACTCTTGTTTGAAGCATTTTTATTGGCGTCACATTTGCATAGTCTTCGCATTTGGTTTTGTCTTCAACACTAATTTGATGTCATGTTTATCTTCACAGTGTTGATTTGGTCTCATACTGATATATACATATATTTGTGTTATGTCCTCTACATCATTCACTTATAGCTATGTCTTCTTGTTTGAATCTCTTGATCTAAGTGAATGTGATCGGACCCTAACCCCTCTATGCTTCTACCTCAGATTCTATCTATCCAAATCATATGCATTCTATTGAAACCTGTCATTTGTCTTCTCTGAGTCCTTATTAGTTGAAGACAAAGAGACAAACGTTTAAGTCTGTTTTTAATGCCATATCCTTTTTGCCTGAATACCGGAGAAGCCGGAACGACCACCCGATAATCCAGGCGTGTGTGGGAACATGGAACCACTTTCAGTAAGTTGCGTGCGTGCCACGTGTCCTTCAAATGTGAACCGCCAGGGCCACCTGCGTAATAACGTTGTGTTATCCCTTTCCTTATAAATACACACCTCACCGCGGTCATTATCTCTTCTTCCACCTCTTCTTCTTGCACCAAAACCCTAGCGCCTCCGCTATCTCGCGTCGACGCCGGAGACGAAGCGCTTAGCTGCCGCGACATCTTCGACGCCGTGCTCACGCCGGCTGCGGACCTCGTCCTCTCCGCCACCGCCATAGGTGTCTTTCATTGCCAAGTTAGGGCACGGGAGATTGAACTGCTCGGCCTCTCTCTCCATCTCATTTAGAAGTTCGTCAAGTGGTAATTAAAACTTACTTTTTACTTCCTTTTTTGATCTGTCAAATCCATTCACTTCATCCAAAAGTAGTGTCTTCACTTTCATATCTGGATCTGTCCATGTCTGCATCTCATATCATGCCAAGTATATTCACTTATACTTCACAACTAGTTAGATTCATCACTTGTACTTATTCATGGACTCGTACAAATCTGGAACCGACTCTCTTCAAATAAGTGAATGTCTTCGCACTATGAGGTCAATGTCTTCAAACTGATTTATCTTCAAAATCTTCTGAGAATGCATATGACCTCTTCCCCTTCCCTCGCACCTTAATGCTATCACAAGTACATGTCCATGGGAGAATCCCTTGGTTCTCATAGTATGCATTCATTTGCAGAGTTTTTGCAGCGTCACATCAACTCTCCTGAAGCCAGTTCCTGTCTGACCAGCAAGAGGAAGCCATTTACAGTCTTGAAGCCATTCAGCCTGAATCCAATGGCCACTGAAAAATCTGTAAGGAAGGACGGCAAGCAGCGCCATGGAGATACAGCCAAGGATTTGCCTCCAGATCTGTTTGAGCAATACAAATCAGATCCTAAGGAGAGCTATGGCGAGCGCAAGACCCAAATCCAATGGATTCCAAAATATTGGGAAGATCAATGGTTCATGTACAGATTTGTGACTGCTGAATATGCTGAAAAGAACACCATCAAGGGCCCATGGGGAGACATTCTATACAGAAATCTGCAACCCGAGTCCAAGCCCGAAGCCATTGCTCAAGGCTTCTATCTGTGCATGCTCCGAGGGCCACAGCCCAAAAACACCGACCCATAATCTCTGTTGTGGTGTCATGACGACAATCTATTCAAGCGCAACTATCAGTTTGCAAAAGAGTCAGCAAAGTAGAACAAGAAGGACCTTGGACTCAATTTCAACCCTGGTCCGCCTGCTCCAAGGGCTGATGGCACCCGCTATGCCAATCCCAATGAAATCGGCCCCTTCTACAACCTCGAAGGCCTCATCACTCACATTGTTGTACAGGGGGATACGGTGGATCACTCAGCTAATGACGCAGATTCTGATGAAGTGCCAGCTCCACCTCAGTCGTAGAAGCAGAAGAAATCAAAGGCTTCAAAGCCCTCTGTCGCACCGAAAGTTTCGCGTGCGAAGCCATTGGCAACTGCACCTCCTGAACCCAGTGTGCAATCAGAAGATCTTTCTCATGTATCCAAGAAGACGGAGAAGCCCAAGAAGAAGAAACCCATGAAGATTTCTGGGCATGAACTTACTCCTGCTGCCGTTCTGCGGAACGAAAATGAAACCATTGATCTGTCCAGCGATGAAGATCTTGGTGATGATGCCCTTGAGCTGTTGATCAAGAGCAAGCAAGAGGCGGAGATCTTAAACGATATTCCCCTCTTTGATGTGGATATTCTGAACCACTTCACCGACGAATGGTTTGATGACCCGAGTGTCGGTGTCAAAACCGGCGGATCTCGGGTACGGGGTCCCGAACTGTGCGTCTAGGCCGGATGGTAACAGGAGGCAAGGGACACGAAGTTTTACCTAGGTTTGGGCCCTCTTGATGGAGGTAAAACCCTACGTCATGCTTGATTAATATTGATGATATGGGTAGTACAAGAGTAGATCTACCACGAGATCGGAGAGGCTAAACCCTAGAAGCTAGCCTATGGTATGATTGTTGTTCTGTATGTTGTCCTACGGACTAAAACCCTCTGGTTTATATAGACACCGGAGAGGGTTAGGGTTACACAAAGTCAGTTACAATGGTAGGAGATCTACATATCCGTATCGCCAAGCTTGCCTTCCACACCAAGGAAAGTCCCTTCCGGACATGGGACGAAGTCTTCAATCTTGTATCTTCATAGTCCAGGAGTCCGGCTGAAGGTATAGTCCGGCCATCCGGACACCCCCTAATCCAGGACTCCATCAGTAGCCCATGAACTAGGCTTCAATGACGACGAGTCCGGCGCGCAGATTGTCTTCGGCATTGCAAGGTGGGTTCCTCCTCCAAGTACTTCATAGAAGATTTTGAACACAAAGATAGTGTCCGGCTCTGCAAAATAAGTTTCCACATATTGCAATAGAGAGAATAATATTTACACAAATCTAATCTGCTGACGTATTGCGTAGTGTGATATCGCACCACGGCCAAGCCTTTATTCGAATCGTTTTATTGTCCCACCTCAGTGTGTCATGCGAGGCGGTTTCCTTGGCACGTCTCGTCGAAGCATAGATCGTCTCCCCTTATTTCGGGATTCTCATCAATACGGGCGTGGGTAACCCAACCGCTTCTAGGACTCCTAGACTATAGGCAAGTCCAAACGTCCATGGAGAGGACGCTTGATATTCACCCTCTTTATAAAGGGACAAGGCTTTTATTTTTTCCCTCCCGTGCTCAATCGAATCCTTCCCCCACCTCAAGCTCAAACGCCCAAAGTTCAGGTCAGGTGCTCCGAACCTTCAATCATGTCCGGATCTAGCCTTCAAGGCCGATGGGTGCCTTCCTCCGTCACGAAAGAAGATATTAAAAAGTTGAGGGAGGCCAGATATCTGACCGCCGAGGTTTTGCATCGGCTGCCTCCCCGAGGGCAGGCCGTCCCCTCGCCCGAACCCAACGAGAACGTCGTGTTCATCTCCCACTTCCTCCGAGGTCTAGGCCTTGCTCTGGATCCTTTCGTCAGGGGTTTCATGTTTTATTACGGGCTAGATTTCCATGATCTAGCTCCGGACTCCTTTCTTCATATCACGACATTCATTGTCATGTGTGAGGCCTTCCTCGGGGTTACCCCTCACTTTGGCCTATGGCTCAAGACCTTTGAAGTAAAGCCGAAGATGATCGAGGGGCAACATGCAGCGTGTGGAGGTGCCTCAATATGCAAGATCACGGGAGCTCCATGGCCCAAAGGTTCCATTCCAGAGGTGTCTGAATTGTGGCAGCAGGAGTGGTTCTACATCACGGCTCCTAAAGTGCCAAGTGGGTGGCCGCCCCTGTTTTCCGCTCGGGCCCTCCACCACAACTGATGTCATGGATCAGCAGAGGTTTGAGCTGGGGTCCAGCCAAGGACGTGCCTATACTGCAAAGCCGCATTCGAGATCTCTTCAATGGAGATTTTAGTTTGGTTGCGGTAATACAAGTTATGCTGGTTCGTCAAGTCCAGCCTTGCAAACGCCAGCCCCTTCGCTTGTGGGAGTTCAATCCCAAGGGACCGCGTGTCATTCAAAATTTCCTCGGCCTGACGCACGAGGAGATGTACAAGTCATTCTTCAGACCTCAGGTAGAGTGTCCGAAAATCACCGAGGACGTGGGCCTGAGCAGTAACCACGCCGCCGAACAGGTAAGGAATCTTCCGGCCGAACATACTATCTCTCATTTGTTACGAAGTTATTTCTGAGAGTTTGCTTTTTGACCAGGACTGGCTAACATAGGCGAAGTTGATTTGGTGTTCGGCCCCCCTCCCTGAGGGTTTGGACAATCCGGTATTGGAAAAGATGCTCCAGGTCGCACCTTGCCCGGAGCCCTTGAAGGAAGATACTGGGGAGGATAATACGGGCGGACGTGGGCCCCCAATGCTGCCCATTCTAACCAAGGGAGCGAGCGTCTCCATGAAGGAAGACAACCGGAGGAGGAAAAGGACTGCGCCCGGGGATTCAGAAGCCGAAGCTTCCAAACGGGAGAAGAAGTCTCCCACAGAGGGTCCTACCTTGAGGGGTGCTTTTGCCGCACAAAGTCCGCGGGGGGATCAATTCTCCCGCGAGTCGTAAGTGACCCGAAATACTTTAATAGTACAGGTATGCCATCTTTTTCTTCTAAGAAAATAACCACCGCATATATCTTTGCAGTTCGGGCCTTAGCCCCTCTCAAATGAGCTCGTCTTCGGGGGATCTTCTTCCAGAGATGATGGAGAGCGAAATGCCTCCTCCGGACTCCCCCGCTGCGGAAGCGGGCGACCCCAAAGTGTCGTCGCGGAGGGCCTCTCCGAGTCCGGTGAGGCCAGAAGATAATCCCATTGACCCCCGAAGCTCCCAATGTCCGGCTCCCGAAGAGAGCATACAAAAGAGTCTGGCACCGTCTGGTGTGCGATCGGATGTTCTGAGGGAGTTGGTGGGGTGAGCGGCCATCTCAGATGAACACCGTATGCTGATGAATACGGTGATGGAGAGAATCTCGTCCGCCGAAAGCGGATTGCATGAAGCTTTTATGAGTCTACTGATAGGCTTTGAGGTACATAAAATAATGTATGATAGTCCTGCACATGCTAGGTGTGCCCTGTGTAGATAGTAGCCCCTGAGACTCTGGTCGTCGTCGGAAACGACGGCGAACAGAGGATCATATTCCCAGGTAATAACCATACTGCCTCTATGTGCAGGTGATGGAAGCTCCGGTGGCTAGCCGGACTAGCGAGTTTGCCCATTTAAAACAGCAGTTGGATGCGGCAGACGCCGACATCGAGCTTGTTAACAAAAGGCTTGACGAGGCACAGGGTAAGTGTCATTATCTGGTAAACGCCACATAGTAAGAGCAGCATGATGCCAGTATCTTTAATATGTTGTGACTGCAGATGGAGCTGCCACTGTTGAAGCCTTGCGGGAAGAACTTGCCCGAGCCAAGGAACAAGCGAGGTTTGGTAATGCGGCTGCTTTGAAGGCGGACAAAGAGTTGAAAGCCGAGAAGGCCGCGCATGGCGAAAGCCGAGATAAGATGGCCAAGATGGCCATAGAATTAAAAGCCGCCGCAGACCGTTGCCGGGTTCTTGAGAAGGAAAACCTAGAAAGGGCATCGGACCTTGAGAAGGCTGCTGCGACGAGAAAAGACATCCGCTCTGCTATGCGGGCGAAGAAGGAGGAGCTGCGGGAAGCTGGGGATATTGTAGCTGGGAAATCCTTTATGTTGCGGAGGAAGTTCGGAGATCCACGGTATGCCCCTCTGGATCGGCTGTGGAGTTCAGAGGATGTGTATATGGATTTGGCGGCGAGCGCTGCCGATGCGGCCAAGTACTTCTAGGGTCAGACGGACCGTGAAGTAGACCAGCTGTTTTGGAGACAATTCCATTCTCCCGAGCGTCCGCTTTCATTGACTGACCAATTAGCCGAATGGGCCGAACTGAATAGGTTGTCCGGACTCGCCGTGAGGTCTGTTGTGGATCACCTATGGCCAGAAAGGCCAAAACCGAACAGCTATTTCAGCTTGGTGCAGCAGTTCCTTGACATGGTGCCGCGCATTAATGCAATGAAGAGGTCGGCGTGCACAGAGGGCTCACGGATGGCCTTTGCCCGTGTTAAAGCATACTAGGTGGAGATGGATGCTACCACTGTTACAGCGCGGGATTCGGCCATAGGCCGAATGGCTACTGAGCACTACTTTGAAGAAGTTCTTGAGGGTGCTCGTTTGATAGAGACCCAGTGCTCAAAAAATATTATGTTTGAGTGATATGTAATCTCATTATAGCGAAATGCTTTTATAAATTTTTATAAGGCTATTTTTATACTTTTGCCTGAAAGTAATATGATGCCTCCTGGGCGGCCGTTTATGTATACATGTGTATAACCTGAAAGATTGCAGCCATCGGCTTCAACCCCCACGCATATAATGCGGAGGTGCTCGCAAAAAACACGCGTTCACACTTAACCCAATGTCTTGGTCCTATTAAGGAGGTGATAGCGGAGCGAGCGAGGCAACTGGACTATAATGCTTTAGCACTTTCACTTAGCCATAGGAGTTTGACAGTGGGGCTACTAGATAGCCCCTGGTGGCTCCGCACTCTCCCGATCCCGGGGTGCGTACATGCCTGGCCGGAAAACGGCCCTTCGTTAAGGCGGAGGAATTCTAACATTCCAACAGGTCATCGAGTGGTTGACCAGTCTCACGCTATATCATGACAGTCAGTTTTCGGCTTTCTCTACTAAGGTGCTCGTCCGGATGAACCAGGGCACAATCGCAGTAGTTCTCTTGGTGCTACCATAGCCGGTAAAGCGGAACGTAAGGCACCAAAACACAGGAGCCGGGCAAACCCAACATTTGACCAAAGACAATGATTCGGAGCTGATGCATATAGGGCCAAACTCGCGACGCCGAACACTCCCTAATGTATTCGCTCTTTGTGGTATAAACCGGGCCTAAATAATGGCCTTTGTAAGAAGCCCCTTGTGTCCAGGTACGTGCATTGTTCTGGCGTGGCCACATGCCAAGACGTCAGCATCCTTCTCAACGGTGGATATGTATCAACAAGAGACAGTAAAAAAGGTTTACGCAGGGTCTTAATCTAAAAAGAATCCTTGGAGCGGGTCCCTGCTGCACGTCTGCGCCTGTGTATCCATTGTGCCGTATCGTGGACGGGTGTAGCATGATGATCGTCTGTAAAAGAGAGGAATTTAGGTGAAAAAGTTATCGTGCAAAAAGATAGTTTTTAAAGAAACCATGTATAATTCAAGATGAGAAAAAATTGCCACTTGTCTACATGCGTTGAGCCCCTTGTATTAACAAATAGGGGTGTGACCATTTGTTTGGTATAAATAGCGGTGCCGGACTTGATTAGTTGTGTCTGAGGTCTTGACGACCTATTGGATGCTTTCACTGGTCCGGGCGCCTTTAGTGTGCGGCTGCCAAGGCAGCCGCACTCTCTTCGGGGCGCAGAGATCGCTTGATATTTCTGTTCACTGAAATGATGCCGCGTGGACCGGGCATCTTGAGTGTGAGGGAGGCGTAG
This sequence comes from Triticum dicoccoides, assembly GCF_002162155.2. Classification (NCBI taxonomy): domain Eukaryota; kingdom Viridiplantae; phylum Streptophyta; class Magnoliopsida; order Poales; family Poaceae; genus Triticum; species Triticum dicoccoides. The sequence goes on along the minus strand of NC_041390.1, from coordinate 239,529,221 downwards.
TGTGGTATTGCATTAAAGCAAGTGAAAGCTTCGCGTCCGAGCAGTGCTTGATAGCCACTTTGGAACGGAGCGATGTGGAAGGTTAAATGCTCGCGACGGAAGTTATCGGGGGAGCCGAATATAACTTGTAGTAGGAGGGAGCCCGTACAATGAGCCCCTGGGCCTGGCGTTACTCCTTTAAAGGTAGTATTGCTATGGCGAATTTTTGTTGGGTCTAACCCCATCCCGCGGATTGTATCCTGATATATTAGGTTTAGATTGCTGCCACCGTCCATCAAGACTCGTGTGAAGTGATATCCGCCAATTACTGGGTCTAATACCAGGGCAGCCCATCCTGCGCGTCGGATACTTGCTGAGTAATCGTGATGGTCGAAGGTGATCGGTTGAGACGACCAGTGGCAGGACTTCGCGGTGACAGGCACTTGGGTATATTTTCCTGGGAGTGCCGCGTTGTTTTTTCCCTTGATCACGTGTAACACGTTTACTATTTTGACTTTTGGTGGAAATTTCTTTTGTTCCCCAGTGTCTTGCTTGGGAGGCTCGTCCTCGTCTTCACTTGGTGTATCCTCCCCCTTGTGTACGGTGTTGAGCTTGCCGGACTGCTTGAAGACCCAACATTCTCTATGGGTATGATTAGCAGGTTTACCAGGGGTACTATGGATCTGACATACTTGGTCCGGAATTTTGTTCAGGCTGGACAGTTCATCCCTGGTGCCTTTAGAGGGCGGCTTTTGCTGACCTGACCGAGAGCTTTTGAATTCGGCGTTTACTGTCGTGCCCTTCGTGCTGTCTTCTTTATTCCGGCGTTTGTTATTGCTATTGCGCCGTGATTTCCCATTTCCGTCTCTAACTTCAGATGTACTGGGGTCGCTGGTGCTGCATCTGGCTAGCCAGCTGTCCTCACCCGCGCAAAAGCGGGTCATGAGGCTTGTTAATGCAGCCATCCTTCTCGGCTTATTTTGGCCGAGGTGTCTGGCGAGCCATTCGTCACGGACGCTATGCTTAAAAGCTACCAAGGCTTCGGCGTCCGGACAGTCGACAATCTAGTTCTTTTTAGTAAGAAACATGTTCCAAAGCTTTCGGGCTGACTCTCCGGGATGTTGAGTTATATTACTCAAATCGTCCGCATCCGGAGGTCGGACATAAGTCCCTTGAAAATTTGCCCGAAAGGCATCTTCGAGCTCTTCCCAACTTCCAATGGAGCTTTCGGGGAGGCCTTTAAGCCAGTGACGAGATGGCCCTTTGAGCTTGAGGGGTAAGTACTTGATGGCGTGGAGATCATCTCCTCGAGCCATATGGATATGAAGGATGTAGTCCTCAATCCAGACCCCAGGGTCTGTTGTTCCGTCGTATGTCTCTATGTTTACGGGTTTGAATCCCTCTAGAAATTCATGGTCCAGCACCTCATCGGTGAAACATAGGGGGTGTGCGGCACCCCTGTAGCTGGGTGTACCGCGTTGTTCGGATGTTTGTTGTGCTGCATCGTATGCAGGGGCGCGCTTGCGTGGTCCATAGATGAATCTTGTTGCGCCGTCCTTTGGGTGCGAGCCCTCGCATGGGTCATGTGTTGTATTGTGAGTGGCGTTGTATGCCGCTCTGTGTTGGTAGAGGGGTTGTCTATCCGACCAGGTGGCTGCTTTGATATTTGGTTGTGGGGGGTCTGAGGCCTCCTCATCGAATTCAGGTAGCAGCTTCCGCTTTGGGTAGCTCTTGGAGGGGCAATTGTCGCCGTACCTCGCTGCTGTGTTGAGTATTTTACTCCATCTGATTTGGAGTGTGTCTTGCGCAGCCTTGAGCCTTTGCTTCTGCTTTTTAAGACTCCTCGCGGTGGCAACAAGCCTTTTACGGGCATTCTGCTGCTCCGGGTGCCTGTCCGGCATTATGTCGTCCGGACCATTATCCTTGACAGAATTTGTTTGTTCGGTTTGATTATCCGGATTGCCATTGTCCGGCAGCGGTTTGCCCTGCTCCAGCGCTGGGTCTGTGTGATCGTTATTTCTGTCGAGGCGGGATTTAGGGCGGCGCTTGCGTCGCTGCTTTGACTGCTTCTCGAGGGAACAAGCCTTCGGTGCGTCCTTCCGCTCCTCGTCGTCATCTTTTGGTGCGTCGACCATGTATACATCATATGACGAGGTGGCTTTCTAGGGCCCAATAGGCGCTAGTTCTTCATCGTCTCCTTCATCGGCGTCCATACTATCGATGTCTTCGGAGTCAAAGTCGAGCATGTCGGTTAAATCGTCGACAGTGGCTACAAAGTGGGTGGTGGGTGGGATTTGAATTTCTTCATCGTCCGTATCCCAACCTTGCTGGCCGTGGTCCGGCCAGGGCTCTCCTGATAAAGAGAGAGACTTTAGTGTCTTCAGAATATCGCCGAAAGGCGAGTGCTGAAAGATGTCCGTGGAAGTAAACTCCATGATCGGCGCCCAATCGGATTCGATCGGCAGGGGCACGGAGGGTTCGGAGTTCGGAGAGGAGTCCGGCTCCTTGGAGTCACGAGTCTCGCGAAGTGCGGGGCTGGTGTTCGGCTCGATCGCCGTTGGGATCGCAGCCCCCGAGGTGGCGTCCAACCACCCATCCTCGATCGGCGCAGTTGGCTCCGAATTAAGGGTCGAAGCCGATGCGGGCGCGGCCTCCAGGGCACTGTTCGGCGGCAGAGCTAGATCATGCTCGTCGTGACAGTGCGGCGCGCTCGGCAGTGGCTCGAATCCGTCAAAGATCAAGTCCCCACGGATGTCAGTCGTGTAGTTTAAACTTCCAAATCTGACCTGACGGCCAGGGGCATAGCTTTCGATCTGCTCCAGATGGCCAAGTGAATTGGCCCGCAGTGCGAAGCCGCCGAAGACGAAGATTTGTCCGGGGAGGAAGGTCTCACCCTGGACTGCATCGCTATTGATGATCGTAGCAGCCATCAAACCTAACGGCGATGACACAGAGGAACTCTCAATGAAAGCACCAATGTCGGTGTCAAAATCGGCGGATCTCGGGTAGGGAGTCCCGAACTGTGCGTCTAGGCCGGATGGTAACAGGAGGCAAGGGACACGAAGTTTTACCCAGGTTCGGGCCCTCTTGATGGAGGTAAAACCCTACGTCCTGCTTGATTAATATTGATGATATGGGTAGTACAAGAGTAGATCTACCACGAGATCGGAGAGGCTAAACCCTAGAAGCTAGCCTATGATATGATTGTTGTTCTGTATGTTGTCCTACGGAGTAAAACCCTCCGGTTTATATAGACACTGGAGAGGGTTAGGGTTACACAAAGTCGGTTACAATGGTAGGAGATCTACATATCCGTATCACCATGCTTGCCTTCCACGCCAAGGAAAGTCCCTTCCGGACACGAGACGAAGTCTTCAATCTTGTATCTTCATAGTCCAGGAGTCCGGCTGAAGGTATAGTCCGGCCATCCGGACACCCCCTAATCTAGGACTCCCTCACCGAGCCTCAACATTGATGATCTTCAACTGCCAGTTGACATCAGCGTCACCTTCCATGGAGCCATTGCTAATGAGTTGACCTTGGCTCAGAAGATTGTCGAGCTGAAGAACAAAATTGATTTTGAGAAGGCACAGTTCAAGAAGCACATGGCAAAGCTAAGCGTGGCTGATGTTCAAAGCTTCAAGAAGATGTTGCATGAGCTCAAGGAACAGTTTCACAAGAAACGTGAAGAAGCAAAAGGTTCAAGAGAGCGGATGAAATACTTCGCAGAGAAATGTGTTCAAGCACACAATGAGGCAGAGAAGCGCAAGGCATTGGGGCGTCCTGGTATCGACCCCAGAATGGCTGCCAAACAGAAGAAGAAGTCTGCTGCGGCCCGAACTGAAACACCAAGGCAGGAAGAACCTCGCATTGTCTTCCCTGCCAGCATGACAGGCTCGAAGCCTAAGGTCCCCTCAGAAGCTTCAGAGCTAAAGAAAACCAAGGCAGCTGAAGTTGATGCTAAGCGCAATCACAAGGATGCTTCTGATGATGCTCCATCCAAGAAGAAGACTAAGTCTTCAAAGAAAGAGAGTATTGTTGCTGCTGCCTCTGAGCCCCTTGTGGATGAGCCAATTTCTATTGCATGTCATGCCTCAACAAGCCAAGAGCATCGTCTAGTGATTCACGAGCCTGCTTCCAGAGAGCCCCCTGAAGATGAAGAAGTACCTGAAGGAAATATGCCCTAGAGGCAATAATAAAGTTATTATTTATTTCCTTATAATCATGATAAGTGTTTATTATTCATGCTAGAATTGTATTAACCGGAAACATAATACATGTGTGAATACATAAACAAACAAAGTGTCACTAGTATGCCTCTACTTGACTAGCTCGTTAATGAAAGATGGTCATGTTTCCTGACCATGAACAAAGAGTTGTTATTTGATTAACGAGGTCACATCATTAGTTGAATGATCTGATTGACATGACCCATTCCATTAGCTTAGCACCCGATCGTTTAGTATGTTGCTATTGCTTTCTTCATGACTTATACATGTTCCTATGACTATGAGATTATGCAACTCCCGTTTACCGGAGGAACACTTTGGGTGCTACCAAACGTCACAATGTAACTGGGTGATTATAAAGGAGCATTACAGGTGTCTCCAAAGGTAGATGTTGGGTTGGCGTATTTCGAGATTAGGATTTGTCACTCCGATTGTCGGAGAGGTATCTCTGGGCCCTCTCGGTAATGCACATCACATAAGCCTTGCAAGCATTACAACTAATATGTTAGTTGTGAGATGATGTATTACGGAACGAGTAAAGAGACTTGCCGGTAACGAGATTGAGCTAGGTATTGGATACCGACGATCGAATCTCGGGCAAGTAACGTACCGATGACAAAGGGAACAACGTATGTTGTTATGCGGTCTGACCGATAAAGATCTTCGTACAATATGTAGGAGCCAATATGGGCATCCAGGTCCCGCTATTGGTTATTGACCGGAGACGTGTCTCGGTCATGTCTACATTGCTCTCGAACCCGTAGGGTCCGCACGCTTAAGGTTACGATGACAGTTACATTATGAGTTTATGCATTTTGATGTACCGAAGGTTGTTCGGAGTCCTGGATGTGATCACGGACATGACGAGGAGTCTCGAAATGGTCGAGACGTAAAGATTGATATATTGGAAGCCTATGTTTGGACATCGGAAGTGTTCCGGGTGAAATCGGGATTTTACCGGGTTACCGGGAGGTTACCGGAACCCCCCGGAAGCCATATGGGCCTTCATGGGCCTTAGTGGAAAGGAGAAAAGGGCAGCCCAAGGGGGCTGCACACCTCCCCCCTCCCCTAGTCCTATTAGGACTAGGAGAGGTGGCCGGCCACCCTTCTCCCTCTTTCCCCCCTTGGGGAATCCTAGTTGGAATAGGATTGGGGGGCAGTCCTACTCCCGGAAGGAGTAGGACTCCTCCTGCGCCTTCTCTCTGGCCGACGCCCCCCTCCCCCCTTGGCTCCTTTATATACTGAGGTAGAGGCACCCTAGAACACACAAGTTGATCCACGTGATCTATTCCTTAGCCGTGTGCGATGCCCCCTGCCACCATATACCTCGATAATACTGTAGCGGAATTTAGGCGAAGCCCTGCTGCTGTAGGATTATCGAGGTATCTCTGTATTATCGAGGTTCCCTTTGTCAGACGTTGTTCCCACCATAACAACATATGTTGTTCCCTTTGTCATCCGTACGTTACTTGCCCGAGATTCGATCGTCGGTATCCAATACCTAGCTCAATCTCGTTACCGGCAAGTCTCTTTACTCGTTCCGTAATACATCATCTCACAACTAACATATTAGTTGTAATGCTTGCAAGGCTTATGTGATGTGCATTACCGAGAGGGCCCAGAGATACCTCTCCGACAATCGGAGTGACAAATCCTAATCTCGAAATACGCCAACCCAACATCTACCTTCGGAGACACCTGTAATGCTCCTTTATAATCACCCAGTTATGTTGTGACGTTTGGTAGCACCCAAAGTGTTCCTCCGGTAAACGGGAGTTGCATAATCTCATAGTCATAGGAACATGTATAAGTCATGAAGAAAGCAATAGCAACATACTAAACGATCGGGTGCTAAGCTAATGGAATGGGTCATGTCAATCAGATCATTCAACTAATGATGTGACCTCGTTAATCAAATAACAACTCTTTGTTCATGGTCAGGAAACATGACCATCTTTCATTAACGAGCTAGTCAAGTAGAGGCATACTAGTGACACTTTGTTTGTCTATGTATTCACACATGTATTATGTTTCCGGTTAATACAATTCTAGCATGAATAATAAACATTTATCATGATTATAAGGAAATACATAATAACTTTATTATTGCCTCTAGGGCATATTTCCTTCAGTCTCCCACTTGCACTAGAGTCAATAATCTAGATTACACTGTAATGAATCTAACACCCATGGAGCCTTGGTGTTGATCATGTTTTACTCGTGGAAGAGGCTTAGTCAACGGGTCTGCAACATTCAGATCCGTATGTATCTTGCAAATCTCTATGTCTCCCACTTGGACTAGATCCCGGATGGAGTTGAAGCGTCTCTTGATGTGTTTGGTCCTTTTGTGAAATCTGGATTCCTTTGCCAAGGCAATTGCACCAGTATTGTCACAAAATATTTTCATTGGACCCGATGCATTAGGTATGACACCTAGATCGGATATGAACTCCTTCATCCAGACTCCTTCGTTCGCTGCTTCCGAAGCAGCTATGTACTCCGCTTCACATGTAGATCCCGCTACGACGCTTTGTTTAGAACTGCACCAACTGACAGCTCCACCATTTAATGTAAACACGTATCCGGTTTGCGATTTAGAATCGTCCGGATCAGTGTCAAAGCTTGCATCAACGTAACCTTTTACAGTGAGCTCTTTGTCACCTCCATATACGAGAAACATATCCTTAGTCCTTTTCAGGTATTTCAGGATGTTCTTGACCGTTGTCCAGTGATCCACTCCTGGATTACTTTGGTACCTCCCTGCTAAACTTATAGCAAGGCATACATCAGGTCTGGTACACAGCATTGCATACATGATAGAGCCTATGGCTAATGCATAGGGAACATCTTTCATATTCTCTCTATCTTCTGCAGTGGTCGGGCATTGAGTCTTACTCAACTTCACACCTTGTAACACAGGCAAGAATCCTTTCTTTGCTTGATCCATTTTGAACTTCTTCAAAATTTTGTCAAGGTATGTGCTTTGTGAAAGTCCAATTAAGCGTCTTGATCTATCTCTATAGATCTTAATGCCGAATATGTAAGCAGCTTCACCGAGGTCTTTCATTGAAAAACTTTTATTCAAGTATCCCTTTATGCTATCCAGAAATTCTATATCATTTCCAATCAGTAATATGTCATCCACATATAATATCAGAAATGCTACAGAGCTCCCACTCACTTTCTTGTAAATACAGGCTTCTCCGAAAGTCTGTATAAAACCAAATGCTTTGATCACACTATCAAAACGTTTATTCCAACTCCGAGAGGCTTGCACCAGTCCATAAATGGATCGCTGGAGCTTGCACACTTTGTTAGCTCCCTTTGGATCGACAAAACCTTCCGGTTGCATCATGTACAACTCTTCTTCCAGAGAGGCTTGCACCAGTCCATAAATGGATCGCTGGAGTTTTGACATCCATCTGCCAAATTTCATAATCATAAAATGCGGCAATCGCTAACATGATTCGGACAGACTTAAGCATCGCTACGGGTGAGAAAGTCTCATCGTAGTCAACCCCTTGAACTTGTCGAAAACCTTTCGCGACAAGTCGAGCTTTGTAGACAGTAACATTACCATCAGCGTTAGTCTTCTTCTTGAAGATCCATTTATTCTCAATTGCTTGCCGATCATCGGGCAAGTCAACCAAAGTCCATACTTTGTTCTCATACATGGATCCCATCTCAGATTTCATGGCTTCAAGCCACTTTGCGGAATCTGGGCTCACCATCGCTTCTTCATAGTTCGTAGGTTCATCATGATCTAGTAGCATGACTTCCAGAACAGGATTACCGTACCACTCTGGTGTGGATCTTACTCTGGTTGATCTACGAGGTTCAGTAGTATCTTGTTCTGAAGTTTCATGATCATTATCATTAACTTCCTCACTTATTGGTGTAAGTGTCGCAGAAACAGTTTTCTGTGATGTACTACTTTCCAATAAGGGAGCAGGTACAGTTACCTCGTCAAGTTCTACTTTCCTCCCACTCACTTCTTTCGAGAGAAACTCCTTCTCTAGAAAGGATCCATTCTTGGCAATGAATGTCTTGCCTTCGGATCTGTGATAGAAGGTGTATCCAATAGTTTCCTTTGGATATCCTATGAAGACACATTTCTCCGATTTGGGTTCGAGCTTATCAGGTTGAAGCTTTTTCACATAAGCATCGCAGCCCCAAACTTTCAGAAACGACAACTTTGGTTTCTTGCCAAACCACAGTTCATAAGGCGTCGTCTCAACGGATTTTGATGGTGCCCTATTTAACATGAATGCGGCCGTCTCTAGAGCGTATCCCCAAAATGATAGCGGTAAATCAGTAAGAGACATCATAGATCGCACCATATCTAGTAAAGTACGATTACGACGTTCAGACACACCATTACGCTGTGGTGTTCCGGGTGGCGTGAGTTGCGAAACTATTCCACAGTTTTTCAAATGTACACCAAACTCGTACTCAAATATTCTCCTCCACGATCAGATCATAGAAACTTTTATTTTCTTGTTACGATGATTTTCAACTTCACTCTGAAATTCTTTGAACTTTTCAAATGTTTCAGACTTATGTTTCATCAAGTAGATATATCCATATCTGCTCAAATCATCTATGAAGGTGAGAAAATAACGATATCCGCCACGAGCCTCAATATTCATCGGACCACATACATCGGTATGTATGATTTCCAACAAATCTGTTGCTCTCTCCATAGTACCGGAGAACGGTGTTTTAGTCATCTTGCCCATGAGGCACGGTTCGCAAGTACCAAGTGATTCATAATCAAGTGGTTCCAAAAGTCCATCAGTATAGAGTTTCTTCATGCGCTTTACACCGATATGACCTAAACGACAGTGCCACAAATAAGTTGCACTTTCATTATCAACTCTGCATCTTTTGGCTTCAACATTATGAATATGTGTATTACTACTATCGAGATTCAATAAAAATAGACCACTCTTCAAGGGTGCATGACCATAAAAGATATTACTCATATAAATAGAACAACCATTATTCTCTGATTTAAATGAATAACCGTCTCGCATTAAACAAGATCCAGATATAATGTTCATGCTCAACGCTGGCACCAAATAACAATTATTTAGGTCTAATATTAATCCCGAAGGTAGATGTAGAGGTAGCGTGCCGACCGCGATCACATCGACTTTGGAACCGTTTCCCACACGCATCGTCACCTCGTCCTTAGCCAATCTTCGCTTAATCCGTAGCCCCTGTTTCGAGTTGCAAATATTAGCAACAGAACCAGTATCAAATACCCAGGTGCTACTGCAAGCATTAGTAAGGTACACATCAATAACATGTATATCACATATACCTTTGTTCACCTTGCCATCCTTCTTATCCGCCAAATACTTTGGGCAGTTCCGCTTCCAGTGACCAGTCTGCTTACAGTAGAAGCACTCAGTTTCAGGCTTAGGTCCAGACTTGGGTTTCTTCTCTTGAGCAGCAACTTGTTTGCCGTTCTTCTTGAAGTTCCCCTTCTTCTTCCCTTTGCCCTTTTTCTTGAAACTAGTGGTTTTGTTTACCATCAACACTTGATGCTCCTTTTTGATTTCTACCTCTGCAGCTTTCAGCATTGCGAAGAGCTCGGGAATAGTCTTGTTCATCCCTTGCATATTATAGTTCATCACGAAGCTCTTGTATCTTGGTGGCAGTGATTGGAGAATTCTGTCAATGACGCAATCATCTGGAAGATTAACTCCCAATTGAATCAAGTGATTATTATACCCAGACATTTTGAGTATATGCTCACTGACAGAACTGTTCTCCTCCATCTTGCAGCTATAGAATTTATTGGAGACTTCATATCTCTCAATTCGGGCATTTGCTTGAAATATTAACTTCAACTCCTGAAACATCTCATATGCTCCATGACGTTCAAAACGTCGTTGAAGTCCCGATTCTAAGCCGTAAAGCATGGCACACTGAACTATCGAGTAGTCATTAGCTTTGCTCTGCCAGACGTTCATAACATCTGGTGTTGCTCCAGCAGCAGGCCTGGCACCCAGCGGTGCTTCCAGGACGTAATTCTTCTGTGCAGCAATGAGGATAATCCTCAAGTTACGGACCCAGTCCGTGTAATTGCTACCATCATCTTTCAACTTTGCTTTCTCAAGGAACGCATTAAAATTCAACGGAACAACAGCACGAGCCATCTATCTACAATCAACATAAATAAGCAAGATACTATCAGGTACTAAGTTCATGATAAATTTAGTTCAATTAATCATATTACTTAAGAACTCCCACTTAGATAGACATCCCTCTAATCCTCTAAGTGATCACGTGATCCAAATCAACTAAACCATGTCCGATCATCACGTGAGATGGAGTAGTTTCATCGGTGAACATCATTATGTTGATCATATCTACTATATGATTCACGCTCGACCTTTCGGTCTCTGTGTTCCGAGGCCATATCTGTATATGCTTGGCTCGTCAAGTATAACCTGAGTATTCCGCGTGTGCAACTGTTTTGCACCCGTTGTATTTGAACGTAGAGCCTATCACACCCGATCATCACGTGGTGTCTCAGCACGAAGAACTTTCGCAACGGTGCATACTCAGGGAGAACACTTCTTGATAATTTAGTGAGAGATCATCTTATAATGCTACCGTCAATCAAAGCAAGATAAGATACATAAAAAGATAAACATCACATGCAATCAATATAACTGATATGATATGGCCATCATCATCTTGTGCTTGTGATCTCCATCTCCGAAGCACCGTCATGATCACCATCGTCACCGGCGCGACACCTTGATCTCCATCGTAGCATCGTTGTCGTCTCGCCAATCTTATGCGTCCACGACTATCACTACCGTTTAGTAATAAAGTAAAGCATTACATCGCGATTGCATTGCATACAATAAAGCGACAACCATATGGCTCCTGCCAGTTGCCGATAACTTGGTTACAAAACATGATCATCTCATACAATAAAATTCAGCATCATACCTTGACCATATCACATCACAACATGCCCTGCAAAAACAAGTTAGACGTCCTCTACTTTGTTGTTGCATGTTTTACGTGGCTGCTACGGGCTTAAGTAAGAACCAATCTTACCTACGCATCAAAACCACAACGATAGTTTGTCAAATAGACTCCGTTTTAACCTTCGCAAGGACCGGGCGTAGCCACACTCGGTTCAACTAAAGTTGGAGAGACAGTCGCCCGCAAGCCATCTATGTGCAAAGCACGTCGAGGGAACCGGTCTCGCGTAAGCGTACGCGTAAGGTTGGTCCGGGTCGTCTCGTCCAACAATACCGCCGAACCAAAGTATGACATGCTGGTAGGCAGTATGACTTGTATCGTCCACAACTCACTTGTGTTCTACTCGTGCATATAACATCAACATAAATAACCTAGGCTCGGATGCCACTAATGGGGAACGTAGTAATTTCAAAAAAATTCCTACGCACACGCAAGATCATGTGATGCATAGCAACGAGGGGGAGAGTATTGTCTATGTACCCAACGCAGACCGACTGCGGAAGCGATGACACGACGTAGAGGAAGTAGTCGTACGTCTTCACGATCCAACCGATCAAGCACCGAAACTACGGCACCTCCGAGTTCGAGCACACGTTCAGCTCGATGACGATCCCCGGACTCCGATCCAGCAAAGTGTCGGGGAAGAGTTCCGTCAGCACGACGGCGTGGTGACGATCTTGATGAACTATAGCAGCAGGGCTTCGCCTAAACTCCGCTACAGTATTATCGAGGAATATGGTGGCAGGGGGCACCGCACACGGCTAAGGAACAGATCACGTGGATTAACTTGTGTGTCTAGAGGTGCCCCCTGCCTCCGTATATAAAGGATGGAGGAGGAGGAGGCCGGCCAAGGCAAAGGTGTGGCCAGGATAGGGAGTCCTACTAGGACTCCAAGTCCTAGTAGGAGTCCACCAAGAGGGGAGGAAGGGAGAAGGAATAGGAGGAGAAGGAGAGGTGGCCGGCCCCCTTTTCCCTAGTCCAATTCGGACCAAAGGGGAGGGGGGGCGCAGCAGCCTTTTTCCTCTTCCCACTAAAGCCCATCAAGGCCCATTACTTCTCCCGTAACTACCCAATAGTCCGAAAAATACCCGAATCATTCGGAACCTTTCCGATGTCCGAATATAGTCGTCCAATATATCGATCTTTATGTCTCGACCATTTTGAGACTCCTCGTCATGTCCCCGATCTCATCCGGGACTCCGAACTCCTTCGGTACATCAAAACTCATAAACTCATAATATAACTGTCATCGAAACCTTAAGCGTGCGGACCCTACGGGTTCGAGAACAATGTAGACATGACCGAGACACGTCTCCGGTCAATAACCAATAGTGGAACCTGGATGCCCATATTGGCTCCTACATATTCTACGAAGATCTTTATCGGTCAGACCGCATAACAACATATGTTGTTCCCTTTGTCATCGGTATGTTACTTGCCCGAGATTCGATCGTCGGTATCCAATACCTAGTTCAATCTCGTTACCGGCAAGTCTCTTTACTCGTTCTGTAATACATCATCTCACAACTAACATATTAGTTGTAATGCTTGCAAGGCTTATGTGATGTGTATTACCGAGAGGGCCCAGAGATACCTCTCCGACAATCGGAGTGACAAATCCTAATCTCGAAATACGCCAACCCAACATCTACCTTTGGAGACACCTGTAATGCTCCTTTATAATCACCCAGTTACGTTGTGACGTTTGGTAGCACCCAAAGTGTTCCTCTGGCAAACGGGAGTTGCATAATCTCATAGTCATAGGAACATGTATAAGTCATGAAGAAAGCAATAGCAACATACTAAATGATCGTGTGCTAAGCTAATGGAATGGGTCATGTCAATCAGATCATTCAACTAATGATGTGACCTCTTTAATCAAATAACAACTCATTGTTCATGGTTAGGAAACATAACCATCTTTGATTAACGAGCTAGTCAAGTAGAGGCATACTAGTGACACTTTGTTTGTCTATGTATTCACACATGTATTATGTTTCCGATTAATACAATTCTAGCATGAATAATAAACATGTATCATGATTATAAGGAAATAAATAATAACTTTATTATTGCCTCTAGGGCATATTTCCTTCAACAAGTCATACTGCCTACCAGCATGTCATACTTTGGTTCGGCGGTATTGTTGGACGAGACGACCCGGACCAACCTTACGCGTACGCTTACGCGAGACCGGTTCCCTCGACGTGCTTTGCACATAGATGGCTTGCGGGCGACTGTCTCTCCAACTTTAGTTGAACTGAGTGTGGCTACGCCCGGTCCTTGCGAAGGTTAAAACGGAGTCTATTTGACAAACTATCATTGTGGTTTTGATGCGTAGGTGAGATTGGTTCTTACTTAAGCCCGTAGCAGCCACGTAAAACATGCAACAACAAAGTGGAGGACGTCTAACTTGTTTTTGCAGGGCATGTTGTGATGTGATATGGTCAAGGCATGATGCTGAATTTTATTGTATGAGATGATCATGTTTTGTAATCGAGTTATCGGCAACTGGCAGGAGCCATATGGTTGTCGCTTTATTGTATGCAATGCAATCGCGATGTAATGCTTTACTTTATTACTAAACGGTAGTGATAGTCGTGGAAGCATAAGATTGGCGAGACGACAACGATGCTACGATGGAGATCAAGGTGTCGCGCCGGTGACGATGGTGATCATGACGGTGCTTCGGAGATGGAGATCACAAGCACAAGATGATGATGGCCATATCATATCACTTATATTGATTGCATGTGATGTTTATCTTTTTATGCATCTTATCTTGCTTTGATTGACGGTAGCATTATAAGATGATCTCTCACTAAAATTATCAAGAAGTGTTCTCCCTGAGTATGCACCGTTGCCAAAGTTCGTCGTGCCCAGACACCGCGTGATGATCGGGTGTGATAAGCTCTACGTCCATCTACAACGGGTGCAAGCCAGTTTTTGCACACGCAGAATACTCAGGTTAAACTTGACGAGCCTAGCATATGCAGATATGGCCTCGGAACACGGAGACCGAAAGGTCGAGCGTGAATCATATAATAGATATGATCAACATAAACGATGTTCACCGTTGAAAACTACTCCATCTCACGTGATGATCGGTTATGGTTTAGTTGATTTGGATCACGTAATCACATAGAAGATTAGAGGGATGTCTATCTAAGTGGGAGTTCTTAAGTAATATGATTAATTGAACTTAAATTTATCATGAACTTAGTACCTGATAGTATCTTGCTTGTTTATGTTGATTGTAGATAGATGGCTCGTGCTGTTGTTCCGTTGAATTTTAATGTGTTCCTTGAGAAAGCAAAGTTGAAAGATGATGGTAGCAATTACACGGACTGGGTCCGTAACTTGAGGATTATCCTCATTGCTACACAGAAGAATTACGTCCTGGAAGCACCGCTGTGTGCCAGGCCTGCTGCTGGAGCAACACCAGATGTTATGAACGTCTGGCAGAGCAAAGCTGATGACTACTCGATAGTTCAGTGTGCCATGCTTCACGGCTTAGAATCGGGACTTCAACGACGTTTTGAACGTCATGGAGCATATGAGATGTTCCAGGAGTTGAAGTTAATATTTCAAGCAAATGCCCGAATTGAGAGATATGAAGTCTCCAATAAGTTCTATAGCTGCAAGATGGAGGAGAACAGTTCTGTCAGTGAGCATATACTCAAAATGTCTGGGTATAATAATCACTTGATTCAATTGGGAGTTAATCTTCCGGATGATTGCGTCATTGACAGAATTCTCCAATCACTGCCACCAAGCTACAAGAGCTTCGTGATGAACTATAATATCCAAGGGATGAACAAGACTATTCCCGAGCTCTTCGCAATGCTGAAAACTGCGGAGGTAGAAATCAAAAAGGAGCATCAAGTGTTGATGGTTAACAAAACCACTAGTTTCAAGAAAAAGGGAAAAGGGAAGAAGAAGGGGAACTTCAAGAAGAACGGCAAGCAAGTTGCTGCTCAAGAGAAGAAACCCAAGTCTGGACCTAAGCCTGAAACTGAGTGCTTCTACTGCAAGCAGACTGGTCACTGGAAGCGGAACTGCCCCAAGTATTTGGCGGATAAGAAGGATGGCAAGGTGAACAAAGGTATATGTGATATACATGTTATTGATGTGTATCTTACTAGAGCTCGCAGTAGCACCTGGGTATTTGATACTGGTTCTGTTGCTAATATTTGCAACTCGAAACAGGGACTACGGAATAAGCGGGCACTGGCAAAGGACGAGGTGACGATGCGCGTGGGAAACGGTTCCAAAGTCGATGTGATCGCGGTCGGCACACTACCTCTACATCTACCTTCGGGATTAATATTAGACCTAAATAATTGTTATTTGGTGCCAGCGTTGAGCATGAACATTATATCTGGATCTTGTTTAATGCGAGACGGTTATTCATTTAAATCAGAGAATAATGGTTGTTCTATTTATATGAGTAATATCTTTTATGGTCATGCACCCTTGAAGAGTGGTCTGTTCTTATTGAATCTCGATAGTAGTAATACACATATTCATAATGTTGAAACCAAAAGATGCAGAGTTGATAATGAAAGTGCAACTTATTTGTGGCACTGTCGTTTAGGTCATATCGGTATAAAGCGCATGAAGAAACTCCATATTGATGGACTTTTGGAACCACTTGATTATTAATCACTTGGTACTTGCGAACCGTGCCTCATGGGCAAGATGACTAAAACACTGTTCTCCGGTACTATGGAGAGAGCAACAGATTTGTTGGAAATCAAACATACCGATGTATGTGGTCCGATGAATATTGAGGCTCGTGGCGGATATCGTTATTTTCTCACCTTCACAGATGATTTAAGCAGATATGGGTATATCTACTTAATGAAACATAAGTCTGAAACATTTGAAAAGTTCAAAGAATTTCAGAGTGAAGTTGAAAATCATCGTAACAAGAAAATAAAGTTTCTACGATCTGATCGTGGAGGAGAATATTTGAGTTACGAGTTTGGTGTACATTTGAAAAATTGTGGAATAGTTTCGCAACTCACGAGTTAGAGAGGAAGCCAATGATAATGATCATCAAACTTCAGATCAAGATACTACTGAACCTCGTAGATCAACCAGAGTAAGATCCGCACCAGAGTGGTACGGTAATCCTGTTCTGCAAGTCATGCTACTAGATCATGATGAACCTACGAACTATGAAGAAGCGATGGTGAGCCCAGATTCCACAAAGTGGCTTGAAGCCATGAAATCTGAGATGGGATCCATGTATGAGAACAAAGTATGGACTTTGGTTGACTTGCCCGATGATCGGCAAGCAATTGAAAATAAATGGATCTTTAAGAAGAAGACTGACGTCGATGGTAATGTTACTGTCTACAAAGCTCGACTTGTCGCAAAAGGTTTTCAGCAAGTTCAAGGAATTGACTACGATGAGACCTTCTCACCCGTAGTGATGCTTAAGTCCGTCCGAATCATGTTAGCGATTGCCGCATTTTATGATTATGAAATTTGGTAGATGGATGTCAAAACTGCATTCCTGAATGGATTTCTGAAAGAAGAGTTGTATATGATGGAACCGGAAGGTTTTGTCGATCCAAAGGGAGCTAACAAAGTGTGCAAGCTCCAGCGATCCATTTATGGACTGGTGCAAGCCTCTCGGAGTTGGAATAAACGTTTTGATAGTGTGATCAAAGCATTTGGTTTTATACAGACTTTCGGAGAAGCCTGTATTTACAAGAAAGTGAGTGGGAGCTCTGTAGCATTTCTGATATTATATGTGGATAACATATTGCTGATTGGAAATGATATAGAATTTCTGGATAGCATAAAGGGATACTTGAATAAAAGTTTTTCAATGAAAGACCTCGGTGAAGCTGCTTACATATTAGGCATTAAGATCTATAGAGATAGACCAAGACGCTTAATTGGACTTTCACAAAGCACATACCTTGACAAAATTTTGAAGAAGTTCAAAATGGATCAAGCAAAGAAAGGGTTCTTGCCTGTGTTACAAGGTGTAAAGTTGAGTAAGACTCAATGCCCGACCACTGCAGAAGGTAGAGAGAATATGAAAGATGTTCCCTATGCATCAGCCATAGGATCTATCATGTATGCAATGCTGTGTACCAGACCTGATGTGTGCCTTGCTATAAGTTTAGCAGGGAGGTAACAAAGTAATCCAGGAGTGGATCACTGGACAGCGGTCAAGAACATCCTGAAATACCTGAAAAGGACTAAGGATATGTTTCTCGTATATGGAGGTGACAAAGAGCTCACCGTAAAAGGTTACGTTGATGCAAGCTTTGACACTGATCCGGACGATTCTAAATCGCAAACCGGATACGTGTTTACATTAAACGGTGGAGCTGTCAGTTGGTGCAGTTCTAAACAAAGCGTCGTAGCGGGATCTACATGTGAAGCGGAGTACATAGCTGCTTCGGAAGCAGCGAACGAAGGAGTCTGGATGAAGGAGTTCATATCCGATCTAGGTGTCATACCTAATGCATCGGGTCCAATGAAAATCTTTTGTGACAATACTGGTGCAATTGCCTTGGCAAAGGAATCCAGATTTCACAAAAGGACCAAACACATCAAGAGACGCTTCAACTCCATCCGGGATCTAGTCCAAGTGGGAGACATAGAGATTTGCAAGATACATACGGATCTGAATGTTGCAGACCCGTTGACTAAGCCTCTTCCACGAGTAAAACATGATCAACACCAAGGCTCCATGGGTGTTAGATTCATTACAGTGTAATCTAGATTATTGACTCTAGTGCAAGTGGGAGACTGAAGGAAATATGCCCTAGAGGCAATAATAAAGTTATTATGTATTTCCTTATAATCATGATAAATGTTTATTATTCATGCTAGAATTGTATTAACCGGAAACATAATACATGTGTGAATACATAGACAAACAAAGTGTCACTAGTATGCCTCTACTTGACTAGCTCGTTAATGAAAGATGGTCATGTTTCCTGACCATGAACAAAGAGTTGTTATTTGATTAACGAGGTCACATCATTAGTTGAATGATCTGATTGACATGACCCATTCCATTAGCTTAGCACCCGATCGTTTAGTATGTTGCTATTGCTTTCTTCATGACTTATACATGTTCCTATGACTATGAGATTATGCAACTCCCGTTTACCGGAGGAACACTTTGGGTGCTACCAAACGTCACAACATAACTGGGTGATTATAAAGGAGCATTACAGGTGTCTCCGAAGGTAGATGTTGGGTTGGCGTATTTCGAGATTAGGATTTGTCACTCCGATTGTCGGAGAGGTATCTCTGGGCCCTCTCGGTAATGCACATCACATAAGCCTTGCAAGCATTACAACTAATATGTTAGTTGTGAGATGATGTATTACGGAACGAGTAAAGAGACTTGCCGGTAACGAGATTGAGCTAGGTATTGGATACCGACGATCGAATCTCGGGCAAGTAACGTACTGATGACAAAGGGAACAACGTATGTTGTTATGTGGTCTGACCGATAAAGATCTTTGTAGAATATGTAGGAGACAATATGGGCATCCAGGTCCCGCTATTGGTTATTGACCGGAGACGTGTCTCGGCCATGTCTACATTGTTCTCGAACCCGTAGGGTCCGCACGCTTAAGGTTACGATGACAGTTACATTATGAGTTTATGCATTTTGATGTACCGAAGGTTGTTCGGAGTCCCGGATGTGATCACGGACATGACGAGGAGTCTCGAAATGGTCGAGACGTAAAGATTGATATATTGGAAGCCTATGTTTGGACATCGGAAGTGTTCCGGGTGAAATCAGGATTTTACCGGGTTACCGGGAGGTTACCGGAACCCCCCGGAAGCCATATGGGCCTTCATGGGCCTTAGTGGAAAGGAGAAAAGGGCAGCCCAAGGGGGCTGCGCACCTACCCCCTCCCCTAGTCCTATTAGGACTAGGAGAGGTGGCCGGCCACCCTTCTCCCTCTTTCCCCCCTTGGGGAATCCTAGTTGGAATAGGATTGGGGGGGAGTCCTACTCCCGGAAGGAGTAGGACTCCTCCTCCGCCCTCTCTCTGGCCGGCGCCCCCCTCCCCCCTTGGCTCCTTTATATACTGAGGTAGAGGCACCCTAGAACACACAAGTTGATCCACGTGATCTATTCCTTAGCCGTGTGCGGTGCCCCCTGCCACCATATACCTCGATAATACTGTAGTGGAGTTTAGGCGAAGCCCTGCTGCTGTAGTTCATCAAGATCGTCACCACGCCGTCGTGCTGACGAAACTCTACCCCGACACTTTGCTGGATCAGAGTCCGGGGATCATCATCGAGCTGAACGTGTGCTTGAACTCGGAGGTGCCGTAGTTTTGGTGCTTGATCGGTTGGATCGTGAAGACGTACGACTACTTCCTCTACGTCGTGTCATCGCTTCCGCAGTCGGTCTGCGTTGGGTACGTAGACAACACTCTCCCCCTCATTGCTATGCATCACATGATCTTGCATGTGCGTAGGAAATTTTTGAAATTACTACGAAACCCAACACTACCAGCTGTTGACCCCACCACAGCTGAAGACATTGGTCGTATAGACAATGTAGATGATGATGAAGTCCTTCCTCAAATCGAGTACCAACCGGTATCATCGCCTGTTCTCACGAACAACGAACTCATCAGCATTGGTCGTCCTTTGACGCCAATTGCTCAGAATGATTCGTGGGCTGATCACCCCCAACAAGACACCCCCATTCAAGATGAAACTCCCATAACTCCAACCCCTCAAGTCACCACTCTGGTGCTTGACGAAGACTACATGGTGCAGACCACTCCATTCCCACAGGTGTCGCCCGCATTCCGCAGGCTTCGCAAACGCCCTAGGCCTCAGGTCACCATGTCGACCATTCCAGAAGGAGAAGTGCAACAAAGCTCAGTCGCACGTGAAGTGTTTCTTGAAGACACTCCTACTGCGAATGTCTCTAAGTCCGAAGAAAAAGCTGTTGAAGACATTCCGGCTGCATCAGCCGATGACAATCAAGAACCACAGGAAGAAAAAGAGAGAGTTGCCACACCTCCTGTCACTCAAGAAGTTGTTCTCGAGGAGAACGTGTCTATGCCCGACCCTCCTGCTACTGAAGCGGAGGTTGAAAACATTGAGGCGCCCACAAACAACACTGCTGAAGCCAATGACGTTGTCATGGATGAAGACACTATCGCGCCTGCAGCTAATGTTGCTCCTGAATCTTGTGTGCAACCTGAAGTCACAATCAATGCTGAAGTTGTTGTTCCACCCCCAAGGCCTCACACTATTGAACAGGCATTTGATCGCGGCCAACTTGTCACTGTCTGATGGCCTGTTCTGGTTCCTCCCACTGCTCCCGGACCACAATATGAATACCATGTGGAGCATAGGCCTCAGGTCCAGAAGCCAAAGCCCAAACTGCCAAGGTTTCTCGGTGCTGCAACATTGCCAGGCTTGTTCAGTGTAAACAGCTTCAGGGCACACAACACATTCTTTCACAGTGCCAAGAACCCTTATTCAAACCCAAAGATCTCATTTGATTGCTTCTGGAGCTATCAGCAGTGCAGTTATTACTCATGTGTATTGTACAATCAAGGGAGAATCTTTCCTCACATGCGTCTGGATTGTGAAGCCATTGCTGGACTGCCCTGCTTGGAAGAAGCTCTAGACTGTTTCAGAGATGTCGGCCTTCTGTAGTTCGTCACTGACAAAGAGCATTGGAACGAAGAGCTTCTGCTGCAGTTCTATGCCACTCTTCACATTCATGGCTACAACAGGGATCCGAAGACTTGGGTCCTTGAGTGGATGACAGGCGATGTGCGTCATGAAGCCAAAGCTCAAGATATCATCGAGCTTACTTCCCTTCCCACTTCAGGTGAGTTATATGAACCTGGTTGTCAGCTACACGGGAATGCTCTGGAGAGTATATTTCAAAAGCCTGAGCCAAACATGGGTCAGATGCTCAGCATGATGAAGCCATTACCTCAAGATGCTGAATATACCAAGGAATTCTTTGTTGAAGACCTCGAGTATCTGCCCCGTACCATTTATCACATTGTGAGGCGAACTCTATGGCCAGTAAAGGGACATTCACCTGCAGCCAAACTTGAAGGCACCATGAAGACTTTGGTGTTCTATATTCTGAATGGCATTTGCTTCAATGCTCAAGACTTCTTCACTAGGCAACTTGCTGCATCTGGAATTGATCTATTTGGCTTGAAGTTTTATGCTCCATGGGTGATGCGCCTGATCAAACTTCATTCATCTGTCGACTATCAGCCCTCAGTGCGCAACCATCTTGTCTTCTTGCCTGAGGTTGATCTGTCTGTCGAAACCATCTACCCTGAGCCTGCCAAGGAGCCACTTTATCTTCATAACGTTGACCGCCAAAGCTTCACGCAACCAATTGAGGGAGTCCTTGCTGCTACTCGAGTCTATCCTCTGGCTGGAAATATGCGTGCACCTCATCATGCTCAAACTGAAGCCACTGAAAGCACCATTTGCTCAAAGGCCTCGGAAGCGATCTCGTGTACTCAATGACCGAGAGCTTCTTGTGGCCTTACATCAGAAACATGATAGACACCATGACTGGCTAAAGCGTCAGACGCAGAGCCTCTCGGTGGATAATAATCGCATTCGCAATCTTGCCACCAAGAATGCATTCGTAGCGCATGAAGCCTGTCGGTGGTCTTGGAAGAGTCTCACACTGTTATGCCCTGAAGAGAATCTTCGCGACGATGGCTTCACCGAGCGCTTCAAATTCGATTCCACGCCTCCCCAGAACACCATCTTGCGTCGAACTCCTTCGTAGAAGACACTGAGTACTCATCTTCGGCTGCAACTGTTGTTGCGAGAGTCATCGATGAAGAAGACGATGCCACTTCACCAACCATGGCTTCACCGCGACTCGACACTGCACCAGGCCCCTCTGCACCACCAAACTCCAGCGTCGACTGTCGGTGTCAAAACCGGTGGATCTCGGGTAGTGGGTCCCGAACTGTGCGTCTAGGCCGGATGGTAACAGGGCAGGGAACACGATGTTTTACCCAGGTTCGGGCCCTCTTGATGGAGGTAAAACCCTACGTCCTGCTTGATTAATATTGATGATATGGGTAGTACAAGAGTAGATCTACCACGAGATCAAGGAGGCTAAACCCTAGAAGCTAGCCTATGGTATGATTGTTGTATATGGAGTTGATTGCCTACGGACTACAACCCTCCGGTTTATATAGACACCGGATAGGGTTAGGGTTACATAGAGTCAGTTACAATGGTAGGAGATCTTGAATATCCGCATCGCCAAGCTTGCCTTCCACGCCAAGGAAAGTCCCATCCGGACACAGGACGAAGTCTTCAATCTTATATCTTCATAGTCCAGGAGTCCGGCTGAAGGTATAGTCCGGCTGCCCGAACACCCCCTAATCCAGGACTCCCTCAGTAGCCCCTGAACCAGGCTTCAATGACGACGAGTCCGGTGCGCAAATTGTCTTCGGCATTGCAAGGCGGGTTCCTCCTCCAAGTCCTTCATAGAAGATTGTAAACACCAAGAGTAGTGTCCGGCTCCGCAAAATAAGCTTCCACATATTGCCATAGAGAGAATAATATTAACACAAATCAAATCTGCTGACGTATTCCACAGTGCGTCATCACACTACAGCCAAGTCCTTCACTCAAATTGTTTTCACTTTTCCACCTCAGCGTGTTTTGCGAGGCGGTTTCCTTGGCACGTCTTGTCAAAGCAGAGATTGTGTGCCCCCCTTTTACGGGATTCTCATCAATACGGACGTGGGTAACCCAATCATGCCCGTTAGCATGTTTTCTCGATTAAAGGCGAGTCCCAAACGGTTACGGGGAGGGCTCCTGGTATTCAACCTCTTATAAAGAGACCAGGGCCTTACTCCTTTTCTCCAATCCCAAAACAAGTTCGCCCGTTGCCTCGAGTACCAACACCCTAGGCTCCAGATTCCGGGCGCCTCAGACCTTCGACAATGTCCGGTTCTGACCTTCAAGGCCGATGGATGCCCTCCTCCGTCACGGAGGAGGACGTGCTAAAGTTGAGAGAGGCTAAGTTCTTGACCGCCGAAATTTTGCACAGGTTGCCTGCTCAAAGGCAGGCTATCCCCAGTCCCCAGCCCGGTGAGAGCGTAGTGTTCGTGTCTCACTTCCTTCGGGGGTTAGGCTTCCCGATGGACCCCTTTGTGAGGGGACTGCTGTTTTATTGCGGGCTGGAATTCCACGACTTAGCTCCGGAGTCCATCCTCCATATCTCCTCGTTTATCGTTGTATGCGAAGCGTTCCTCCGTGTTACCCCTCACTTTGGATTATGGCTCAAGACTTTCAAAGTGGAGCCGGAGATGATCAAGGGACGGCACGCAGAGTGCGGAGGCGCTGTTATAAGCAAAAATGCTGATGCTCCATGGCCCGAGGGCTCTTTTCAAGAGGAGCTAGGCTTGTGGCAAAGAGAGTGGTTTTATATCACCGCTTCCCGGAGCACCAAGTGGGTGGCGCTTCCTGCCTTTCGCTCGGGTCCCCCACCACGGCTAGCGTCATGGGTTAACAGAGGGTTAGATTGGGGTTTGCCCAAAGACGTGCCCCTGTTACAGGGCTGAATTAAGGATCTCTTGGAAGGAGACCTCAGCTTGGTCAAGGTGACGCAGGTCATGCTGATTCGCCGAATATTGCCCGGCAAACGTCGCCCCCTTCGCCTGTGGGAGTTTAATCCAGAGGGACCGCGAGCTCTCCGGAACTTTATGGGTGCAACGCCCGCGGAGATGTATAGACTGTTCTTCGGATCACAAGAGATGTGTCCAGATTTAACCGAGGACACAGGCCTAAGCTGCAATCGCCCGGATACTCAAGTAAGCAACCTTGTGCCCGGGCCTTCTATCCGTATAATTGTCATAAACTTACCCCTAAAAGAGCAGTCCTTTTAAACAGGAGTGGATAGCGAAGGCAAAGCTGATCAGGTGTCCGGCTCCCCTTCCTGAAACCAGGCCAGATCCCGTGCTGGTCAGGATGCTGGAGATAATGCCTTTGGAGGGGGAGGACAAGGGAGCTATGGCCTCCTCGAAGGAGGCTGCTCCGAAGGGAGGAACCGACAATTCCTCTCCTAAGGGGAAGAAGAGAGCCGCCTCTGACGACCCGGAAACCATGGCCTCGAAACGGGGGAGAAAATCCTCGTCAGAGGGTCCGACGCCGGGGAGTTCCTCGGCCGGACTACGCCCTCAAGGGGATCAGCCCTCCATCGAGCCGTAAGTGGAGAAAAGATTTTCCTTTTGAGGGATGAGGGAAGTCCTTGATTTATATCTAAGAAGATTAACCAAACCTTTATTTTGTAGCTCGGACCTCAGCCCTTCTCAGCAGAGCTCGTCTTCGGGGGATCTCCTTCCGGAGATGATGGAGAGTGGGACGCCTCCCCCTGCCGTGCCGCCTAGCGAGGCGGGCGACCCTGAGGTGTCATCGCGGAGGGTTTCTCCAAATTCGGCAGGGGCGGAAGGTGGCTATGCGGCCCCCCGAGGTTCTCCGTGTCCGGCCTCCGAAAGAGGTCATGGGACGAGCCCGGCACCGTCTGGTGCTCGGCCGGAGGAGCTAAAGATTCTGCTGGGGCGAGCTTCTATCTCAGAGGAGCACCGCGCATTGATGGGTACGGTGATTGAAAGGATTTCATCCGTAGAGAGCGGATTGTATGAGGCCGTCAAAAGTTTACTGACGGGTTTCGAGGTACATTAGATAATGTATACTTTTGTCATTTGCGCATGAGTAAGATGCGCCCTGTGTAGATAGTAGCCCCTGAGACTCTGTGTGTCGTCAAGAAATGACGGCACATGGAGGATCATAATCCCAGGTCTAAGATGTCGCCTTTGAATGTAGGCGGCAGGGTGTCCGGAATCGAGCCGAACTGACGATTTTGCCGAACTAAAGCGGCAACTGGACGTGGCAGATGCTGACATCACGCTTGTCAATAAGCGGCTTGATGAGGCTCAAGGTGTGTAATTCCTCGGGCGACATCAGGTAAGAACAGTTTATGCCTGTGTCTTACGATGTGTGTGCTTGATGCAGATGGTGCGGCCGCCGTGGAGAGTCTTAGGGCAGAACTTGCCCGAGCTAAAGAACAAGCCAGCGAAAGTGATGCGGCCACCAGGAAAGCCCTTGAAGAGCTGAGAGCCGAACAGGCTGCTCATTGCCGAAGCAAGGAAGAGATGGCCGAAAAGTTAAAAAGCACTACAAACCGTTGCAGACTTCTTGAAAAAGAAGACCAGGCGAAACAGACGGACTTAGAGAAGGCCGTTGCCAATGCCAAGGACGCGCGCTCTGCGATGAGAGCTGCGAAGGAGGAGCTGCGTCAGGCCGAACAGATTGCGGGTGGAAAGCCCTTTATGCTGCAAAGGAAATTTTGTGATCCAAAGTTTGCTCTGTTGGACCAGATGTGGAGTGTGGAGGATACCTATCTGGACTTGGCAGCGAGTGCTGCTGATGCGACCGAACACTTTCGAGATCAGAAAGATCGCGAAGTGGAAAAGCTTTTCTGGTCGCAGTTTCACAATCCAGAGCGTCCACTGGCAGTGGATGATCGTTTGGCTCAATGGGCCGAACTGAATAGGTTGTCTGGACTCGCCATGAAGTACGTCATGGGTCACCTGTGGCCGGGGAGATCGGAGCCGAAGAGTTATTTCAGCTTGGTGCAGCAATTCCTTGACGCGGTGCCGCGTATAAATGCAATGAAGAGGTCAGCATGCATAAAGGGCGCTAGGATGGCTCTTGCCCGTGTTAAGACATACTGGGCAGAGATGGAGACCACCGTTGTTGCGTCCCGAGATTCGGACAAAAGCCGAGTACCCTTCGAGCATTATTTTCAGGAAGTTCTTGAAGGCGCTCGTGTAATAGAGACGCAGTGCCCGAAATATGCTATGTTATGATAGCATATGTAATTATAAAGTAATATTTTGATAAACTGTAGTGGCCTTTTTTATACTTGTGCCTCCAAGTATTGGGAACACCTCCTATGCGGCCGTTTTAAGATATATATATATATAGAATCTGAAAGATGGCAGTCGTTGGCTTCAGCCCCCACGCACATAGTGCGGGGGTGCTCGTAGAAGACGCATTTTCACACTTAACCCAACGTCTTGATCCTACAAAGGAGGTGATAGCGCAGCGGGCCAGGCAACCGGACTATAATGCTTTAACACTTTCACTTAGCCATAGGAGTTTGACAGTGAGACTATTTAGGTAGCCCCTTGGTGGCAACTGCGCTCGTCCGAGTTCGGGGCGCGTATGTGCCTGACCGGGAAGCGGCCCTTCGTTAAAGCCGAGGAATCCGATAGAATCCGATAGGTCATCGAGTGGCTGACCAGTCTCACACTACATCATGATAGTCAGTTTTCGGCTTTCTCTACTGAGGTGCTCGCCCGGCCGAATCGGGGCACAATCGCAGTAGTTCTCCTGGTGCTACCTTAGCCGATAGAGCGGAACGTAAGGTAGCCGAACTCAGGAGCCGAGCAACCCAACATTTGACAAAAGACATTATTCAGAGCTGATGCATATAATGCCAAAACTCGTGACGCTGAACACTCCCTAAGGTGTTCGGTCTTTATGAGTGCGGGCGAAACAACACTCTTTATTAAAAAAGCCCCTAGTGTCCAGGTACATGCAAAAATTCTGACGTAGCCACATGCCAAGACGCCAGCCTCCTCCTTGGTTATATCAGAAAGAAAAAACCAGGGGATGTGTAGCAACAAGAGACAGTAAAAAAGGTTTACGCAGGGTCTTAATCTAAAAAGAATCCTTTAGGACGGGTCCCTACTGCACGTCGGTGCCTGTGTCTCCGTTGTGCCGTATCCTGGACGGGCGCCGCACGACGTTCATCTGTAAAAGAGAGGAACTGAGTTGAAAACGGGTCGTGCCGAAAAAGTTTAAAATAAGCAAAGTATAAAGTAAGATATATAAGATTGAGCTTTATTGTCTCTTATTGTATATGCGTGGAGCCCCTAGTGCGGGGGTATATGGCTTCTAGGCCTGCACCAATGATGATTTTGCACCGAACTCATCTATCCGCGTTCATGGTCTTGAATGACCTATTTCGAAGTTTTTTGGCCGGTGAGGCCATTTTGCTGTGGGGCTGTCAAAGCGGCCGCACAGTCCTCCGCTTGGGAGGCGCACTTTAGTGCTTCCCCTTCAAAGAGATGATGCCTCGTGGACCGGGCTCTTAAGCGTAAGAGATGCATAATGCAGTATTGCATTAAAGCGAGCGAAAGCTTCGCGTCCCAGTAGTGCTTGATAGCGACTTGAGAACGGGACGATATGGAAGGTCAGCTTTTCGCGGCGGAGATTATCGGCAGAGCCGAATATGACTTCGAGCCGGAGAAAACCCATACAATGGGTGTCCGGACCAGGTATTACCCCTTGAAAGGAGGTTTTGCTGCGGCGGATTCTTGCTGGGTTTATCACCATGTGCTGGATTGTATCCTGATATATCAGGTTTAGTCCACTGCCGCCGTCCATAAGGACATTTGAAAACTGGAGTCCGCCAATTATTGGATCGAGTATCAAGGCAGTCCAGCCTACATTCTTGATATTCCTAGAATAATCTAGCTGATCGAAGATGATCGGTTTTGACAACCAGTGGCAGGACCCTTTGGGGATGGGTCGTGTGGTGCGTACCTTTACGGGCGCCGCATGTTTTGTTATGTGAAGTGAGTTCACTGTTTTTACATGTTGTGGGAAGTTCTTTTGTTTCCTGGTGCTTTGCTTTTGGGGTTCGTCCTCGTCTTCGCTTGGTGTGTCGAGCCCCTTGTGTTCGGCATTGAGTCTGCCGGATTGTTTGAAAACCCAACAGTCTCTGTGGGTATGGTTAGCAGGCTTCCCGGGAGAACTGTGTATCTGACATATCCTGTCCAGGATTTTATTTAGGTTGGATGGATCGTCCCTGTTATCCTGGGGAGGCGATTTTTCCTGATTTTGTCGTGAGCCTTTGAATCCGGCATTGACTGCCGTGTTCTTCGGACTTTTGTCCTTAGTCCAGCGACGGTCCTTGTTGCGTCGCGGTTTTCCGTTTCCATCCCTAGTTTTGGATGTACTTGGGTCGCTGGGGCTGCATCTTGCCAACCAGCTGTCCTCCCCTGCACAAAAGCGGGTCATGAGGCTTGTTAGTGCGGCCATTGTTCTTGGCTTTTCTTGGCCGAGGTGTCTGGCGAGCCATTCGTCTCGGACGTTATGCCTGAAAGCTGCTAAGGCTTCGGTGTCCGGTAGTCGACTATCTGATTCTTTTTAGTGAGGAATCTATTCCAGAACTGCCGAGCTGATTCTCTGGGTTGTTGAGTTATGTGACTAAGATCGTCTGCATCCGAAGGGCGGACATAGGTCCCTTGAAAGTTTGCTCGGAAAGCATCCTCGAGCTCTTCCCAGCTTCCAATTATGTTTTCGGGAAGGCTTTAAGCCAATGCCGGGCTGGCCCTTTAAGCTTAAGGGGTAGATATTTTATGGCATGGAGATCATCTCCTCTAGCCATGTGTATGTGGAGGATATAATCCTCGATCCAAACTCCAGGGTCTGTTGTTCCATCATATGCCTCTATGTTTACGGGTTTGAATCCCTCTGGGAATTCATAGTCCAGGACCTCATCGGTGAAACATAGGGGGTGTGCGGCGCCCCTGTATTTGGGTGCGCCGGATTCTGATGATGGCTTCATAGCGTTGCTTACGAGAGCTTGCTTTCTTGGCCCATAAATGGACCTGACTGGGCCATGATGCGAATCCTTAAGTGGGTCACATGCCGATTTAGGTGTGGCGCCGCTTGCCGCTTTATGGGGTCGTCTATCCGACCGTGTGGCTTTTTCATTTTTTGAGTGCGAGGGCTCTAGGGCCTCTTCGTCGAATTTAGGCAGTAGCTTTCTTTTCGGATAGCTTTTAGTGCGGCGACTGTCGCCGTACTTATCTATGGTATTGATTACTTTGCTCCATCTAATCCGGAGTGCATCTTCCGCTGTTTTTAGCTTCTGCTTCTGCTTTTTTAGGCTGCGTGCAGTTGCAACGAGCCTCTCATGGAGATTCTTCTGCTCCATAGGTTTATTCGGCGTGAGGTCGTCCGGAATGCCGTTTTCGCCGGAGGAGGGATGTTCGGTTTCTCTGTCCGTGTTGCCCTGTTCGGACGGTTGCTCTAAGGCCTGCTCGTCGTCTACCGGCTCGTCCTGCTCTATGGCTGGGTTTTTGTCGAGGCGGGGCTTGGGTCGGCGTTTACGCTGATGCTTTGATTGCTTTTCGGGGGGTCGATCTCCCATCCCATCCCCTTTTTCCTCGTTGTCGCTTCCTTTAGGGGTATCCACCATGTACACATCGTGAGATGAGGTGGCTGTCCAATGCCTTATGGGCGTTGGTTCGTCGGTATCTCCTGCATCGTCATCCATGTTGTTGATGTCTCCGAAGTCGAAGTTGAGCACGTCGTTTAAATTGTCGACAGTGGCTACCAAGTGGGTGGTGGGTGGGCTTTGAATTTCTTCATCGTCCGTATCCCATCCTCGCTGACCGTAGTTCGGCCAGCGCTCTCCTGATAAGGAGAGAGACTTGAGAGAGTTCAGGATATCGCCACAAGGCGAGTGCTGAAAGATGTCTGCGGCGGTGAAATCTATTATCGGCGCCCAATCGGATTCGATCGGCAGGGGCGCGGGGGGTTCGGAGTTCGGAAAGGAGTCTGGATCCTCGGAGTCACGGATCATGTAGAGTGCGGGGCTAGCGTTCGGCTCGATCGCCTTTGAGATCGAAGCCCCCGAGGTGACGTCCAACCGCTCATCCTCGATTGGTGCAATAGGCTCCGAGTTAGGGGTCGGAACCGATGCGTGTGCGGCCTCCAGGACACTGTCCGGAGGCAGAGCTAGATCATGCCCCTCGAGATAGTGCGGCGCGCTTGGCCGTGGCTCGAACCCGTCGAAGATCAAGTCTTCGCGGATGTCAGTCGTGTAGTTTAAGCTTCCAAACCTGACTTGATGGCCAGGGGCGTAGCTTTCGATCTGCTCCAGGTGGCCTAGCGAATTGGCCCGCAGAGCGAAGCCGCCGAAGACGAAGATCTATCCGGGGAGAAAAGTCTCACCCTGGACCGTATCGTTGTTGATAATTAAAGGAGCCACCGGGCCTAAAGGCGACGACACAGAGGAACTCTCAATGAAAGCACCAATGTCGGTGTCAAAACCGGCGGATCTCGGGTAGTGGGTCCCGAACTGTGCATCTAGGCCGGATGGTAACAGGAGGCAGGGAACACGATGTTTTACCCAGGTTCGGGCCCTCTTGATGGAGGTAAAACCCTACGTCCTGCTTGATTAATATTGATGATATGGGTAGTACAAGAGTAGATCTACCACGAGATCAAGGAGGCTAAACCCTAGAAGCTAGCCTATGGTATGATTGTTGTATATGGAGTTGATTGCCTACGGACTACAACCCTCCGGTTTATATAGACAACGGATAGGGTTAGGGTTACATAGAGTCGGTTACAATGGTAGGAGATCTTGAATATCCGCATCGCCAAGCTTGCCTTCCACGCCAAGGAAAGTCCCATCCGGACACGGGACGAAGTCTTCAATCATATATCTTCATAGTCCAGGAGTCCGGCTGAAGGTATAGTCTGGCTGCCCGAACACCCCCTAATCCAGGACTCCCTCATCGACCCTGCACCCACATCTACTCCTGATGGGAACAAGTAGATGCTCTATGTCTTCAAACCTTTTTGGTCATTACTGACAAAAGGGGGAGAAGCATATGAGTTGATAGTCTTCAAGCGGGTCCATATGGGTGGTTGCTATAATTTTTTGCCAAGTGGTTAAAACTCTCGTTTTTGATACATTTGGTTCTTTGGGTTGTAACACTTAAACTTGACGGTCGTCTGCTATGTTTCCTGCTACTCTGTGATGCGATGATAAATTCCGCATGAAGTCATTCCGCAGACGTCCATTTTTCATTATGCATGTCATTATCTTCGCTACATCTGTATATGCATGATGAATTGTCTTCATAGGTTGAAGAGGATATCCACAAGTAAAACCTGCCACGTGCATTTTGTGACGCCCCCGATTTGACCGTACACTAATCATACACGCAAACGTGTACGATCAAGATCAGGGACTCACGGGAAGATATCACAACACAACCCTCAAATAAAAATAAGTCATACAAGCATCATATTACAAGCCAGTGGCGTCGAGGGCTCGAATACAAGAGCTCGATCATAGACGAGTCAGCGGAAGCAACAATATCTGAGTACAGACATAAGTTAAACAAGTTTGCCTTAAGAAGGCTAGCACAAACTGGGGTACAGATCGAAAGAGGCGCAGGCCTCCTGCCTGGGATCCTCCTAAACTACTCCTGGTCGTCGTCAGCGGCTTGCACGTAGTAGTAGGCACCTCCCGAGTAGTAGCAGTCATCATCGACAGTGGCGTCTGGCTCCTGGACTCCAACGTCTGGTCACAGCAATCGAGTATAGAAAGGGGGAAAGGGGGGAGCAAAGCAACTGTGAGCACTCATCCAAAGTACTCGCAAGCAAGGAGCTACACTACATATGCATTGGTATCAATGAAAGGTGGTAGTATATGTGGACTGAACTGCAGAATGCCGGAATAAGAGGGGGAAAGTGTGACGCCCGGATAATTAGGCTACAATAATCCCGCGTTAACGATGCCACGTCACCTCGGTTATTGTTGATAAACTCGAGTTAGTTCAAAAACGATTCAAATTAAAATTTAAAATATAGGCAAACAATAAAAGTTTTCAAATATTAAAATTTAAATGTTCGGAGTGAACCAAATAATACATAGGTAATTATGGTGGAGGAACCACACTCTTATAAAATGTGTAATTATTCTAAAATGAATAAAACAGTAGCAAAACCGATATTTAAATGCTTTTATAAATAAATAAAATACTAAACTAAATTGTTTTGGGATAAAACCTTTTGTGGCAGTGGTTTCATGGTATTACTAATTTAGGGATCATTTTAATATTAAGTAAAAAGTAAACTTAAAAGAAAGTAAAATAAAAACAAAAAGAAAATAAATAGAAAGAAAAGAAAACACAAAACCAGAAAAGAAAACTAACAAAAAAAAGGAAGAAAGACCCCCCC
>NC_041390.1:239488404-239496065 GCF_002162155.2 Triticum dicoccoides | reverse complement strand
CCCCCTGGAAGCGCGCGTCCTCTGCCGCGCCACTACGAACACCTCCACTCCCCCTTGGCCGGAGCCTCGCCGCGCCCCCCTCGCCAGTTCCGTTCGGGCGGATGCCCAACGCACGGTGCCCGTTGCGCCCGTAGCGCCCGATCCACTTTGGCCTATGGGCCAATGACCAATGGGCCAGTGCCCCCTATGGGCCTATGACAAGTGGGGCCTCCAGCCCCAGAACGTAAAAAAAAAATATAAAAAAATAAAAATATATATATATAAAAAAATAAATCAATAATAAATAATAATAATAATTAATTAATTAACTAATTAATTAACTTAATTAATTCTGATTAACCTAGCTAATTAAGATTAATTAATCTAATGACTAATTAACCTAATTAACTACTGTTAATTAGCTAACAGAGTATGACAGTGGGGCCCACCCCCCTATTAACACTAATTAGGTTAATTAAAATGTTTAATTAAAAATGTGTCACTGACCAGTGGGACCCACTGGTCAGGTTGACCAGTCAACCCTGTTGACTGCTGACATCAGCATGACCTCATGCTGATGTCATAAATCCATTTTCGAATTAAATAAAATAATTAATTAAATCTCAGAAATTAATAAAATCTTTAGAAAATCATATCTTTTAATCCGTAACTCGGATTAAAATATTTTCAACATGAAAGTTGCTCAGAACGACGAGACGATTCCGGATACGCAGTCCGTTCGTCCGCCACACACCCCTAACCTATCGAACTCGCAACTTTCCCCCTCCGGCTCCTCTGCCCGAAAACGCGAAACACCGGGAATACTTCCCGGATGTTTCCCCCCTTAACCGGTACCACCTCATACCACGTTAGGGCACACCTAGCACCGCTCTTTGTCACGTCACGCATCGTCGTGTTTATGTTTGCATTGTATTCATTGTTTCTTCCCCCTCTTATCTCCGGTAGACTACGAGACCGACGCTGCTGCTGCCCAGTTCGACTACGGAGTTGACGACCCCTCCTTCTTGCCAGAGCAACCAGGCAAGCCCCCCCCCCCTTGATCACCAGATATCGCCTATTCTCCTCTATACTGCTTGCATTAGAGTAGTGTAGCATGTTACTGCTTTCGTTAATCCTATTCTGATGCATAGCCTGACATTGTCGCTACATCTGTTGATACCTTACCTGCAATCCTATATGCTTAGTATAGGATGCTAGTTTATCATCATTGGCCCTACATTCTTGTCAGTCTGCCTTGCTATACTATCGGGCCGTGATCACTTGGGAGGTGATCACGGGTATATTACTATACACACATACATACTATACAGATGGTGACTAAAGTCGGGTCAGCTCATTGAGTACCCGCAAGTGATTCTGACGAGGGGGCTGAAAGGACAGGTGGCTCCATCCCGGTAGAGGTGGGCCTGGGTTCCCGACGGCCCTCGACTGTTACTTTGTGGCGGAGCGACAGGGCAGGATGAGACCACCTAGGAGACAGGTGGGCCTGGCCCTGTTCGGCGTTCGCGGATACTTAACACGCTTAACGAGATCTTGGTATTTGATCTGAGTCGGCTACGAGCCTATACGCACTAACCATCTACGTGGGAGTAGTTATGGATATCCCGACGTCGTGGTATCAGCCGAAGCACTTCAGACGTCAGCGACGGAGCGGCGCGCGCCGGATTGGAACGTAAGCCTGCTCTTGTATTAAGGGGGCTAGTTCTGCTTCCGGCCGCCCTCGCAACGTGCAGGTGTGCTATGGGCGATGGGCCCAGACCCCTGTGCGCTTAGGTTTAGACCGGCGTGCTGGCCTCTCTGTTTTGCCTAGGTGGGGCTGCGACGTGTTGATCTTCCGCGGCCGGGCATGACCCAGGAAAGTGTGTCCGGCCAAATGGGATCGAGCGTGTTGGGTTATGTGGTGCACCCCTGCAGGGAAGTTAATCTATTCGAATAGCCGTGATCTTCGGTAACAGGACGACTTGGAGTTGTACCTTGACCTTATGACAACTAGAACCGGATACTTAATAAAACACACCCTTCCAAGTGCCAGATACAACCGGTGGTCGCTCTACCTCAGGGATATGAGGAGGGGATCGCCGGGTAGGATCATGCTATGAGATGCTACTTGAAGATGCTACTTGGAGGACTTCAATCTACTCTCTCCTACATGCTGCAAGACGGAGGCTGCCAGAAGCGTAGTCTTCAACAGGATTAGCTATCCCCCTCTTATTCTGGCATTCTGCAGTTCAGTCCACTGATATGGCCTCCTTACACATATACCCATGCATATGTAGTGTAGTTCCTTGCTTGCGAGTACTGTGGATGAGTACTCACGGTTGCTTTCTCCCCCCTTTTTTCCCCTTTTCCTTTCTTTCTGGTTGTCGCAACCAGATGTTGGAGTTCAGGAGCCAGACGCCACCGTCGACGATGACCCCTACTACACCGGAGGTGCCTACTACTACGTGCTGCCCGCTGATGACGACCTGGAGTAGTTAGGAGGATCCCAGGCAGGAGGCCTGCGCCTCTTTCGATCTGTATCCCAGTTTGTGCTAGCCATCTTATGGCAACTTGTTTAACTTATGTCTGTACTCAGATATTGTTGCTTCCGCTGACTCGTCTATGATCGAGCACTTGTATTCGAGCCCTCGAGGCCCCTGGCTTGTATTATGATGCTTGTATGACTTATTTTATTTGTAGAGTTGTGTTGTGATATCTTCCCGTGAGTCCCTGATCTTGATCGTACACATTTGCGTGCATGATTAGTGTACGATTGAATCGGGGGCGTCACAAGTTGGTATCAGAGCCGACTGCCTGTAGGAATCCCCCTTTCCAACTCCTTGACCGAAGTCGAGTCTAGACATTGCAAAACTTTTACTAACTTGGCTGTGTGCCTTACGGGCCCACGTCGCCATCGGGTGGTACTAGGATCTTTTACTCCTCGACCTTTACTCTGGGACTCTGATCTCTCTTCTATTCGGGTTAAACAAAATTTACTAAATCTAACATTAGGATCTCGTTATCACTTTCACCCGGAGAGCCCCTTATTACTAATGATCGTCTGCTACACCAGAAGACCCTGAAGATACTCTCCGCTGTTAACTCGAGAACTTGTGTTCATCGCGTTTGCAATTCCCCTTCCACCGTAAACCCTTATGGACAACTACTTGCAATTGTTATTCTTACCCTCATCCCCAGTTGCTCTTGTTATTACAAGATGTCCTGAAATACTCTTCGTTATTCCGAGAATTCTTTACGCTTACTGCCCTGCAGTTCCTTGCTGCATGAATACCCCTACGGATAATTACTCGCGCTTGCCGAGTATCCGCTCATCCCCAGTTGTTCATGTGTTTCACAAAAGACTTTGAAATACTATTCAATCCTCCGAAAATCTTTAGCAGCTTTATTGCTCTGCAAATACTTGTCTACTAGCATTATGGATGCTTCCCATATATCTGGCAATATTCACTAGTATCTTTTGACACCGTCATTTTGATCCTATTGATTCGACATGTGTGCGAATGCACACAATCATCTATCAGCCCTTCTAACTTATCTTTCCGAATGAGACATCGTTTTTGAACATGAGCTGGTTCTCGACCAAACTATTTGTCGCCAATTGTGCCTCTGGTTTATCCAACTTATCCATCCTTGGTCAGAGCGACTGCTTCTGAAATTTTGTTTTGGAAATCATAATTCCTTTGTTATCTAAGCATCGGATTATTCCGATGTTCTATAATATGATGCCCGTGCATTCTTTCTGGAATACCGATACTCACCTCAACTCCGTTGTGGATTGCCCGATCCATTGTTGGATTGCTATCCGACAGTGTCCTTCATATTCAATCACCTTGTGAGTTCTTCCCCTGATACATAGTGCCTTTGGTAAATTGTATCATCTGCTTGGCCAACCATGCTCTGCTTTCGAGCTGGTGGTATTTACTATTGAAGTGTGTGGTATATGTTCCTAAGATGCCCTGAAGGGTTGAACATATGCCTTCTCTAAACCGTGTGAACCCGAAGGTTTTCACGAGTCATACTCTTCTGGTGCTTCACCAGATAAAATTTCAGTACTGCAACTTCATCGAACGAGAGAAGTGAATGAAAGGTTGTGCATTGGAGAAGTGGGAGTCGACCTTGAACTTTGTGTTCATGCCCATGGACCCGATGTACATCTTCTCATCGAAGCTTCTTTTAAAATCAATTATTCCCTTGGTATAAGTTCATCTTATATCTAGGATCTGGCCTTTTGCAACCGTGGTTCCGACCATGATTGTTCTTCTTTGATCTCATTTCTCGAACAAGTTAAAGAAATTGTCTTCTATGGATCAATACACCAGTCCCACCTTTACTTTGATCTTGTGTCGAGTATTACCCCCCTGGTATCTCGAGACTATCATGGAACTGCATAACTCCTTATGAGTTCTTCATCAAGTGCTACCTGCCCACTGATTCCAATTTTTCGCGGGCTCTGAGTTATTGAACACTCAAGACACCGATAACTGAACCGAGTCCGCTCTACGGTTCAACAACTCTTCAGTAAGCTTCTATAAGTACGAGTTTGTACCCGATCGCGCCATTCCTAGCCTGTTTGGCTATATCATTGTCGTGACGATTCTAACTGTGCTACCTAGTCCTTATTCTCGGAGCACCAATTTTCGACGATGAACTAACCTTACATCGATCCTAATCGTCATATCAATTCGCCTTGAACAACAAGCTTGGTTTCGAGTTTGTGTCGTAACTGTGGTTCCAATAACCTCTTGCTCATCATTCCTTTGACTTGATGTCGTCGCTGATTGACTACATCTGCATGAAATCTCTCGACAAATGTGTCGTGATCATCATCAACCTTATGAGCTCTTCCAGGAATTCAATTGAATTCATGATGGGTAATACCATCCTTGCCCCTCGATGATTCCTGTTCTCATCGACCACTTTATTGCCTTTCGTTCAACACAACTTGTTCGTGTTTTGTGTATACCTTGAGTTCCTTGCTATCCAGCAATTGTTCTTCTTTACCTTGGAGTATTACCATCCTTTATGTCAAGGATGTCGTGGGAATTTCACCACCTCTTAATAATTCTTGATATCTTAATACTTCTTGCCATCTCCGTTCATTCCTTGGTCCCCGTATTGTCTTCAACCGGAATACCGACAATGGAGCTATGAGGTGTGAATTCAAAACTTCTAGCAACCCTATTGCTTTGAAGTGAATGGGCGATAGTTCATTCTAAGTCCTTCGCTAATTGAATCACCATTCTAACATTGGTCGTGCAACCCAACCTGTACTTCGGGCGCGCCCTTCAACCAATGTTTAATTGTGTATGTTCTCCTCGAGCATACTTCCTTATATCATTTGATCTGACAAATGTTATCTCCTTGTTCACTTAATGGTGGAAATCCATCTTTTGGGAATCTCGGTGAATTGCCGTTGAGTTCACCAGACACCTCCTTGTCCTCTCCTTGGTTTAATGGTGAACTATTGCTTCAGAAACCCGCTCCCATAGTTCATTTCCTGAGAAGCTTGCAATGCCATTTCAACGATTTGTGTTGCGCCTTTTCTTCTCGGACATCCTGAGTCTCAGGTATCCTGACACCAATCGAATCTGAATCTCGGTCAGATATGATGGTTGGGACAACTTTCCAAGAGTTATGACGTTGATCCTTTGATGACCCGGTAACATGATGTCATGCCTAGCACCCCCCCGGCTGGAGGACCTATCATTATAGATTCCTTTTCAGCAAGGTTATCCATTCATCCATGAGGAAATTGTAAGACTTATTCTACAAGTTATTCTTGATGGATCCTTCGTGTTTCCAAAGTCTGATCTTCACCTGAAGACCATGTCACTGCTATCTCGAAGCATGTCAATGGTACTCCAATTTTCAACAGGCACGTTTGAAGCACGATGCTAAATTTTGTTTATCATTTATCCTAACACCGTTGTATGGGTAATATCATGAGATCCCCCCCCCCTACCTAAATGGTTGTCTACTTTATATCCTGTCATGGATATCTTGCTCTGCTTGTCCTTGGAAAGGATATACCCCTGAATTATGTGTTTTAACACATTTTCCTTTCCATTGTTCTGTTTAATCTGATAATCATATTTTCCTTCCATTGGTTTGTTTGAACCTTTTCTATGATCTATATGATATAAGCAGTAATAATCCACTGCTTGTGCAAACACCTCGGTGTACAATTCTGTCAGTAAGACCTTGTTTCTATTGTTGATGACATTCCGGTAACCACCGATGGATGAGAACTTTGCCTATTGGTCCGCCTCGTTCAACGAGTAGGAGAATGGTTCTCTTCGTCCCTCGCCCTTGGTACCGATGTAGTTGCTGACATATAACTGACAGGATAACCTCTGACATGCCTTACTTGCATGATCGTGCAAGACATCACCGCCTTCCTACTTTTAAACCACATGGTGGGCCCATAACCCATAGTTCCACAGGATCAAAACCTGACTCTCCTGTACACCCCCGGTTTCCAAAGTTATTCCCCACGCTTGACTTCGAATGTAATTCACGGGTCACCTTCCTAATGCTCTATTCTGGTATCAGACACAATACTTATTCCCATTGCTTTGAACCCCTTTTCACGCCCTGTTCCAGGCATCGAACGATCGCCTGCCTGCTCGAAACTTCCCATGATACCACCTTACTTTGCTCTCGTTATTTTGTAAGTTTCAATTCGAGAGTTAATTCCGCCACCTTCCTCGATATTACCGACCAGATAGTCGACCTTGAAGAGGTCTGTTCTCCCGGAGTGCCCACCCTTTATTCTTTCGTAAGTACGATGGAGTTCCTGAAGGAAGGACGTCGACTTCATCATGATGACTTAAAGCAGAGAAATGAAGACATCCATGTATTAGACCGGCCTCTTTGAGAAGAGCAAGCCAGGATGAGAAGACCCGCTAGTTTCGTAATCAAAATTTTCCCCCTTACACCCCTCTTAAATCTCGGGACGAGATTTCTTGTAGTGGAGGAGAATTGTGACGCCCGGATAATTAGGCTACAATAATCCCGCGTTAACGATGCCACGTCACCTCGGTTACTGTTGATAAACTCGAGTTAGTTCAAAAACGATTCAAATTAAAATTTAAAATATAGGCAAACAATAAAAGTTTTCAAATATTAAAATTTAAATGTTCGGAGTGAACCAAATAATACATAGGTAATTATGGTGGAGGAACCACACTCTTATAAAATGTGTAATTATTCTAAAATGAATAAAACAATAGCAAAACCGATATTTAAATGCTTTTATAAATAAATAAAATACTAAACTAAATTGTTTTGGGATAAAACCTTTTGTGGCAGTGGTTTCATGGTATTACTAATTTAGGGATCATTTTAATATTAAGTAAAAAGTAAACTTAAAAGAAAGTAAAATAAAAACAAAAAGAAAATAAATAGAAAGAAAAGAAAACACAAAACCAGAAAAGAAAACTAACAAAAAAAAAGGAAGAAAGACCCCCCCCCCTGCTGGGCCAAGTGGCCCAGCTGGCCTCCACCGGCCCAGCCGGCCGGCCCACTCCCTCCCCTTAACCCCCGAACCCTAGCCCCCACGCACCCCACTCCCCCCCCTGCTCGCTCCTCTCCCCATCCCACGACCCGATCTGGATCGGGGGCGCTCCCCTCCCCTCCCGATCCAGGAGACCGCCAACGCC
>NC_041390.1:239466822-239485997 GCF_002162155.2 Triticum dicoccoides | reverse complement strand
TATCCCGACGTCGTGGTATCAGCCGAAGCACTTCAGACGTCAGCGACGGAGCGGCGCGCGCCGGATTGGAACGTAAGCCTGCTCTTGTATTAAGGGGGCTAGTTCTGCTTCCGGCCGCCCTCGCAACGTGCAGGTGTGCTATGGGCGATGGGCCCAGACCCCTGTGCGCTTAGGTTTAGACCGGCGTGCTGGCCTCTCTGTTTTGCCTAGGTGGGGCTGCGACGTGTTGATCTTCCGCGGCCGGGCATGACCCAGGAAAGTGTGTCCGGCCAAATGGGATCGAGCGTGTTGGGTTATGTGGTGCACCCCTGCAGGGAAGTTAATCTATTCGAATAGCCGTGATCTTCGGTAACAGGACGACTTGGAGTTGTACCTTGACCTTATGACAACTAGAACCGGATACTTAATAAAACACACCCTTCCAAGTGCCAGATACAACCGGTGGTCGCTCTACCTCAGGGATATGAGGAGGGGATCGCCGGGTAGGATCATGCTATGAGATGCTACTTGAAGATGCTACTTGGAGGACTTCAATCTACTCTCTCCTACATGCTGCAAGACGGAGGCTGCCAGAAGCGTAGTCTTCGACAGGATTAGCTATCCCCCTCTTATTCTGGCATTCTGCAGTTCAGTCCACTGATATGGCCTCCTTACACATATACCCATGCATATGTAGTGTAGTTCCTTGCTTGCGAGTACTGTGGATGAGTACTCACGGTTGCTTTCTCCCCCCTTTTTTCCCCTTTTCCTTTCTTTCTGGTTGTCGCAACCAGATGTTGGAGTTCAGGAGCCAGACGCCACCGTCGACGATGACCCCTACTACACCGGAGGTGCCTACTACTACGTGCTGCCCGCTGATGACGACCTGGAGTAGTTAGGAGGATCCCAGGCAGGAGGCCTGCGCCTCTTTCGATCTGTATCCCAGTTTGTGCTAGCC
Source organism: Triticum dicoccoides (assembly GCF_002162155.2). NCBI lineage: Eukaryota > Viridiplantae > Streptophyta > Magnoliopsida > Poales > Poaceae > Triticum > Triticum dicoccoides. Next base: position 239,485,060 of record NC_041390.1, on the reverse strand, counting down.
ATCTTATGGCAACTTGTTTAACTTATGTCTGTACTCAGATATTGTTGCTTCCGCTGACTCGTCTATGATCGAGCACTTGTATTCGAGCCCTCGAGGCCCCTGGCTTGTATTATGATGCTTGTATGACTTCTTTTATTTGTAGAGTTGTGTTGTGATATCTTCCCGTGAGTCCCTGATCTTGATCGTACACATTTGCGTGCATGATTAGTGTACGGTTGAATCGGGGGCGTCACAGAAAGCTAGTCCTGTCGAAGACTACGCTTCTGGCCGCCTCCACCTTGCAGCATGTAGAAGAGAGTAGATGGTAAGTTCACCAAGTAACATCGCATAGCATAATCCTAACCGATGATCCTCCCCTCGTCGTCCTATGAGAGAGCGATCACCGGTTGTATCTGGCACTTGGAAGGGTGTGTTTTATTAAGTATCTGGTTCTAGTTGTCATAAGGTCAAGGTACAACTCCAAGTCGTCCTGTTACCGAAGATCACGGCTATTCGAATAGATTAACTTCCTTGCAGGGGTGCACCACATTTCCCAACACGCTCGATCCCCTTTGTCCGGACACACTTGTTTGGGTCATGCCCGGCCTCGGAAGATCAACACGTCGCAGCCCTACCTAATCACAACAGAGAGGTCAGCACGCCGGTCTAAATCCTATGGCGCAGGGGTCTGGGCCCATCACCCATTGCACACCTGCACGTTGCGTACGCGACCGGAAGCAGAACTAGCCCCCTTAATACAAGTGCAGGCTTACGGTCCAATCCGGCGCGCGCCGCTCAGTCGCTGACGTCACGAAGGCTTCGGCTGATACCACGACGTCGAGTGCCCATAACTGTCCCCGCGTAGATGGTTAGTGCGTATAGGCCAGTGGCCAGACTCAGATCAAATACCAAGATCTCGTTAAGCGTGTTATCTTGAAGTAACCGCGAACGCCGACCAGGGCCAGGCCCACCTCTCTCCTAGGTGGTCTCAACCTGCCATGTCGCTCCGCCTCAAAGTAACAGTCGGGGGCCGTCGGGAACTCAGGCCCACCACTACCTGGATGGAGCCGCAGCCCCTTCAGCCCCCACATCAGAATCACTTGCGGGTACTCAACGAGCCGACCCGACTTTAGTCACCACCTGTATAGTATATATATGTATAAGTATATACCCGTGATCACCTCCCGAGTGATCACGGCTCGATAAATATAGCATGACAGATGGACAAGAATGTAGGGCCACTGATGAATTACTAGCATCCTATACTAAGCATTTAGGATTGCAGGTAAGGTATCAACAGTTAACAACAATGACAGGCTATGCATCAGAATAGGTTTAACGGAAAGCAGTAACAAGCTACACTACTCTAATGCAAACAGTAGAGAGAAGAGTAGGCGATATTTGATGATCAAAGGGGGGGCTTGCCTGGTTGCTCTGGCAAGGAGGGGTCATCAACACCATAGTCGATCGGGGGTATCGGCAGCGGTCTCGGGGTCTACCGGAAAGAAGTAACGGAGGGGGAACACAATAAATAACAGAGCAAACAAAGCAACACAAAGCATAACATGGCAATGCGCGGTGCTAGGGGTGACCTAACGCAGTATGAGGTGATACCGGTGAAGGGGGGAAACATCCGAGAAAATATCCCCGGTGTTTTGCATTTTCGAACAGATGAACCGGAGGGGGAAAGTTGTGTGTTCGCTATGCTAGGGATGTGTGGCGGACGAACGGGCTGCGTATCCGGATTCGTCTCGTCGTTCTGAGCAACTTCCATATATAAAGTATTTTCATCCGAGTTATGGATTATTTTATATGATTTTCTAAAATTTTAATGATTTTCTGTAATTCATGAAATATAATAATTCGAATTAAAAACTGTATATAGTTTTGTCACCTAATGCTGCCCTAGTCTGTGTGTATGACAGTAGGGCCAGGGTGGTCCAGTCAACATGGTCAATAGGGTCAAGGGGACCCACATGTAAGTGTCACATATGCTAATAAAAATAGCTAGACTAAATTAAACTAGAGGGGGCCACTTGTCATTGGGCCAACTAAGTTTACCAAACATTAAACAAATGCTAGTACTAATCCAAAGTGTAGCTGGCTGTAGGCACGCACATGAGCAAGCAACGCATATGCAGAACGCCGGACGCTTGTGTGCACGTATGTCCGGCCGGCCATGGCCGAGGCACAATACGACGAGTGCGCGCAGAAGGCCGAGGGCCAGCAGTAACAAGCAGCAGCAGGCCGCAACGACGTCGAGGGCATTAGTAGCTAGCAACCAGCGCAGCAGTAGTGAGCAACAGAGTAGGGAGGAGCAGCAAACATCAAGCAGCAGTGTGTAGTAGAGGGAGCGAGTAGAAGCAGTGCAAGTAGCGGCAGCGCCAGCAGGTAGCCGTGACAGTACGCATCGGCAGCGCAAAGCAGCAGCAACACGCACATGGCCAGGGAGCCGTCGGCCACGCTCGGAAGCAACGGGAGGCGGTCAGTGGCACGGGCGGTAACGGGCGCTGCCTGGGCGCGGCCAATGGGGCATAGGCAGCTAGACATGGCTGCGGGAGCGGAGCTCCGGGCATGACGGGGCAAGCAGCCTACGGTGTCGGATCGGATGGGAAACAGGGGCAAGATGGAGGAGGAGCTCACCACGGGGCCGAAGGAGCTGACGGCGAGGCCCGGGGTGGTCGGAGCAGTGCGGATCGACGGTGAGATGGCGGTGATGTACGCGTTGAAGACGAGGTCGATGGCGAGCGCACGGGCCGTCCCAGCTCGAATCGTTGCTCGGGAAAGATGAAGTTGAGGGTGGAGGTCCTCCTGGACAACTCCAGAAGCGCCGGGGAACTCATAGGCCGCGGCAACAACAACGATGGCGCGGCCACCGCGCGAGCCCCCGCACTCGATTCTGTGCCAAGGAGGAGGCGGCTCGATGGGGAAAGAGAGTGGATCGTACGAGGGCGAGCTAGGGTTCCAGGAGGCTGCCTTATAAGCCGAGGGGGGGCTCGTGGCGGCCATCCAATGGCGCCATGGATGCGTGCCACACCCTTCTTGTTTCCTGTACCGAACAGAGGGGATGAAGTAGAGGTGGGCTGGGCCTTCTTCCTTTGCTAAATGGGCCAAAAGTGTTCAATGGTTCTTTCTATTTCTTTTTTATGAAATTATAAGTAGCTATTGTCCTCTAAAAAGTTTAGTGAAATTCTTCTAATTATAAAACTTTGCATAAAATTCCAGAGCAACACACACAAGTCTCAAGAATATTTGGAAAAGGATAATTATTTTTTAGAATTCAAAATGGCCAAGTTATGTGATGTTGGACCACTTATTAATTTCCTAAGGGCATTTGGGGAATGCAAATTAAGTGTTTATTCTTGAAAATTAGTTAATGAATTTTTCAATATTATGAACATTTTGGATTTACTGTTTGCAGAAATAATTTATTTGACTTTATTTTAAATTTGAAAATGGCTTTGATTTTTATCAAATGGCAATTTGACTTAGTTAATCTTGATGACATGGCACCATTAGTGTGAGGTCACTTTAGCATGACACTGGGGGTGTTACAAATCTCCTCCACTATAAGAAATCTCGTCTCGAGATTTAAGAGGTAGAACAGGGGGGGAGGAGTTTGGCTACAAAAATCTAACGGATCTTCTCATTCTTGGTTGCTCTTCTCGAGGAAGTCGATCCCTTTCCTTGATGTCTTCATTTCTCTACTTCAGGGCATCATGACAAAGTTTGTCATTCTTCCTTCAGGTCATCATTGTACTTACGAAAAAGATAAGGGGAAAAACTCAGGAAGGGCGGAGCTCAACACCTGTTAGGTACCTGGGGGCTATCTCTGTGTACGAGGCATAGATGTATCTCTCAAGTTGAAATTAAAGAAAGACATCGAGAGCAAAGCAAGAAGGTGCAATAAGAAGTTTCAAGTGGGTAGGCAATCATTCTTGGCCTGAAACAGAGTGTGAAAGGGTTTCAGAGCATCAGGAATAAGTATTGTGTCTGAATTGATGATCTCTCGGAAGGTGGCTCGTGAATTACATACAAAGCCAAGCATGAGGAATAACTTTTAGAAACAAGGGTATACCGGAGAGTCAGGTTTCGATCATGTGGAACTGTGGGTTATGACCCCACCATGTGGGTTAAAAGTAGGAGGAGCGGTGTCGTGAAAGCAAGGCATGTCAGAGGGTAGCATGTCAGTTATGTCAGCAACAACGTCGGTACGAAGGGCGAGGGACGAAGAGAACCATTTTCCTGCTCGTTGAAACGAGGCGGACCTAGGCAAAGTTCTCGTCCATCAGTGGTTACCGGAATGCCATCAACAAAAGCAATAGGGTCTTACTGACACGGTTGTACACCAAGGTGTTTTCATAAGCATAAGAATATTACTGCTTAGATCATATAGATCACTAGAAAGGTTAAACAAAATAATGGAAAGGAAAAGGTGATCATTAGATTAAACAGAACAATGGAAAGGAAAATGTGTTTAAACACATATTTTAGGGGTATATCCTTCCCAAGGACAAGCAGAGCATGATATCCATGACATGATATAACGTAGAAACCCCTTTAGGAAAGGGGGAAGAAATTTCATGACATTACCCATACAATGGTGTTTGGATAATTGATAAAGAGAATTTAGCATTGTGCTTCAAATGCTCTTATCGATGATCGGAGTAGCACAGACATGCTTCGAGATAGCATTGACATGGTCATCAGGTAAAGATCAGGAATCAGCTACTTTGCCATTTGCCACGGCAGACGGCAAAGGCATGGATGGCTGACGGAAAAGGTCTTTGCCGTCCGCCGCGGACGGCAAAAGGTGACGGCAAAGTAAGGTTCGGCAAAGAGGTACTTTGCCGTCTGCTTCGGGAGGCTGACGGCAAAGGAGCCTTTGCCATCAGCAGCGGACGGCAAAGAGTGCAGACGACAATAAATGCGGTGTTACTCCGTTAGGTGGTTAACGGCAGGCCTTTGCCGTCCGCCGCTGACGGCAAACTTTGGAAGGCCTTTGCCGTCCGCCGAGTGATGTCAGCCGACGTCACTACACGGCAGGCCTTTGCCGTCCGCCGCCGACGGCAAAGCCTTTGCCGTCAGCCACTGTAGGCAAACTGACCAAATTGGTCAGCCTCCCAGGAAGCACAGTTGCCTGCCACGTGGCCTCTTTGCCGTCCGTTGCTGATGGCAAAGAGCCCTTTGCCGTCGGTGGCAGATGGCAAAGAGCCTGCATATTGTCTCTTTTTTCTGTTTTTTCTTAATCCAACAATTTTCACAGCAAATATATATGACATATATAGATATATTTAATAGCAAACATATCACTCCAGCACATAATTCCATATACATATGACATAGCAAAGTTTTATCAACATAGCAAGTTCCATCAAGTTCCATCCATACACATTGTTCCATATACATATTACATAGCAAAGTTTCATCAACATAGCAAGTTCTATCATAGCAAGCTAGATACAATGCAAAGTTTTAGCAAAGAAAAAGCAAGCACTCCATCATAGCAAGCTAGCTTCCATGAAGTGAGTGAAATCTGCAAAATGGTAAATAAGAAAGTTAGAAATAGGTGAATAGAACAAGAAGAAGACTAGAACAAGAAGTATATGTCATTTATGACCTAACTTAGGTGGAATGGATCATTCATGAGCTAACTTAGGTGGAGTGGATCATTTATGAGCTAACTAAGTTGAAATGGGTTGTTTATGAGCTAACTTAGTTGAAATGGATCATTTATGAGCTAACTTAGTTGAAATGGGATGTTTATGAGCTAACTAAGGTGAAGGGCATCGTTTTTGAGCTAACTAAGGTGAAATGGATAGTTTTTGAGCTAACTAAGGTGCAATGGATCGTTTTTGAGCTAACTTAGTTGAAATGGGTCGTTTATGAGCTAACAAAGGTGAAATGTCACGTTTTGAGCTAACTAAGGTGAAATGGATCATTTTTGAGCTAACTTAGGTGAAATGGATCATTTAAGAGCTAATTTAGGTGAAATGGATCGTTTTTAGCTAACTTAGGTGAAATGGATCATTTAGGAGCTACTCTAGGTAAATTGGGTCATTTTAGAGCTAACTTGGATAAACTGGATCATTTATAAACTAACCTAGGTAAGATGGGTCATTTTGGAGCTAACCTAGGTGAAATGGGTCATTTTGGAGCTAACCTAGGTGAAATGGGTCATTTTAAAGCTAATGTAGGTAAAATGGATCATTTAGGAGCTAATCTACGTAAAATGGGTCATTTTAGAGCTAACTTGGATAAATTGGATCACTTATAAGCTAACTAAGGTAAAATGAGTCATTTTAGAGCTAATTTAGGTAAAATGGATCGTTTATGAGCTAACTAAGTTAATTATGCAATTTTTGACATAAGTAAGCTAAGTACATATTGTTTTAGAGCTAACTTAGGTAAAATGGATGGTTTATGAGGTCAGTAAGCTTATGAGGATGGATTGGTGGAGGAATTGGATTCTGAAAATTCTGAGGATGAAGTTGAGCTAACCTAGGTGAAACGGGTCATTTATGAGCTAACATAGGTCAAATGGGTCGTTTATGAGGTAACCTAGGTGAAATGGGTCGTTTATGAGCTAACCTAGGTGAAATTGATCATTTTGGAGCTAACTTAGTTGAAATGGGTCTTTTATGAGATAACTAAGGTGAAATGCCACGTTTTTGAGCTAACTAAGGTAAAATGTATCGTTTTTTAGCTAACTTGGATAAATTGGATCATTTGTAAGCTAACTAAGGTAAAATAAGTCATTTTAGAGCTAACTTAGGTAGAATGGATGGTTTATGAGGTCAATAAGCTTATTAAGTCATTTTGGAGGAAAAGAAGCTAACTCTAGGTCATTATGGTAAGCATATTGGAGAAAATAAAGCTAAGTCTAGGTCTTTATGCATTTGTTAAGCAAAACACTAGAGAAACTTACCGTGATCACGGAGATGTAGGAGCGGGCTGGCTCGCGCCGGTAGCTGGAGAAGGATCATGCGATGCGTTTCTGGAGTTAAGCTACACCAAAGATCATTTCCAATGTCTTGTTAGCATTATGACACTCAAATGTTAAGACTAGCAAGTAATGTCCATTCAAATTAAACTCACCGTGCTCCCAGGAGCAATCACTGGCATCGGCGGAGCGGTCTGACCAGACTTCTCGCACACAGACTGCACATTTGGTTTTCACAACAGTCATACTAGTTAGTAATGAGACTCAAATGTTAAGACTAGCAAGTAATCTGCAGAAGAAACTTACCACAAGGAGCTCGTACATGGCCCTTGCCTGCATGTCATTCCGTGCCCTCTCCTCCTCCAACATCCTTGTCGTCCTCTCCTCCAACTCCCACTGCCTCTCCGCCGCCTCCGCCAGAAGTTTCTCCATTCTGTCTCTCTCACTCCGTATAGCAGCCTGCAACACCACTCACATGACCATTTGTAATCATTGATGGAAGCGCACAAAATGTAATGGAGAAAGATAGCTGAGTACGTATAACTAACCTTGAAGGCGAGTTGGACTGGCCGTTCACGAGGCCTTATCTCAGGAGCGGAGCTCGACTGGCGCGCCTTGATCTCCGGGAGAGTGCTAGGACAACGGATAAGGCCATCTCCCATGGCTATGGAGCCATGGGACCTCCCACCACCAGATATCATCAGCAGCTCTGTATCAATGGGACCCTGGCTCGGGTTAAAGTCCTCCCCTTTCCTCGCCTTCCCCTGATCTCTATATTGCACGAGCTTGTCGTGGGCGGAGATGTTGGTGAAGTTCTTTGGATCATCGAGGTCAGACGTAGAGAATGCCTTGACTTTCTTGTAAGGGCCAGTGTGGGCCATGGCATACAGGTCGTACACCTCTGGCACCTTATCCGCCTTATTGTAGCATGCCTGAAAGCGAGAAACAAAGTAAATTAGTAATTAAAGGGCTAAAGCTAGCATGATGAATGAATTGCATGAATCATGAAGCAAACCACATACCCAGTTCCGCCCGTACTGAAATAAGTTGGAGCTGCCTTGGTGGTGTGGCACACCTTCCGTTTGGGCACGTTTGTCCTTGGCATCTTTGTGGGTGGCCAGCCATTCTTTTGAGCACCACGCATTGACCAACACCTCCCAACAATCCATCCGATCCGCACACCATCTCGGAGGGACCTAAGTTAGCAAATAGAAACTTGAGCGCTACGGCTATGAATTACTAAATGAAGGAAGTAAGTACAAGGCCTTAAGAATTACTTTCATGTACTTCTCCTTACTCAAGAACTTATCGCGGCACTCCTGCTTGGGATTCTTGATACCACGCCCGGCGTAGTAGTCTCGAACAGCCTGCACCCGAACCTCATGCCGTAAGTTCTGAAGTAGGCGCTTGCACTCCTTGTGGATAACATGATCCGCCTCCTCCTCGTATCCCTCCTCACACCTGTAGAATGTCTGCAATCAAATGAGACAATATTGATTAGTACAATTAATAACTAGCTAGTTGAAGATTTTTAGTTGTGTAAAGGAGCAATTACCCAAAACTTTCTGATCACGATGTCTGCCCTCGTCTTGCACAAGACACCGTCGATAATCTCACCCGGCGGGGTTGGGGCAGCCAAGTAGTGCTCCCAAGTCAATCCAACCTCTGGAAGCCGACCCTCACCAGGCAACGTGACAAACCCCGGGAAGTTTTGCCGAATCAGAACTCCAAGGACGGAGTTGGGCCGGCGGACACTTTCATGGTGGTCCCAACCCCTGCAGCATGACAAGGCCAACACATCAGTTATTTGAAGAAACGTGAATGCAGAAGGTACAAAAAGATTAAATGCACTTACCTCTCACCATCAGGGAAAATCAACCGCCTCTGCTCGCGAGTCGCCGGCACGGACGGGAGCCGTGTAGCACCACGCTGGTAGACATTGCCCCCCTCCTCCCCCTCCTCATCAGTCGGCTCCCCGCCATCATCAGCATGGCCACTCGGCTCCCCGCCATCATCAACGTGGCCACTCGGCTCCTCAGGCTGACCCGACCAGGTACCCCATCCAGATGTGTGCTCCTCCAGGGTCTCGTGGGCCCAAGTCTCGTGGGTCAAAGGCCCGTTGACCCGAGGCTCATGGGCCGAAGACCCATGGACCGGAGTCCGTGCAGCCTCCTTCTCAGACGAGTCCACCCTAGCAGTCACGTGCTCGGGTGAAACAGCTGGGGGCGGCGGCGAGGAAGGCGCCGTAAGAGTCACCCTACCTCCTCTCCCGCGACCACGTGCTCCACCTCCTCTCTTCTTCTTACCTCGTCCCCTGCTGGGCACCGCGGTTGACGAAGAAGGGCCCGGCGGTGTCGCCATACTGTCCAGCAAAGCTCGGCGGAGAGGTGCGTGTGGAATGGAAGGCCTCGCACCACGCGCCGACGAAGAAGGGGCCTCGGCCCGCTCCCGACCAGTGCCCACCATCTTTCAACACCTGCCATGACAAAGAATAAACGAATTTAGTACAACATAAAAAAAAGTACCGACATGAATAATAATATGTATATCACTTAAGTGTATCATCATCAAGTACGACATAAAAAAATTGAATACCTGACACTACTAATAATCTCGATCAGTATCATCAATAAATGCATAATCGTCATCATCACTATAATCAATGATGGGCTCACAGGGTTCATTGGCATCAACATGTGCAAGGCCACCTTGACGTAATCGGTCAAGCATTGACAGGTCATCCGCAGCAGTAACCTCTTCTTGTTCCGGCTCTTCTTGTTCCTCCTCTGGGGTGATGTCGGATTCATTGTCGCTGTCTACTTCAATGTTTTGGGGTGAAGTATAGCGGTTCTTGAAACACTTTTTGGAAAGACGTGTCTCTTGGAAGAATTCTCCTTCATATGTGTCTGGGTTAATGTGAGGTTCATAATCCTCTTCCTTTGGGGGAGAAAGTCTAGCACGTGGCGGCACTTCATAAACGACATCCCAACCTTTCAGATTTGGATTAGTTTGGCAGGCCCACGGTAGATAGAATACTTGGGTCGCCTGTTGAGCCGTAATATAGACATCAGGAACATCTAAATGGGTGCTTTGGTTGATTTCAACTAGCCCTATATGTTCATGAGTCCTTCTAGTCTCCTTCGGCTGAAACCAATAACATTTGAAGACTACGACATTCGGTGGGTTTTCACCATAGAAAAGAAGTTCATAAATTTCTTCCACTCTCCCATAATACTCGGTACCTCCTTCGCCGATAGAAGATACACAACAATTTGTAGACTTTCGGTTGGCCATAGATAGCTCTTTGCCATAGGTACGAAAGCGATACCCGTTGATGTCGTACTTGTCAAATGAACGGACCTTATAGTCAAAACCATTAGCGACTTGTCTCAATTCGGCGTCCATAGACTCTGAATTAGCCTACAAGTTTAATATGAAAGGATTGTTGCATTATGCACAAATTAGCGAATGAAATGAAATTGTCTAATAGAAATTACCGTTTGTTTGAACCAAGAGATGAAACCGGGATAGCCGCCTCCTTGCTTTGCGAGAAGCTCATACTCTTCGACGGAATCCTTTTGGATCTCTGCTCCATATGAGAATATGGCGACGTATCGACTGTATGACATATCCAGGAATAAGAGCAGTTCAAAGGAAATAGAAGTTGCGAAACAATGTACCGAGAACTTACTCGATGTACGACCGCACTTCTATCAGGTTGTTGAAGATATACAACGAAATGGTCCGCCATTCTTCGTTATCCAAAGATACTGGATGTGAAACACTAGCTGGTGCGAGATTCCCTTTGAATAGGCTGAGGTTGGATCCACCCTTTTTAGGCTCGTCAGCATTGTACCGAGGCTTCGGATTATGCAAATGACGATTTTTGGCTTCGTAGTGCGCTGTTACGAAGTTTGCCGCCTCCTCTGTGATGAATGCCTCAGCCATCGATGCTTCAATTCTACGTTTATTTTTACATTTTTCTCGAAGCGTCTTCTGCATCCTCTTAGTTGGGTAGCACCAACGGTTTTGCACGGGCCCCCCCAATCTTGCCTCGGTCGGGAGATGCAAAATCAAATGCTGCATTGGATTAAAGAAGCCCGGTGGAAAGATCTTCTCTAACTTGCAGATCAACTCTAGCGCCAACTCTTCCATTTCTTCTAGCATGCCAGGCGATAGTTCTTTCGCACAAAGAACACGGAAGAAATAGCTGAGTTCTGCCAGTACTGTGACGCCCCGAGACCGATGTGCCAGGTGTCTTCCAGTTATTCGCTGACGTTGTCATGTCATTTGCTTGCGTGTTGCATCTTATCATGTCATCATGTGCATTGCATCATCATGTTTTCAAAACTTGCATCCGTCCCGGCCTCCTCGTTCTCTCCGTTGTCCGTTTTGAGCCCAGAAACACTTGCACGCGCCCGCGGCATGTCCGAAATAGTATTTTATAAGTGGCCGGAAAATGTTCTCGGAATAGGATGAGAGTTGACGTGTGGTCTTATTATAGTGTAGATAGACCGCCTATCAAGTTTCGTCGCATTCGGAGATCGTTTGATGCCCCAACGGATAACTATAGCGACAGTATAACCGGTCTAACGTCGGACGTTTTCGGTCTTCGGAAACCGTGCCGGGCTGCATCTCTCCCCTCTTCTCTCAGACCAACCCGCTCTTCACAATCCGCCAGACCCAATCTAACCTCTCTCGTCAGCCCGCGGCCCTCCTCGCGCGCGCGTCCGAGAGTTGTCCCGGACCCGAACCGGACTTTCGTCACCGTTGGATCCGGATCATCCCCAAACATCTACAAAATGTCTCCGTTTTCTTATTTGGGCTCCCTAGCCTATTTTTCCCGACCGTCCATTTATGATCGAAGGGTTCCGTTAGCCCCTAACCTAACCCACCAGCGTATATAATGGGCAACCCTAGGAATTAGGGATCATGTCCCATCCATCCTCCTCTCCGCCGCCACTAGCTCCACCTGGTCTCCCCCTTCCTCGGGATCCCCGATCGAATCCATCCACCCCACCTGGCCAAACCAACCACCTCCTCGTTTTGCATCCCCGACCAACCAAGCAGCCCAGCCCCTCGCGCGCCTCCTTCCTTGAGCAGGAGCTCGACCTGCTGCCGGCGACCACCACCGGCGACAAGAACAAGACCGCTACCCAGTTCCCCTTCCCCTTCTTTTCCCTCTCTGGGTTCCTCTCCCTCTGCTCATCCCTCTGCTCGTTTCCTTTGGACAGGGGACCTCCATGGACGAACGCCAAGGCTGCCAAGAGGATCCGGATGCCGCCGGCTTGCCTCTGCTCCGCCTCCCCTCGCCAAATCTGCTCCGTTCCCGACGCCCTCCGCCTCGCTTGCCGTGGGAGCTCCAAGCAGACGCCTTCCAGGAGCCTCCTGTCCGCATGGGACCTCCAACCAACGCCTCGGGCCCCTTCTGACCGCCGGCGCCCCTTCCTCATCACGATCCTGCAGCTGCTGACCTCGTCGGTGAGCATTCAGGTCGCCCCGTCAGGCCTTTGCCATCCCACGGCGTCTCTCTCTCCTTCCCTTCCCCTGTTTCTCTCTAAATTCTCCGTCTTTTCTTCAGGCAACAACAGCCTCGTTCAAGCTCGTCGCCTCAAGCCCCTGCTTCATCTCCTCCTACGTGGATCTGTGCGCCCTCGCTTTGTTCCCGCGGGTTCAGGCGCGATCTGGCCGGGAAGAGCCCCGCCGCTGCGACCTCCTGCCTCTTGTTGCCATGGCGCCACTGCCGTTCTTCTTCAGCGAGATGCAGCAGCGCTGCATCAAGCACACGGCCACCACGCGCGTGAGTCACCTGCTGGACTCCAGATCTGGCCCAGCCAGCGGCCTCCTCTGCTTCCAGTCGGGCCTCAGCCCATGGGTGAGCGAACACCCGAGCCCCTGTGCACTGTTGGGCCAGCCAGATTTGGCCCGTATCACGTTTTTTCCCTGTTCTGCGAATTTGCTATTTATCCAGAGAGTGCAGTTTTACAAAAAAAGCCCCTAAAGTTCATGCATTTAATAACTCATGAACCGTGCTTCGGATTAAAATGGTTTAAATATGTAAAATGCTTAGAATTTCATATAGTTTCATAATATGTCATTTTCATCCATGTTTAAAATATTTAAAATGATGTTTGGTTAAATTTGCTCCTATGCCATGCTAAAATGATTTAATTCATAACTAAATAACCGTAGCTCCAAACCTAATAAACTTTATATGTAAATGGGGTAGAAAAATGCCTAGTTTAACATGGTGACTTTACTTTGCATGTTTAACAACTCTAAAATATTGTTTAGGGTAGAACAGTACCAAATCTATAATATGCTCATGAGGAGTTTTCCGGAATTGTGTTCGTTGCTTCCGGCCTCATTTAAACTTGCCTAGATAGGTAGTTTTCTTTGCTTCACCCTCTTGCCATGTTTAACAACATTTAATATTGTTGGGTACATAAACGAGATCTAATTAAATAACTTAAATGTGGTGTTTCGTCAATATGCAACGGAGTTGCATATTGAGCTCCACTTAATTTGTAGGGTTGTTTGTGCACTTTGCCATGCCATGCCTCATTAAACCGGACATGCATCATACTTGTTTGCGCATCGTGCCATGTTCATGTGTTGGTTGTTTACTATGTTGTGTGCTTCTTTCCGGTGTTGCTTCTTCGGGTTGGTTCCGAGAACGTCGCGTTTGTGAGGACCCGTTCGACTACGTCCGTGTGTCTTTTTCATGGACTCGTTCTTCTTCCTTGCGGGATTTCAGGCAAGATGACCATACCCTCGAAATCACTTCTATCTTTGCTTCCTAGTTGCTCGCTCTTTGCAATGCCTATGCTACGATACCTACCACTTGCTTATCATGCCTCCCATACTGTGAACCAAGCCTCTAACCCACCTTGTCCTAGCAAACCGTTGATTGGCTATGTTATCGCTTCGCTCAGCCCCTCTTATAGCGTTGTTAGTTGCATGTGAAGATTGAAGTTTGTTCCTTGTTGGAACATGGAGATGTTGTTCCTTGTTGGAACATGTTTACTTGTTGGGATATCACAATATATCTTATTTAATTAATGCATCTATATACTTGGTAAAGGGTGGAATGCTCGGCCTTATGCCTGGTGTTTTGTTCCACTCTTGCCGCCCTAGTTTCCGTCATATCGGTGTTATGTTCCCGGATTTTGCGTTTCTTACGCGGTTGGGTAATAATGGGAACCCCTTGACAGTTCGCCTTGAATAAAACTCTTCCAGCAATGCCCAATATTGATTTTACCATTCGCCACCTAGCCCTTTTCTTTTCCTTGGGTTCTGTAGACTCAAGGGTCATCATTATTTTAACCCCCCGGGCCAGTGCTCCTCTGAGTGTTGGTCCACCTGTCAGCTGCCGGTGGCCACCAGGGGCAACTCTGGGCTGGACTACCCGTATCTAGGACAATCTGAGTGTGCCCTGAGAAAGAGATATGTGCAGCTCCTATCGGGATTTGTCAGCACATTTGGGCGATGTTGCTGGTTTAGTTTTGCCTTGTCAAAATGTCTTGTAACCGGGATTCCGAGTCTGATCGGGTCTTCCCGCTAGAAGGAATATCCTTCGTTGACCGTGAGAGCTTGTGATGGGCTAAGTTGGGACTCCCCTGCAGGGTTTTGAACTTTCGAAAGCCGTGCCCGCGGTTATGGGCAGATGGGAATTTGTTAATGTCCGGTTGTAGAAAACCTGAAGTTGACCTTAATTAAAATGCATCAACCGCGTGTGTAACCATGATGGTCTCTTCTCGGCGGGGTCCATGAAGTGAACATGGTGTTGGAGTTATGCTTGACGTAGGTTGTTCTAGGATCACTTCTTGATCATAGTTTCTCGATCGTGCTTTGCCTTCTCTTCTCGCTCTCATTTGCGTATGTTTAGCCACCATATATGCTAGTCGCTTGATGCAGCTCCACCTCATACCTTTACCTTACCCATAAGCTTAAATAGTCTTGATAGCGAGGGTATGAGATTGCTGAGTCCTCGTGACTCACAGATACTTCCAAAACCAGCTTGCAGGTGCCGATGAGTCCGTGCAGATGACGCAACCAAGCTCAGGAGGAGCTCGATGAAGATCTTGTCCTTTGTGTTGTTTCGTTCTAGTTGATCAGTAGTGGAGCCCAGTTGGGGTCAATCGGGGACCTTGTCGCATTTGGGGTTCTTCTTTTATTTTGGTTCCGTAGTCGGACCTTGATTGTATTTGGATGATGTAATGTTTTATTCATGTATTGTGTGAAGTGGCGATTGTAAGCCAACTATGTATCTTTTCCCTTATTGTATTACATGGGTTGTTTGCGAAGATTACCTCACTTGCGACATTGCTTTCAATGCGGTTATGCCTCTAAGTCGTGCTTCGACACGTGGGAGATATAGCTGCATCGAGGGCGTTACAAGTACTAGCCATTCATCCTCAGGGATGAAGCCACGCAACATCACCGGCATTACCCGCTCAATCCATATGTGCCAATCATGACTCTTGAGATCAAATATCTTTAGTTTATCAAGATTCGCTCCCCTCTTTAGATTCGCTGCATACCCATCGGGGAACATCAACTGCTGTTGCACCCACAAGAGAATTTCCCTCATAGCTGGCCTTCCAAGATTGAACCATGCCTTTGGCTTCGTCCAGTTCTGCTTTCCTTTCGGTTCTTTCATGTTTTGTAACGGCCTATCACATAGCGCCTCCAGATCGACTCTAGCCTTAGTATTATCCTTTGACTTCCCATCTATGCCGAACAATGTACCAAAAAGTGCCTCGGCGATATTCTTCTCAGTGTGCATCACGTCGATGTTGTGTGGGCACAGGAGGTCTTTGAAGTAAGGCAGATCCCATAAGCATGTTTTGTGAGTCCACGCGTGCTTAGTATTATACCCCTTGAAGTACCCTGGACGTTGTGGATCTGGCTTGAGAGCGTTTAACCGATCCAGGGTCTGTTGGCCTGTCAATGCAGGTGGTGCAGAGTTTTTGACAACTCTACCCCTGATGAAGTTCTTCTTGTCTTTCCTGAACTTATGGCGAGGATCCAGGAACTGTCTATGCATGTCGAAGCAAGAAAACTTGCGACCGGCCTGAAGCCAACGAAACTCAAGAGCTCCCTTGCATGTGGGGCACGGGAACCTTCCATGCACACACCAGCCAACAAATAGCGCATACGCCGGCAAGTCATGCATCGAGTACATGTACCAGACACGCATTATGAAGTTCCGTTTGCTAAAGGCGTCGTATGTCTTGAACCCATTATCCCAGGCTTCTTGCAATTCGTCCTTAAGCGGCTGCATGTACACATTCATATTTTTCCCCGAATAGTTGGGTCCTGGAATTATCAACGTCAGGAAAATGTTCTTTCTTTGCATAATCTGTCCGGGGGGGAGATTGAGTGGAAAGACAAATACGGGCCAACAAATGTATTGGGCTGCCGTCATACCAAACACACTGAACCCATCCGTGCTGATGCCGACTCGAGGATGCCTCGGATCTGCCGCTTTGTCAGCATGTAATTCATCAAACTTTTTCCACGCAACACCATCCGATGTGTGTACCATCATCAGATTCCCATATGCATCTAGTTCGGTTCTTTTGCCTGTTTTGTGCCATGTCATCTGTCTGGCCGTCTTTTCGACCATGAAAAGACGTTGAAGTATTGGTACGATTGGCATATACCGAAGAACACTAACGGGGATTTTGGTCTGTGTCTTCTCACCCATACCGTTGTCTACCACAATATACCTGGAAGACTTGCAAATGGGGCAATAGTTCAAGTCCGCATAGTCAAGCCTAAATAAGGCACATCCTTTCTCACAAGCATGTATCTTCTCATAGGGCATCTTCAGTGCATGGAGGATTTTGTCCGACTGGTACAGGTTTGCAGGCATTACATGGCCTTTGGGTAGAAAGCGTCCAAATACTGTCATAATTGCGTCATAGCATTCTCTGCCCAAGTTGAACTAAGCCTTCAGAGCCATTACTTGTGAGATGGCATCCAACTGACAAAGCTCAGTGTGCTCGTGGAGCGGACGTTTTGAAGACTCCAACATTTCATTGAAGGCCTTTGCAGATTCCTCCATCTCCTCGTCCGAATCCCGAGCATCATCATAGTCTTGCACCATGTTTTCCATCCCGGTACCATGCTCGTCGGTGCGACGACGATCCACCTCAGCTCGGTCACGTTGGGCAGACTCACCATGAAATGTCCACACCGTATAATCGGGCGTAAAACCACTCTTCTGCAGGTGTTTGCCCATTTCAGCCTCTGTCTTCTTTTCCCAATTGCCGCACCGGAAACAGGGGCACCAGGTTTTCTTTTGGCCATTTGCAAATGCGGCTTGCACAAACCCCTTGGTTTTTGTGAACCATTCAGCGCTCCATTTGTTCTGACCAGTGTGACCGGTATACATCCACGCACGGTCACTCATCTTGACTTTCAGAGCTACTGGACACACAACAATTATATATGTAATTCACCATGTATATATTCATTAGTTGATCTACTTTGTCAATTTTATTACGTCCATGCAACCTACACTCTAATAGGTAATGATAGGTCCTAATCCCACCCGTGTATGTGTAGATTGGGTTCATTTTCCCATGCTATGCCCCGGATTCGACGCAAAATTTCGGCAGCACCTCCCCGCTGTTCTCCTGATACACGTCTCTGCAATAAACAGAGAGGATGTGTACCCGGAGAACAACAGGGGAGGCACTGACGAAATTTATGCGTCGGATCCGGAGCAAAGCATATGGGAAAACGAACCCAATCTACACATACTCGGGCTGTCCATGGATAGCGTTAGACAATTCGAAAGAATCAAGGTTATAAATATGCAAATGCATGCATATTTGTAACTATGACGCTTTCGAACGGGAGACACATATTGGTTACGCATACTGATGATTCAAGACACATATATAGCTAGCTATCAAGTTTCATCGGAATAGATCAAATAATTAATGGGGGAGGAGGACTTGTCATTTGTGCTCACCCACGAATGAAGGGGCAGAGCTCGTCAAACGCACGGCGAGGTCGTCGAACACCAAACCTCGCAGTGATGAAACAACTGCACATTTAAAACTACACGATCAACACAATTATATATGATGTTTTTCATAAGAAAATCGAAAAATATATGACCTAACTAATAATTCACAAATATATGACCCCGTCGGCCTCTGGAAGGCCAAAGAACACCTTTTCGGGAGTGTCGGGGGTCGGGGTGTCTTGTCGGTGTCGGGGTGCCGTGTCGGGGCCGGGGTGCTGTTTCGGGGTCGGGAGGTCGGGGTCGGGGTGTGGTGTCGGGGTCAGGGTGTCGGG
>NC_041390.1:239460631-239465845 GCF_002162155.2 Triticum dicoccoides | reverse complement strand
GGAGGGGCGACGGGGCGGGGGGGCGCTGGGGCGGCGGCGGGGTGGTGGGGCGACGGGGCGGCAGCGAGGGGAGAGAAAGAGAAAGAGAGGGGCGGGGTGGGGCGGCCGTTAACGTTAGTGGGGCCCTCCCTCTTTGCCGTCCGCCTTTTTGCTCTTTGCCGTCCGCTAGCGGACGGCAAAGAAGGGGGGCCGTTAGGTTTTTTTTGCAGCTCGTCAGTGGGGCCCCCTCCCTCTTTGTCGTCCGCTAGCCGACAGCAAAGAATCTTTGCCGTCTGCTAGCTGACGACAAAGAACTGGCTGATGGCAAATTATGTCTTTGCCATCAGCCAGTTCTTTGCCGTCTGCTTTTTGGTAGCTGATGGCAAAGAGCTTCTTTGTTGTCTGCTAGCTGACGACAAAGAGCTGGCAGATGGCAAAGTAGCTGATTCCAGTAGTGGGATACACAAAGGATCCATCAGAAACAACTTATAGAATAAGTCTTACAATTTCCTCATGGAAGAATGGCTAACCTTGCCAAAAAGCAAGCTATAACAATAGGTCCTCCGGCCAGGTGTGCCAGGCATGACATCACATTACTAGGGCATATAAATACCAATGTTATATTTCTTTGAAATATGTTCCAACCATCATATTTGACCGAGATTCAGATCTAATTAGTGTCAGGATACCTCAGACTCAGGATGCCTGAGAAGAAAAGGGGCAACACAAAATGACGAGATGACATTGTAAGATTCCCGGTAAATGAACTATGGAAGCAAGTCCGAATCATGAGTTCATTACTAAATCAAGGAGAGAATGAGGAGGTGGCTGATGAACTCGGCGACAATTCATCGAGATTTCCAAAAGATGGATTTCCACAATTATGTGAACAAGGAGATAGCTCTTGTCAGATGAAATGATATAATGAGGTATGCTCGAGGAAAACATACACAAAATAAACATTGGTTGACGGTGCACTTGAAATACGGACTTAGGTAGTACAAACAATGTTAGAATGGCGATTCGATAACCAATGGTCTAAGAATGAAATGTTGACCATTAACTTCAAAGCAATAAGGTTGCTAGAAGTTTTAAAATTACTAGTTCATCAGTCGGTATTCCTGTTAGGAACAAGATGGGGACCCAGAAAAGAATGGTGATGGTGAAGTATCACTTATATCAAGAATTCTCAAGAGGTGGTGAAATTCTCACAACATTCTTGACATAAAAGATGGTAATACTCCAAGGCAAAGAACAAATGCTGGATAGCAAGGATCTCAAGGTATATCACGAAACACGAACAAGTTTGTGTTGAAAGGAAGGTAAGGATGTTGTCGATGGTAACTCAAATTAACAAGGGACGAGGATGGCACTTATCATCATGGATTCGATTGATATTCTGGAAGGAGTCAAAACGTTGATGATGATCACCACATATTTTGTCGAGAGGCTCCATGAAGAAGCAATCGAATAGCGACTGCATCAAGCAAAAGGACTAATGTAGCGGAATATTATTGGAACCATGGATACAACATCAACTCGGAATCAAGCTTGCTATTCGAGGTGAACGATAAGACGAGGAAGATCGACGTAAGCTTAGCTCATCATCGAAAATTGTGCTCCGAGAATAAGGACCAGGTAGCACAGTTAAGAGCAGCATGATAATGATATAGCCAATCAATCTAGGAATGACTTGAAGGATTATTTAAACTCGTAAGCAACGAAAATTATTTAGGGTTATTGAATCGGAGTGCGGTCTCGATTCACTATTCGGTGTTCTCGATTGACGACAACCCAGAACCTAGGAACAATTGGATCCGGTGAGCAATAATAGTTGATGAAGAACCCATAAGAAGTTATGATGTCCCATGATATTCTCAAGATACCAGGGTGTAATGCTAGACGGTAGATCAAAGTAAAGGTTGGACTGGTGTATTGATCCACAGAAGACAAGTGCTTAAACTTGCCCGAGAAATGGTATTAAGGAGAAAATATGGTCGGAACCACGATTGCAAAGGGATCAATCCACAGACACAAGATGATATTATATCAAGGGGTAATTAGTTTAAGAGAAGCTTCCATGATAAGATCTACATCGTGTCCACGGGCATGAACACAAAGTTCAAGGTCGACTCCCACTTCTCCAATGCATAACCTTTCATTCACTTCTCACATTCCAAGAGGTTGTAGTGTTGAAAAACTACATGACGAAACAAATAGTAGAGTGTGACCTGTAGAAGTTTTCGGGTCACACAGATTAGGGAAAGACATAGGTTCAACCCACTGGGGCATCGTGGAAACATATACCACAAGCTTCAATAGCAAATATCACCATCTCGAAAGCAGAGCATGGCCGGCCAAAATCAGAGAATAGGATTTACCAATGGCATTATGTATCTGGGAAAGAACTTCTCGAGGTTTTTGTATACAAAGGACACTGTTAGATGATAATTCAACAAAGGATTTGACGGTCCACAACAGAGCTGATGTGAGCATCGGCACACAATCAGAAGAAGAAACAATGAAAGGAGATCAGATTATGGAAACAACTGAATAACTCAAAGCTCAAATGCAAAGGAATTATGAATTCCAAGACAAGGGACCAGAAGCAAACGCTCTGATTAAGGATGGATAAGTTGAATATGCTTAGGGGTACAATCGATTGCAAGTTGATTGGTCGAGATCCAGCTCATGTTTAAAATGATATCTGAGCTAGAAGGATGAATTCTAGGATCTGATTGAGGATCACGAGCATTCGCAACATATTGAATCAATGGAATCAAAATGATAATGACAAGGGATGCCAATAAGATTACGAGACTTATGGAATTAACCATAACACAAGCAAGCAAGAATTTCAAGAGCAATAGACTACTCAGGATTTTCGGAAGACCAAATGGTATTTCGAAGACTTTTGCGAAACACATGAACAACTGGGGATGAGCAAATGCTCGATAAGTGCGAGGAATTATCCATAGGGTTATTCAGGAGGAAAAGAGCTGCATGGCAGTCGGAAAAAGGATTCTCGAAAGTCGGAGAATACTTTCGCGTATCTTGTAATAACAAGAACAACTAGGGATGAAAGTATGAACGGCGAGGGTACATAGTTATCCATAAGGATTCAACGATGTTAAGGGATTGCAAAAGAAATCAACACAAGTTCTCGGGAGTAGATCGGAGAATATCTTCGAAGTCTTCTGGTGAAGCAGGCAACCATCTGGAATGAAGGGGCTCTCCAGGGAAAGTCGTTACGAGAACCTAATGTCGTTAGTAAAATCATTTAACCCGAATAGAAGGGAGAACAGAGTCCTAGAGTATAGACAAGGAATAAAAGATCCTATTACCACCCAATGGCGACGTGGGCCCATGGGCCGCACAGCCATGTTAGTAAAACAGTTTTCACTGACTAGACTCGACTTCGACCAAGGAGTGTGGAAGGTGCATTCCTATAGGCAGTCGGCTCTGATACCAACTTGTGACGCCCCCGATTTGACCGTACACTAATCATACACGCAAACGTGTACGATCAAGATCAGGGACTCATGGGAAGATATCACAACACAACTCTACAAATAAAAATAAGTCATACAAGCATCATATTACAAGCCAGTGGGTCGAGGGCTCGAATACAAGAGCTCGATCATAGACGAGTCAGCGGAAGCAACAATATCTGAGTACAGCCATAAGTTAAACAAGTTTGCCTTAAGAAGGCTAGCACAAACTGGGGTACAGATCGAAAGAGGCGCAGACCTCCTGCCTGGGATCCTCCTAAACTACTATCTCAGGACCCCCTACCCGAGTTTCGTCGAAATCGACTCCGTCACCGACGTTCTTCTGTAAGGAGCTAGCGGCGGTAGTCGTATCTGTCATATGGGCCATCTCGAGTAGTCACAATAATGATGATATTAAGTTCCAACCGATTCGCTCTATGGAGCTTATCAGGGAGATGATCCAGGCACTAGATATTCTAGAAAGTGTCGCGACCATGCTAAGACCGGGAGAAGTTTGGCTACAACTGAAGGTTGTGTGAAGATCAACACTGATGCTATGATGAACGCAGTAGCAAAGTCCTCAGGAGCAGGATTGTAGCCCGAAATCACAATGGTGAGTTCTTGGCTGGAATCTGCAAATATAATGATATGATATACCCCTATATTAGTGAACTGTAGGCAGTTCGGGAGGCAGCATGTCTTGCGGTGGAGAAGGGATGACAACATGTCCTCATCGAGACAGATTGTCTGATAATCCGAGATGAATGGAAGGATGGTACGTTCAGGTCCATGAAGACCATATATTCAGAGAGATTCAACCACTTCTCTTAAATTTGTAGGAATTTGATATTACCTATGCTCGAAGAGACGTCAATGAGGTAGCTCATAGGTGTGCTAAGGAAGCTGTAATTAGTGTTTTCAGTTTAACCTCTTTTCATGTATGAGTTCTTGCCTGCTCTTATGCGGTTGAACTCTATTCGCCAATACATTGAATAAAATGTCTTGAATGGCGGTTCTAAAAAAAGACTGGGATACCATCCAACTTCATGGGGAAATGGCTTTTGAAGATGAGTCAATTCTGAGCCATCAGTTTGCTACACATGTTTGCAAGATGAGGACAACGTAGATCACATTATGTCTACATGCGGATATGCGCGCGAGGTTTGGTTCCTCATTTGGGACACGCTCCGCATCAACGTACAGGACCGCCTCCCAGCAGATACGACTCTTGAATGATGGTTGACAGAGAAAAGACAATTCCACAAGGCCGACAAGCGAGGTTTTGACACGTTGTTCATTGCGGGCATGTGGGCTCTTTGAAAGCAACGCAATGCTAGGGTCTTCAACAGAGCTGATCAACAAAAGGATGCTAGGGAGCTTGCCAATATGATTCTTGGAGAGGTAGCTGAGTGGAAGCAAGCGGGTGGCAGTGTTGGTGGTCTACAACGATTTGTGAGGAGTTAGCTTAGGCGTGTTAGGAGGTGTCGGTGCGGTGTATGTGTGGCCGTTTGTGCGCATTCGAGTCATATTTTTTGTAATTATGCTTTCTACTACCTTCTATAAAAATATGGTACACCGTTGTCCTCACGAAAAAAATGAGTCAATTCTCTCGCTATTTGTTGTAAAAAAATAAATTCTCTCGCTATCTCGCTCAAAAAAAAAAAAAGAAAAGAAAAAAAAACTCTTGCCATCACTCAAAACACCTTCCACCATCCCGTCCGTGCTTTTCCTCTTCCTCTCCTGA
>NC_041390.1:239443309-239460266 GCF_002162155.2 Triticum dicoccoides | reverse complement strand
CTCCAGAACCTAGCCCCGACCCCAATCCCCATCCAGAACCTTGCCCCATTCCTAATTCCGACCCCCTTGAGCAAACCCTAGCCTCGTTCCGTCGCTCGATTCGTCGCCCGGAGGCTGAGGATGCGGTGCCGCCGCTCTCCGATCCGGCCGCACCGACTTCTCCTCCTCCTCTTTCTCCCACATCGTCGCCGCACGGGGCACCGGCTGCCGCCTCCGGCGATTTCTCCTCCGGCCTTGCCCGGGATGGCGCCGCCGTTCCAAACGGTCATGCCGACATCGACATCCGGGCGGCCGCGGATGACAAGGCTCGGAAGCGCAGGGTCCGGAGCGAGCTGCGTCGGCAGCTTGCGTCAGAGCTCGACCAGGTACGCGTGCTCTCCAAGCGCCTCAAGGCGGCTGGCGAGGCCTTGGCAGTTGAGGCATCCCAGTCCGTACCTCGGCCACCGCCTCTGCTCACTGCTGGGTATGTGCAACCCCAATTCTCAGGCAGTGATGCTGTGACGCCCGTACAGGCCCCAGTTGCTGCTTCTGTTCCTCCTGTCCGCTCGTTCCTACCACGCCGCCCGCTAATTGTGCCAGAAGTTCACACAGAATCACTTGACAAGGAAAAGCGAACACCAAAGGCCAATCAGCTTTACCAAAATTCAGAGTTCTTGCTTGCCAAAGATAGGATACCGCCATCAGATTCACATGGCCGGAAGAAAACCAAGCACCACAAGAAGAAACACCGTTCCTCGTCAGCTCATGGTGCAGGTTACAACGCTGAGCAGCGACTCTACTCGCATGCATTTAAGAAGTCTTCATCCCTGCTGTCCCGACTAATGAAGCACAAATTTGGGTGGGTGTTTAACAAGCCTGTTGATCCTGTTGCACTTGGGTTGCATGACTATTTTGCCATTATTAAGCACCCGATGGATCTTGGCACTATAAAGGGGCAGCTTACTCGTGGGCATTACAGGGACCCAAAGGAGTTTGCTAATGATGTACGGCTAACATTCCATAATGCCATGACGTATAATCCCAAAGGGCAGGATGTGCATTTCATGGCTGAGCAATTGTTAGGAATTTTTGAAGCTCAGTGGCCTGAGATTGAGGCTGAGGTTGACTACCTTGCGTCATGCCCACCTTTGCCGAAGAAGTTTCCACCTCCCCCGATAGACTTGCGCTTACTAGAGAGGTCAGATTCCTTAAAGCACCATATGGTGCTGGACTCCAAGTCAAGGCCGATAAGTCATACTCCTATTAGTGTCCGCACTCCATCATTGAAGAAGCCGAAGGCAAAGGATCTGGATAAAAGAGATATGACGATAGATGAGAAGCGTAAACTTAGCAATAACCTTCAGAACTTGCCTCCTGAAAAGCTTGATATTGTTGTGCAGATCATTAAGAACAAGAATCTTTCAGTTAGGCAGCATGAAGATGAGATTGAGGTTGAGATAGATAGCATGGATGCGGAGACACTTTGGGAACTTGATAGATTTGTTGCTAACTTCAAGAAGAACCTGAGCAAGCAAAAGAGGAAGGCTGAGCGTGCAATGCTTGCAAGGCAAGATGTAGAGTTGCGTGCTCTGCATGCTGCACAACAAACAGTATGAACAGTCAATCATTCTTAATCTAGCAATAGTTCTGTAGCTAAGGAAATCGTATAGTTGGTGCTGAATTACAGTTTCTTTGTATTGCAGAGTCAACAACCTAATATTGGTGAAAAATCTCCAAAGCTAAGTAAGTCCTTTTTCGCCCTGATTCATTCATCCTAAAAGTAAAAGCACATGATAAGGCGATTATAGAAGTACGGCTTTTCTTATGCACAGATTTGATGGTGGGCGAGCAATTAGCACCTTCTGTGCCAGACCAAAATAATAATAATGGACCGAGTGCCAGTAGATCTAGCAGCTCAAGCAGCACCAGCAGTGATTCAGATTCCTCTTCTAGTGGTAATATTTCCTTCTGTTTTGGTTTTACCTTGTGTATTTGACTTCTAGTTTATCTTTAGTTGTTTACATTTGTATTGAGTGAATGATTAGGCTGCAGTATAGTGGTATAGCCTAATCATTAATGATCGCCTTGGCAGACTCGGACAGTGACAGCTCTTCTACAGATGGATCAAATGCTGCCAATTCATCTTGAGACATAGGTAGGTTTTGGTAATTATAAATATGTATTGGTTGCTTAGAAATTAGCAGGATGTATTTGTGTTATTATATGGTGACAGCTATTTGTTCCTTCATTTATTCAGTAAATATTTCTTAGGCAGTTGCTAATACTGTTGTTCAAAAGAAAATAGCAATAGTAAGTATTTCTTGCTAGTGTGTTGGTTGGTATCGCGTGCATGTTATTTTTTGCATCGTTGACTTTCTACACCCAGATAAATCTTAAAATTTTCTGATCCCACATGATATGTTAAAGCGCAGTGATCTGAAAACAGCAACTTAGGCCTCCTTTGGTTTAGAGGAATCTTGTACGAATTTCATAGGATAGGATTTCTATAGAAAAAATTCCTTTAGAGCCCTTTGGTTTGTAGGAATGGAATCCTATTCCTATGGAGGAATTCTTCCTATCCTCCACATTTCATAGGAAAATAAACATTAGCCTAGACTCAATGGCAAAAATCCTATGATGTGAATCAAAGGGCATCTCCTTTCCTATTACTACTCATAGGATTTGAGATACATGTCATCTCATCTCTATGATTTTCCTATTCCTACGATTTTTCTACCCTATGAACCAAAGGAGGCCTTAGCATTTTGGGAACATACAACCTGCCCAACAGAGTATAGGGTTTACACATTTGCTTATGTGAGAATTAGGAGAAAACCTTTTTAGTGTATACCGCCAATTATAAGGACAAACAATACATTGTTATGAGAGTGTAATTGGGTTTGAAGAAATTATGAGGTGTGACTACACGAGGAGATAATATCCTGATACATACCTCAATTTCTAACTTTGCGTACTTAAGGTCATTGATTCTTGCCCTTACGATTAGTTTGATTTCTGGCTCGATACAAGCAAAATGTGGATAATAAGCTCATCTATGATGAAATGATCCAGGACTTGGAAAATTACAGACACATAAAGTTTAGATACTTTTAAGGAAGTAATTAGTTTCCTTCTATCATGTTGTCCATTTATTGAACTTAGGTTTCCTGGGTAGTTTCTTTTGTTTGGTTTACCTAAAAGTAGCCATGTTTGGCCGGTCTTTGATTAGGGTTTCTGAGTACAAGCTAGATAAGTTGGCAAAAACAATCTAGCTTATCAATGGTAATCTGTCTGCAAAGCAGCTTGGGCACTGGTAGTACACTAGTACTGGAACATAACCATACAGCTCAATATTTCTCACTTGCAAACATAAATGCCACTTGCCATGCTCATAATTTTGTCTTTGCCCATCGCCTACTGTTTGTTGGTGGGCTGCCTGTTTGCTCCCTACAGTTGATTCTATCTATGGGCATAACAGAATTATGATGTGTGGGTAGCACCCCTCTGATGATAGCAAACAAGTTGACGGCTACGTCCATGGTAGCAACAACTCTGGTGGTGGAAAATGCACTTGCGGGAAAGGCTGGGGGCTCCTGGTGACAACCTTGGGTCCAATTCGTTGGAAAGTGGTGCAGAAGGGGGTAGAGGCTGGCTGATATTATTCGTAGAAGGTCATAACTCATAAATTAATGGGGTTACAGGTTAGGATTGTTGGGATGGCCCAAGATACCGCGTGCTTGTCTACATTGTAAGGTGATACCTGGAGAGAGTGTTGTCCCTCAACATAAGCTTGTGGTGGCTGACTTTCGCTTTCAGATTCGTGTCCAGCGGGATAAGCGCGCCTAAGTCTCTAGAACGAAATGGTGGAAGCGCAAGGAGGAGACAACTCAGGCTTTCAAGGAGAGGGTCATTAAGGAGGGCCCTTGGAAGGAGGTGATGCAGACAATATGTGGATGAAGATGGCAACTTGCGTTCTATGGTGGCTTCAGAGGAGTTTGGAGTGTACGAAGTGTCCAGGGGAAGAAGCGAAGCTAAAGATACCTAGTGGTGGAACGATGATGTCCGGAAGGCTATTAAGGAGAAGAAAGATTGGAGTGCAGACAACATAGAGTAGTACAAGGTGGCATAGAAGGCCGCAAAGCGAGCCGTGAGTGAAGCAATGGCTCGGACTTATGAGGACCTCTACCAGCGTTTAGACACGAAGGAAGGCTAAAGGGACATCTGTAAGATGGTCAAGATCCGAGAGAGGAAGACGAGGGATGTTGAACAAGTCAAATGCATCAAGGACGGAGCAGACCAGCTCCTAGTGAAGGACGAGGAGATTAAGCATAGATGGCGGGAGTACAACATTGTGATCCTTCCTTGAGCCCTTAACTCTTTGTGGATGATGTGGTGCTAGTCGATGATAGTCGAACGGGAGTTATTATTAGAAAGCATCAAAGAGCTATGGAGACAAACCTTGGAATTGAAAGATTTTAGGCTTAGTAGAACTAAAACCAAGTACATGAGGTGCGGTTTCAGTACAACTAGGGAGGAGGTTAGCCTTGATGGGCAGGTGGTATCTTAGAAGGACACTTTTCGATATTTGGGGTCAATGCTGCAGAAGGATGGTGATACCGATGATGTGGGCCATCGAATCAAAGCCGGATGGATGAAGTGGCGCCAAGCTTCTGTGTTCTTTGTGACAAGAGAGTGCCACGAAAGCTAACAGGCAGGTTCTATAGGACGGCGATTCGACCCGCAATGTTGTATGGCCCTGAGTGACACAATGAAGGATCGGGTCCAGAATGATGATATACGAGATAGAGTTGGGGTAGCCTCAATTGAAGAGAAGCTTGGCCAACATCGTCTGAGATAGTTTGGGCATATTCAACGCAGGCCTCCAGAAGCTCTAGTGCATAGCGGACGGCTAAAGCGTCTTGATAATGTCAATAGAGGTTTGGGGTAGACCAAACTTGACATTGGAGAAGTCTGTAAAGAGAGATCTGAAGGACCGGAATATCACCATAGAACTAGCCATGGACAGGGGTGCGTGGAAGCATCCATGTGCCAGAACCATGAGTTGGTTGCGAGATTTTATGGGTTTCAGCCCTAGCCTACCCCCAACTTGTTTGGGTCTGAAGGGTTGTTGTTTGATTTGTTAGTTAAGCAATATGGACAGTAGGATCGGCGTCTAATTCTTGTTGGACCAACATTTAAGTGCATTCACACAAACTGGCGAGATGGGCATGGGTGGAACTACGATGGGTGTGTTTGGTCTTGAGCCCAAGCTACCCATACCAAACATTTGGCTAGCTAATATTTTGGTGAAGCTTTTGCTTGCCCATGAATTGGCCAGCATTGGCTAGAAAAATAATTAGAGTTGTCAATTAGTCATTGGCAAGCCAAAATATTGGCAACCATCCAAACGATCACCAAATTTTTGGTCATCACCAAATAATTGGTAGGGTCATATTCTCATTCACCCGGAAGAGATGTTGCACACTTGAACATGCCCACGAGCACCAAAGTAGGAACATATGAACGTATGAGCTGGTAAATGTGTAAATCTCCATCCATCTTCTAGCTTCAGTTTTAGGCTTTGAAGCCAATCGGTATCTTGAACTTTTGCATCACCAAAATTGGGCTAGTCAGCCATCCGTAACTTTTGCTGCATCACCCTATTTTCACCCCAGTTAGTAGTCTAGGTCGATCTTTTGTTTCTATCTTCTGAAAACATGAGCTGTCTGACTTCATCAACGGTGGAACCGCATGGTGATTTAGTGGAAAGGAGCAATGGGCAGGGCTACTCGTGGCTGGAACACAGCCCCTGCTGACAACCTGTGCTAGTGTCTAAAGGTTTCTTCCATTGGCACCATAAGTCATTTGCGGAGAATTTCCATTTCTGCAACATGTGGAGTTCAAAGGAAAGAGTGGAGCAAAATTTGTGGTGTAGGTTTATTTTCGCACCCTAAGCTGCTCTTTGGAAAAGCTAGACCGGGAAGGCGGGAACCGAACATGATTAGGGCAGTAGCTAGGACAAACATGTCATTATTATTTGGAGAATTTTTGCAATGCGTTATTTTGAGCACAAATCTTGGTACACATATGCCATTATGATTTACTAACTTTTTCTGGAAAAAAAAAACTACGGACAACTTTGTATTCTTATCATTTTCTTCCGCACAAGGTCTCTCCCAGTGCATAGGTGCTTAGATGATATGCTAACTGCATGAAAGAGCTTAGCGACTAAACTCTCCAATGCATAGGTGCTTAGCTTGTTGCTAAGCTTTATTCATTTAATGAGTTGTAGACTGTAAATTGTGCTTTTGTGTAGGTACGCGCGCCTAGCATCGTTTCTTCCTGGGGTCACCAAACTCCTCTCTCTCCTCTTAATTACCTTGCCACATAAGAGTTTTTTGCCTAGTTGGTAGGCATTAGATAGCACCTGTACAAGGTGGAGCATTGGGAAAGTGGCCTCAGTATGAGATGAGCCAGTCACCCAAGTAATTTGTTGGTAAACGTGTTGGTTATTTCAGGTGGTGTCACTAATTCGCTGGAGCCTTAAATTTTCTACTTTAGTTCTATGTTTTCCTTCTAAGGAGCATTGCCATGATGGATCATCACTCAGCCTCAGGATCCTCTTGATTCTGCATACACCTGTAGTTTTCTTCTGCAGTGCTACTTCTGTTCACTACTACTATGAATTGTCGCACTGCCATCTGCTTCATTTACCTGTTCAGCTTGTAATCTGTAAAGTGCTCTGCTATTTTCCTTAAGTTTATCTCATTTTTGATCGTGGTTACCTTCTCCTGATTTGCAGGTTCAGGACTCCGTCTAATAGACAATAACTGTCTAATTGTATTTGGCATGAGAATGCCTTAGTGATTGTACATGTTTGTCTCTGTCTCTTAGGTATCTCTTAAGTAGCTGCTGGGATGTTAGATGAAGGCAGTATTCTACAAAGGTTTGTTTGTTCCCCAGCTGAAGGAAAGATAACCTGGCTCTGGAATTATGTAGCCTGTACATTAGACGCACATTGAGCATTATGTCTAGGAAGGTGATTGTTGTGTCTGCATTAACAAGCCATATTGTCCCGTTTATTCAACGGTTTTGGCAGTGTTTCAATATACCAGGTGATGTTCTTACTGTTACGGTTTAGCATCAGCTGTTCTTGGATTGTAAATTTTCAAGTAATTCTTGACTGGGACGTTTTAAATGTTTTTGACACCCTTGGTCTTGTCATCATTGACGCTGATGCAAGTCCATGTTTCATGGTGGTGTATGCTTAGTTGCAAAGGGTTGTGATCTGCAAGTGCAAGGAATGTTTCAGCCTTGCTTCTCATCATTCTCTGCTCATCATGGTTCGGTTTATCCAGTAAGACTTGCAAAGCTGCTGAGTCACTTCATGTTTTGTTTATTTTTATGCTGCGGTGACCCGTTCAGGAGCTTTCTTGGGGATTCTGCTGCCGTGAGCTTTGCTGATTTGTTGAGGCTTTGCAAACCTGATCGTTTCAAAACCCAATTGGGGACATTAAACTTCCCTGCGCACTGGCATAGGGAAATCAGCTCTGCGGTTTGAGACGGTAATGGTTATCTTCCTCCAGTGGGCCTCCATTATTCAAAAACCATACGTTTTAGTTCCAGAATAATTTTGAAAAACAATCATGTGCACTAAGTAATCTAGTGTACAACACAATTTCATACCTTAATGACATCAAATAACCACATATAAAACCATGATGCTCCCCTAAATGTCAGCTCCATGCTCTACACTTCATATTTAGTAGTGCACAACCAACTCTCAAATTTAAACTTAAATTGACTACAAGAAATGGACAAATGATGGTCCATTTATATGCTGTAAGCAATATACTTTATTCAACGATTCTTATGTAGAGATGATTACCAGAAAAAAAAATCACAGTCATAAAATGCATAGTTATTCTTTCGGTCAAAAAGGTAATTTAAGAATGGAAAACTACTACCCCGTCACGGTTTAGAAGGCGTGCTTAGAAATTCTCTGGGACCTAGGTGGTTATCTATTGATTATGAGATGTGCTAAAAAATAGCATTCACACTACGCATGCATATAGAAATGGTATATCGGAGTACTAATTAGCTATTAGAAATAAATGCAACGTGTCCTAAACCTTGTCTATTATAGAAATGCACACAAATTTAACTGTGCTTTCTAAACTGTGACGGAGGGAGTAACAACGGAGGCTGTTATTTTAAACTAAATTAGATAATTCAATGATGTTGTCCAGTTAATCAAGTGTAAACGGTATTCCATGTGTGATTTTGAAACCCCAAAGCAGTGGACATATATTAAATTGGCTTGCTTGTGAAAAACGACACAAATGACCCTTTTCAAAAACTTAAGCACAAAATGAACCCTGACGCTCTGATCAAGGGCGCCATGCTGTAGATCAACCACAGACCAGGGCACCATGCTTAATAGCACGACGCCTTGGCCTAGGGGCAAGTGGAAACAGAGGAGAAGAAAGAACAGAGGCATAGTCGTATAGGATGTCCTTGTATGTATTTGCACTTGTATGGATATTTAGTTGCACATGTATGTATGTATTTGCACTTGTATGGATATTTAGTTGCACATGTATGTATGTATTTGCACTTGTATGGATATTTAGTTGCACATGTATGTATGTATTTGCACTTGTATGGATATTTAGTTGCACATGTATGTATGTATTTGCACTTGTATGGATATTTGCACAATAATAACGAGCCTTATGATATATTGCAATTTTGCAGGATGTCCTTTATCCATGTGTCGTACGATAAATTGCAACATGGGCGGTGTATGACAGAGGAAGAAAGTGCTTTTGATCAGCTTCACCTAAGATCCGGTGGGGGTTCATGATAAGACGAAGTATGAAGAGTGATACACTAAGTATATCCGAAAGACTGGGTTTCTCCCTTCCACCACACCCGTGTCTTGTTTGACGCCAAAGATATGCCCTTGTGCCATCATGACACTCATTGACCGGTGGCGTCTTGAGAAACATAGTTTCCACTTCCATTGTGGGGAGATGATCGTGACTTTGCAGGATGCTTCAATGATCCTAGCAATTCCTATCAAAGGAGATCCTATTTGTTTTAGCATAGATTATGGGATGGCGTGACACTACAGTGAGACTCATCGGGAAGGACTCAGCGGTGCGAGGGAAGTCCCCTGATGCAACTTATCATTGGATTATTGGGAACTTTTGGGAGTGCCCGACTGATGCTGCTGAAGATACGGTGTAGCAGTATGCCCGGGCATACTTGTGGTATATAATCAGTCGGGTTATTTTTTCCGGTGGTACTGACGTGAACGCTTCCTTTATGTGGCTTACGTTGTTTTCTGGGTGGGAGCATGGACTCAGTTGGGATACCGCCACACTAGCTTATTTGTACCGCCAGATAACTAGTTATTCATAACATCTTCACAATTAGAATTGTTCTCTAGTTTGTATTTGTTGGGAGACGTTGCATGGAAAACAAAATTTTTTTTACGCACACGTAAGATCTATCAAGGAGATGCATAGCAACGAGAGGGGGAGAGTGTGTCTACGTACCCTCGTAGACCGTAAGCGGAAGCGTATGACTACGCGGTTGATGTAGTCGAACTTCTTCGTGTTCCAACCGATCGAGCGCCGAATGTACGACACCTCCGCGTCCAGCACATGTTTAGCTTGATGACGTCCTCCGCCTTCTTGATCCAGCAAGACGACGAAGTAATGGATGAGTTCCGGCAGCACGACGGCGTGGTGACGGTGATGGTGAAGTGATCTCCGCAGGGCTTCGCCTAAGCACTATGAACATATGATCGGGCGTGTAAACGGTGGAGGGAGGCGTCGCACACTGCTAGGCAATTGTCTGTTATGTGCTAGGCGCCCCCTCCCACATATATATAGGTGGGTGGGAGGGAGGAGCAGCCAAAGGGGCATCCAAGTAGGAGGAATCCTACTTGGGGTCTCTCCCAAGCCGCGCCCCTGCCTTGTATAGGTGCGGGGGAAAGGCAGGGAAGGGTGGCGCCCCCCTTTCCTTTCTCCCATGAGAGGGAAAGGTAGGAGGGGCTAGCCCTCCCCCTTTCCTTCCCTGGGCTGGCCGGCCAGGGAGAGGGGCACACTAGCCCCCTGTGGGCTGGTTTGTCCCTTCCTTGGCCCATTAAGCCCATAACACCTACCGGGGGTGTCCGGGACCCCTTCGGGTGACCCGATGGCTACCCGGTGCATCCCGAAACCCGTACGGTGTTCGAATACCATCATCCTATATATCAATCTTTACCTCTCAACCATTTCGAGACTCCTCGTCATGTCCGTGATCTCATCCGAGACTCCGAACAACATTTGGTCACCAAATCATATAACTCATATAACACTATATCGTCAACGAACGTTAAGCGTGCGGACCCTATGGGTTCGAGAACTATGTAGACATGACCGAGACACCTCTCCGGTCAATAACCAATAGCGGAACCTGGATGCCCATGTTGGCTCCTACATATTCTATGAAGATCTTTATCGGTCGAACCGTTATACAACACACACAATTCCCTTTGTCGATCGGTATGTTACTTGCCCGAGATTCGATCGTCGGTATCTTCATACCTAGTTCAATCTCGTTACTGGCAAGTCTCTTTACTCGTTCCGTAATACATCATCCTATAACTAAATCATTAGTCACTTTGCTTGTAAGGCTTCTTATGATGTGCATTACAGAGAGGGCCCAGAGATACCTCTCCGATACTCGGAGTGACAAATCCTAATCTCGATCTATGCCAACTCAACTAACGCCTTCACAGATACCTGTAGAACATGTTTATGATCACCCAGTTACGTTGTGATGTTTGATAGCACACAAGGTATTCCTCTGGTATCCGGGAGTTGCATAATCTCATAGTCGAAGGAATATGTATTTGACATGAAGAAAGCAATAGCAATAAACTGAACGATCAATATGCTAAGCTAACGGATGGGTCTTGTCCATCACATCATTCTCCTCATGATTTAATCCCATTATCAAATGACAACACGTGTCCATGGTTAGGAAACCTTAACCATCTTTGAGCAACGAGCTAGTTCAGTAGAGGCTTACTAGGGACACGGTATTTGTTTATGTATTCACACATATATTTAAGTTTCCGATCAATACAATTCTAGCATGAATAATAAACCTTTATCATTAATAAGGAAATATAAAATAACAACTTTATTATTGCCTCTAGGCATATTTCCTTTAGTCTCCCACTTGCACCAGAGTCAATAATTTAGTTCACATCGCCATGTGACTAACACCCAAATAGTTTACTACAGTCAATAGTCTAGTTCTCATCGCCGTGTGATTAATACCCAGAGAGTACTAAGGTGTGATCATGTTTTGCTTGTGAGAGAAGTTTAGTCAATGGGTCTGACACATTCAGATCCGTATGTATTTTGCAAATTTCTATGTCTACAATGCTCTACATGGAGCTACTCTAGCTAATTGCTCCCAAGTTCAATACGTATCCAGATTGAGACTTAGAGTCATCTAGATCAGTGTCAAAGCTTGCATCGACGTAACTCTTTACGACGAACTCTTTATCACCTCCATAATCGAGAAACATTTCCTTAGTCCTCTTTAAGGTACCTAAGGATAATTTTGACCTCTGTCTAGTGATCTACTTCTGGATCACTATTGTACCCCCTTGCCAAACTCATGGCAAGGTAGACAACATGTATGGTACACAACATGGCATACTTTATAGAACCTATGGCTGAGGCATAGGGAATGACTTTCATTCTCTCTCTATCTTCTGTTGTGGTCGGTTTTTGAGTCTTACTCAACTTCACACCTTGCAACACGGGCAAGAACCCTTTCTTTGACTGATCTATTTTGAACTTCTTCAACACTTTGTCAAGGTATGTGCTTTGTGAAAGTCTTATTAAACGCCTCAATCTATCCCTATAGATCTTGATGCTCAATACGTAAGTAGCTTCATCGAGGTCTTTCATTGAAAAATTCTTATTCAAATATCCTTTTATGCTATCCAGAAATTCTATATCATTTCCAACCAACAATATGTCATCCACATATAATATCGGAAATGCTACAGAGCTCCCACTCACTTTCTTGTAAATATAGGCTTTACCATAAGTCTGTATAAAACCATATGCTTTGATCACCTCATCAAAGTGTATATACCAACTCCGAGATGCTTGCACCAGTTCATAGATGGATCACTGGAGCTTTCACACTTTGTTAGCACCTTTAGGATCGACAAAACCTTATGGTTGCATCATATACAACTCTTCTTTAAGAAATCCATTAAGGAATTTAGTTTTTGACGTCCATTTGCCATATTTCATATTTATAAAATGCGGCAATTGCTAACATGATTCAGACTGATTTAAGCATCACTACGGGTGAGAAGGTCTCATCGTAGTCAACCCCTTGAACTTGTCGAAAACCTTTCGCGACAAGTCGAGCTTTGTAGATGGTGACATTACCATCAACGTCTGCCTTCTTCTTGAAGATCCATTTATTCTCAATGGCTTGCCGATCATCGGGCAAGTCCACCAAAGTCCAGACCTTTTTCTCATACATGGATCCTATCTCAGATTTCATGGCCTCAAGCCATTTATCGGAATCTGGGCTCATCATAGCTTCTTCATAGTTCGTAGGTTCGCCATGGTCTAGTAACATGACTTCCAGGACATGATTACCATACCACTCTGGTGCGGAACATGCTCTGTTCGACCTACGAGGTCCAGTAATAACTTGATCTGAAGTTTCATGATCATCATCATTAGCTTCCTCTCTAGTTGGTGTAGGCTTCACAGGAACGGATTTCTCTGATGTGCTACTTTCCAAATTGAGAGAAGGTACAATTACCTCATCAAGTTCTACTTTCCTCCCACTCACTTCTTTCGAGAGAAACTCCATCTCAAGAAAGGTTCCATTCTTGGCAACAAAGATCTTGCCTTAGGATCTGTGGTAGAAGGTGTACCCAATTGTTTCCTTAGGGTATCCTATGAAGACATACTTCTCCGATTTGGGTTCAAGCTTATTAGGCTGAAGCCTTTTGACATAAGTGTCACAACCCCAAACTTTAAGAAACGATAGCTTAGGTTTCTTGCCAAACCATAGTTCATATGGTGTCATCTCAACGGATTTAGACAGTGCCCTATTTAATGTGAATGCGGTTGTCTCTAATGCATAACCTCAAAATGATAGTGGCAAATCGGTAAGAGACATCATAGAACGCGCCATATCTAGTACAGTTATGACGTTCGGACACACCATTATGCTATGGTGTTCCAGGTGGCGTGAGTTGTGAAACTATTCCACATTGTTTTAAATGAAGGCCAAACTCATAACTCAAATA
Source organism: Triticum dicoccoides (assembly GCF_002162155.2). Taxonomy (NCBI): domain Eukaryota; kingdom Viridiplantae; phylum Streptophyta; class Magnoliopsida; order Poales; family Poaceae; genus Triticum; species Triticum dicoccoides. Next base: position 239,446,933 of record NC_041390.1, on the reverse strand, counting down.
TTCGCCTCTGCGATCAGATCGTAGAAACTTTATTTTCTTGTTACGATGATTCTCTACTTCACCCTGACATTCTTTGAACTTTTCAAACGTTTCATATTGAATTTCATAAAGTAGATATACCCATACCTACTCAAATCATCTGTGAAGGTGATAAAATAATGATAGCCGCCGTGTGCTTTAACACTCATTGGACCGCATACATCGGTATGTATTATTTCCAATAAGTCATTAGCTCGCTCCATTGTTTGGAGAATGGAGTTTTAGTCATCTTGCCCATGAGGCATGGTTAGCAAGTATCAAATGATTCATAATCAAGCGATTCGAAAAGTCCATTCGTATGGAGTATCTTCATGCGCTTTACACCAATATGACCTAAACGACAGTGCCACAAGTATGTTGCACTATCATTATCAACTTTGCATATTTTGGCATCAATATTATGAATATGTGTATCACTACGATCGATATTCAATAAACCATTCACATTGGGCGTATGACCATAGAAGGTTTTACTCATGTAAACAGAACAACAATTATTCTTTGACTTCAAATGAATAACCGTATTGCACTAAACATGATCTAATCATATTAATGCTTAACGCAAACACCCAATAACATTTATTTAGGTTCAACACTAATCCCGAAGGTAGAGTGAGTGTGCGATGGTGATCATATCAACCTTGGAATCACCTCCAACACACATCGTCACCTCGCTTTTAACTAGTCTTTGTTCATTCTGCAACTCCTGTTTCGAGTTACTAATCTTAGCAACTGAACTGGTATCAAATACCAGGGGTTGCTATGAACACTAGTAAAATACACATCAATAACATGTATATCAAATATACCTTTGTTCACTTTGCCATCCTTCTTATCCACCAAGTATTTGGGGCAGTTCTGCTTTCAGTGACCATTCCCTTTGCAGTAGAAGCACTCAGTTTCAGGCTTGGGTCCAGCTTTGGGCTTCTTCCTGGGAGTGGCAACTTGCTTGCCATTCTTCTTGAAGTTCCCTTTCTTTCCCTTGCCCTTTTTTCTTGAAACTAGTGGTCTTATTAACCATCAACACTTGATGTTCTTTCTTGATTTCTACGTTCACCGATTTCAGCATCGCGAAGAGCTCGGGAATCATTTTTGTCATCCCTTGCATATTATAGTTCATCATGAAGTTCTAGTAGCTTGGTGATAGTGACTAGAGAACTCTGTCAATCACTATCTTCTCTGGAAGATTAACTCCCACTTGATTCAAGCGATTGTAGTACTCAGACATTTTGAGCACATGCTCACTGGCTTAGCTATTCTCCTCCATCTTGTAGGCAAAGTACTTGTCAGAGGTCTCATACCTGTCGACACGGGCATGAGTCTGAAATACCAATTTTCAGTTCTTGGAACATCTCATATGCTCCTTGGCGTTCAAAACATTTTTGAAGTCCCGGTTCTAAGTCATAAAGCATGACACACTAAACTATCAAGTACTCATCATATCGAGCTTGCCAAACGTTCATAACGTGTGCATTTGCTCCTGCAATAGGTCTGTCACCTAGCGGTGCATCAAGGACACAATTCTTCTGTGCAGCAATGAGGATAATACTCAGATCACGGACCTAGTCCGCATCATTGCTACTATCATCTTTCAACTTAGTTCTCTCTAGGAACATATCAAAAAATAGGGGAGCTATATCGCGAGCTATTGATCTACAACATAGATATGCAAAAACTACTAAGACTAAGTTCATGATAAATTAAGTTCAATTAATCAAATTACTAATGAACTCCCACTTAAATAAACATCCCTCAAGTTATTTAAATGATACATGATCCAAATCAACTAACCCATGTCCGATCATCACGTGAGATGGGGTAGTCATCAATGGTGAACATCTCTATGTTGATCATATCTACTATATGACTCACGTTCGGCCTTTTGGTCTCCAGTGATCCAAGACCATATCTGTACATGCTAGGCTCGTCAAGTTTAACCCAAGTATTCTGCGTGTGTAAAACTGTCTTACACCCGTTGTATGTGAACGTAGAGTCTATCACACCTGATCATCATGTGGAACGACGAAGTTTGGCAACGTTGCATACTCAGGGAGAACAATTTCATCTTGAAATTTAGTGAAGGGATCCTCTTATAATGCTACCGTCATTCTAAGAAAAATAAGATGCATAAAGGATAAACATCACATGCAATCAAAACATGTGACATGATATGGCCATCATAAACTTGTGCTTTTGATATCCATCTCCAAAGCATCGTCATGATCTCCATCGTCACCGGCTTGACACCTTGATCTCCATCATAGCGTCGTTGCGCCGAGGTCGTCACGCCAACTATTGCTTCTACAACTATCGCTAACGCATAGTTATAAAGTAAAGCAATTACATGGCGCTTGCACTTCATACAATAAAGAGAAAACCCTAAGGCTCCTGCCGGTTGTCGATATTACAAAACATGATCATCTCATACATCAACATATATCACATCATATCTTGACCATATCACATAACAACATGCTCTGCAAAAACAAGTTAGACATCTTCTACTTTGTTGTTGCAAGTTTTACGTGGACGCTACGGGCTTCTAGCAAGAACCTTTCTTAATTACGCAAAAACCACGATGGTGATTCATCAAGTTTGCTGTTTTAACCTTCTTCAAGGACCGACTGTAGTCAAATTCGATTCAACTAAAGTAGGAGAAATAGACACCCGCCAGCCACCTTTTATGCAAAACTAGTTGCATGTTAGTCGGTGGAACCGGTCTCATGTGCGTGGACATGTAAGGCTAGTCTGGGCCGCTTCATCCCACAATACCGCCGAATCAAAATAAGATGTTGGTGGTAAGCACTATGACTATTACCACCCACAACTCTTTGTGTTCTACTCGTGCATATCATCTACGCATAGGCCTGGCTCGGATGCCATTGTTGGGAAATGTTGCATGGAAAACGAAAATTTTTCTACGCACATGCAAGATCTGTCAAGGAGATGCATAGCAATGAGAGGAGGAGAGTGTGTCTACATACCCTCGTAGACCATAAGTGGAAGCATTTGACAACACGATAGATGTAGTCAAACTTCTTCGCATTCCAACCGATCGAGCACCGAACGTAAGACACCTCCGCGTTCAGCACAAGTTCAGCTCGATGACGTCCTCTGCCTTCTTGATCCAGCAATACGATGAAGTAGTGGATGACTTCCGGTAGCACGACGACATGGTGACGGTGATGGTGAAGTGATTTCCGCAGGGCTTCGCCTAAGCACTATGGAAATATGACCCGGGGTGTAAACGGTGGAGGGGGGCGCCGCACACGGCTAAGCAATTGTCTGTTCTGGGCTAGGCGCCCCCTCCCGCATATATATAGGTGGGAGGGAGGGAGGAGCGACCAAAGGGGGCGCCCAAGTAGGAGGAATCCTACTTGGGGTCTCTCCCAAGCCGCGCCCCCTGCCTTGTATAAGTGCGGGGGAAAGGCAGGGGAGCCCCCTCTTTCCTTTCTCCCATGAGAGGGAAAGGCACGAGGGGCTAGCCCTCCCCCTTTCCTTCCCTAGGGCTAGCCAACTAGGGAGAGGGGCGCACCAGCCCCCTTTGGGCTGGTCTGTCCCTCCCTTGGCCCATTAAGCCCATAA
>NC_041390.1:239405004-239443079 GCF_002162155.2 Triticum dicoccoides | reverse complement strand
AGAACCCCTTCTGCTGACCCGATGGCTACCCGGTGCATCCCGAACCCTTCCAGTGTACGAATACCATCGTCCTATATATCAATGTTTACCTATCAACCACTTTGAGACTCCTCGTCATGTCCATTATCTCATCTAGGACTCCAAACAACATTCGGTCACCAAATCATATAACTCATATAACACTATATCGTCAACGAACGTTAAGCGTGTGGACCCTACGAGTTCGAGAACTATGTAGACATGACGGACACACCTCTCTGGTCAATAACCAATAGCGGAACCTGGATGACCATATTGGCTCCTACATATTCTAGAAAGACCCTTATCGATCGAACCGTTATGAAAACATACACAATTCCCTTTGTCCATCGGTATGTAACTTGCCCGAAATTCGATCGTCGGTATCTTCATACCTATTTCAATCTCGTTACCGGCAAGTCTCTTTACTCATTCCGTAATACATCATCCTATAACTAATTCATTAGTCACTTTGCTTGCAAGGCTTCTTATGATGTGCATTACCGAGAGGGCCCAGAGATACCTCTCCGATACTCGGAGTGACAAATCCTAATCTTGATCTATGGCAACTCAACAAACACCTTCGGAGATACCTATAGAGCATCTTTATGATCACCTAGTTATGTTGTGATGTTTGATAGCTCAAAATGTATTCCTTCGGTATTCGGGAGTTGCATAATCTCATAGTCGAAGGAATATGTATTTGACATGAAGAAATCAATAGCAATAAACTGAACGATCGATATGCTAAGCTAACGGATGAGTCTTGTCCATCACATCATTCTCCTAATGATGTGATCCCGTTATCAAATGAAAACAGATGTCCATGGTTAGGAAACCTTAACCATCTTTGATCAACGAGCTAGTCTAGTAGAGGCTTACTAGGGACACGGTATTTGTTTACGTATTCACGCATGTATTTAAGTTTCCAAGCAATACAATTCTAGCATGAATAATAAACCTTTGTCATGAATAAGGAAATATAAAATAACAACTTTATTATTGCCTCTAGGGCATAATTCCTTCAGTATTTACATGTTTCTCTTGTGTGTGTAGTTGGGTGGGGCGTGCCGTAGGGCCATGGATCCAAAGAACATGACAAAGGAAGCCAATATCGGTGGTCCGCTGATCCTCTTCCAACACTGCTATGGAAAAGGAAGCCATCAATAACTTTTTGGCACACACCCCTTAGGCACACCAAGGGAGCGCGGAGTGGAAGGATCCAAGGTACTTCTTTGGTTGTAGGTGTAGGATGGCTAGTGTATAAGCTTTGGGTATTTCCACACCGCGACCCCTCTTCATAGTGTGGTGATCCTACGACTCAAATCAAATAGAAATAAAACCTTCGAACCGCTAGAAAACCATGCCCTTGATCTTTTTAAAGTGTGTGTGTGTGTGGGGGGGGGGGTGGGTCAACCATCTCCATAAAAAATATCCACTGAACTAATGACCTCAGATGAATCTTATCAACCATTATTAGTTCCACTAACCACATTGTCATCACACCAAAATAGCATAAAATGATAATTGCACTTTTCAATCTCCCCCCTTTTGGTGTATTGATGATAATATGGTTAGAGCATGGCAAAATATATAATCAAGGATTTTAGCCATGAAAAGCTATTGAGATAAAAAACTCCACCTAGGTGTGTGCATATATAACAAAGATTTGCTTGAATATGCAACATGCACACGAATAAGTGGCTCCCCCTTGATCATTAAAAACATGCAATGAGATGAGTGAGCAACATCAACTAAATAACTCATTGCACAAAAGCTTGACATGTGCTCAATAAGATATCACATGCAAGTGGTCTGGTGAGAGAGAGCAAAGTATTATGAGACAAGGATAAATGAATATGACATATGACAACATAGAAAATTAAGCATAGCATAGTCATAACTTAATAAGCAAGCTAAGTCTCACTAACATAAATATGAAGTAGCTTACACCATACATAATAGAATATAATTTTTTTCACAAGCCAAAGAAACATGACCAAATAAGAATGAGGCTTGGGATCTCAAGTATAGACGCTCCTAATAGAACTCTTCCCCCTTTTATCATCAAGATGCCAAAAGGAGAAAAGGTGATGCTAGCGAAACTAGACAGTCGGGGTACTCGAAGCATCATCATCATCATCATGAAAATGCCAATCCTCTATAGGGTTGGAGCAAGCACTGGCCTCACTGTCCACATCCTTAGATCCTGGCTCGGTATGCATCCGAGCAGTTACCCGATTCGCCTTCTTGTTGCACCTGTACATCTTGCCTCTATTATGTCCTTAATCTGACACCTGTGAATAGACTAACACATCTTGAAAAGATTGCCAATCGTATTTAACAATGACTTCTCCTCCCTAGTGAAACAGACCTGGCATGTAACACACCATATCACTTTGCGGCCTCATGCACGGTATTCCCACGGGTGCCACCTTACCTGGCCCGGGACCGTTTGCTCCTTTTGGCTCATGTATATGATAGTGCCGCTAGCATCCATATGACAAAGAACCTGGGCGGACATGACTAGTCGTAAACCCAAGGTGGCACTAACTTACAGGGACAGGCATACATGACCCAACAACGAGCATGTAGATCAACAACGTATGAACCCAAGTCATAACAAGCTACAAGGACTTAAAGGAACAACGTGTGACATTTCCCCAAAGGGACAGACACATGAACGAAGAAGGACACATGCCGGCCAGCCTAAGTGTTCCGGAGCAGTAGCAAGCTACCCTGGATCAGTGGAAGCACTAGGAGACATTTCCCAATAAGAGAGGCTACCAAGAATAAACAACTAGGTTGTTGGATCCCACACATACAAGCATTTCAATAACATACACACAATACGCTCGATATGTGCAAATACAACATGGCATCACAACAAAACTCTACGACTCAAAGTATTTATTCATTAGGCTCCGAGGAGCCAGATATTACAATCATGGGTCTGATGACCCAACATTCAAGTCATACAAGCAATAAGCACATTCGGAAGCTTAACTTGTCTGAGTACAGACAATTACAAATGAAAAAGGCTGAGAAGCCTGACTATCTACAAGGCCCTGCCAAGGGCACAGGATCGTAGCTGAAGTAACAAGCTAAACGTCGAAGTCCATGCGGAACTACTAGTGAGACTGAAGTCTCTCTGCAAAAACATAAATGAAGCAAACGTGAGTACAAATGTACCTAGCAAGACTTACATCAGAGCTAGCTACATATGCATCAGTCTCAACAAAGAGGTGGTGGAGTTTAACTGCAGCAAGCCAGCTTTGACTCAGTGGCTATCCTATACTACGACTGCTGGTAACTCTTTTGAGGTGCTGCACACGAGTCCACATATTCACCATATCAATACACCACTATGGATCCGCTCCCGTCTCCCTACGAGAAGGCCATCCATAGCACTCACACTTATCTTGCACATTTTAGAGTATCCACTTTCACTTGTCTATGAACCGTATAAGCAACCCAGTAGTCCATTACCGCGGACGCGACTATTCGAATAGATCATTTATAACCCTGCAAGGGTGTACTTCTTCACACATGTTTCCACCACTTAGCGTCTGCACACGACATGTGCGCGACAGACTTCAAGCGAAAGCCGACGTGGGTGTAGACCATGACCTGACTAACCACACAAGTCTCTAGTCTAGGTTTATCGCCTATTCTGGTTCCATCCGCAGGGAGTCTGGCCGAGGTTTCCACTACGATCCCAAACGATGTGTGCAGGGTTCCCGAGCCCACCAAATGGGTGCCCTGGTACACCGTGCCACTTGCCTACCACATCATAGCCCACCCCTAGGGTCAGCGCTACGCACGGCCTCCGGCATACTACAAACACCAGAAACTACTTGCAACTCCTGGACAGAGGACAGGGGGGTTAATAAGTTGAGCGGGGTCATATTTCAGGGCCCAACGTGTGGTAGTAGCTGTTCTTGGATCACAAACACAGAACTCAGTTCCCGAGGACGGTTTCAATGAGATAACCCACCATGTACTCCTACATGGCCTCTCACCGCTACCTTTACCAAATCGTGTTCACACACTTAGCTCTCAACAGTAGGACATTATGACCACATTACAATTCATCCCCGATGAATCAGACCTGACACAACTCTAAGCAATAGCAGGCATGACAAGCAAGCATAAATGAGTAGGCACATCATGGCTTAAACAACTCCTACTCATGCTAGTGGTTTCAACTATTTACTGTGGAAAAGACAGGTCATGCAGAGGAAAGGGGTTCAACTACCGCAACATGTAACAGTTGAAACGTTGTTGTCCTAATGCAGTAAAAGAGAGCAGGAGTGAGAGGGTGGGATTGTATCAGAATGAACAAGGGGGTTTGGTTGCCTGGCACTTCTGAAGTTAGTATAGCTCTTCATCGGTGTCATCGAATTCATCGTCGGAACTACGTCCACCGAGAGGGGACAAATACCGGCAAACAGAGAAAGAACACAATCAATGCAATGCAACAATATGATGCATGAATGTGACATGGCAATTGCTACCTCTAGAGCATGCGTTGGTTTTCCCTTGAAGAGGAAAGGGTGATGCAAGAAAGTAGCATAAGTATTTCCGTCAGTTTTTGAGAACCAAGGTATCAATCCAGTAGGAGACTACACGCAAGTCGCCTAGTACCTGCACAAACAATCAAGAACCTTGCAACCAACGTGATAAAGGGGTTGTCAATCCCTTCATGACCACTTGCAAAAGTGAGATCTGATAAAGATAATAAGATAAATATTTTTGGTATTTTTGTTGTATAGATTGGAAAGTAAAGATTGCAAAATAAATAGTAAACTAGAATTATAAATTGGAAACTTATATGATGTAAAGTAGACCCGAGGGCCATATGTTTCACTAGTGGCTTCTCTAAAGATAGCATATATTATGGTGGGTGAATAAATTACTGCCGAGCAATTGATGGAAAAGCGCATAGTTATGAGAATATCTAGGCATGATCATAAACATAGGCATCACGTCCGTGTCAAGTAGACCGAAACAATTCTGCATCTACTATTATTATGACCGCTATCTAGCACGCATCTAGAGTATTAAGTTCATAAGAACAGAGTAACGCATTAGGCAAGATGACATGATGTAGAGGGATAAACTCAAGCAGTATGATATAAATCCCATCTTTTTATCCTCGATGACAACAATACAATACGTGTCGGTTCCCTTTCTGTCACTGGGATCGAGCACCGCAAGATTGTACCCAAAGCTAAGCACTTCTCCCATTGCAAGAAAGATCAATCTAGTAGGCCAAACTAAACCGATAATTCGAAGAGACTTGCAAAGATATCAAATCATGCATATAAGAATTCAAAGAAGAATCAAATATTGTTCATATATAATCTTGATCATAAACCCACAATTCATCGGATCTCGGCAAACACACCGCAAAAAGTATTACATCGAATAGATCTCCAAGAACATCGAGAAGAACTTTGTATTGAGAACCAAAGAGAGAGAAGAAGCCACCTAGCTAATAACTATGGACCCGAAGGTCTGTGGTAAACTACTCACACATCGTCGGAGAGGCTATGGTGTTGATGTAGAAGCCCTCTGTGATCGAATCACCCTCCGGCAGATCGCCGAAAAAGGTCCCCAGATGGGATCTCACATGTACAGATGGTTGCGGTGGTGGAAAAGTGGTTTCATGGCTCCCCTGGATGTTTTCAGGGTATAAGAGTATATATAGGCGAAATAAGTAGGTCGGTGGAGCTCCGTGGAGCCCATGAGTGTGGGGGGCATGCCTGCCCCCCTGGGCGCGCCTCCCTACCTCGTGGCCGCCTCGTTGCTTCCTTGACCTCCACTCCAAGTCTCCTGAATTGCGTTTGTTCCAAAAAAGATCCTCGCGAAGGTTTCGTTCCGTTTGGATTTTGTTTGATATTCCTTTTCTGCGAAACAGTGAAATAGGCAAAAAACAACAATTTGCACTGGGCCTTCTGTTAATAGGTTAGTCCCAAATAATATAAAAGTGCATATTAAAGCCCATTAAACATCCAAAACATATAATATAATAGCATGGAACAATAAAAAGTATAGATATGTTGGAGACGTATCAAGCATCCCCAAGCTTATTTCCTGCTCATCCTCGAGTAGGTAAATGATAAAAATAGAATTTTTGATGTGGAATGCTTCCTAACATAATTTTCAATGTAATTTTCTTTATTGTGGCATGAATATTCAGATCCGAAAGATTGAAGACAAAAGTTTAATATTGAGATAAAAACAATAATACTTCAAGCATACTAACCAAGCAATTATGTCTTCTCAAAATAACAAGGCCAAAGAAAGCTATCCCTACAAAATCATATAGTCTGGCTATGCTCTATTTTCATCACACAAAATATTTAAATCATGCACAACCCCGATGACAAGCCAAGCAAATGTTTCATACTTTTTATGTTCTCAAACTTTTTCAATCTTCACGCAATACATGAGCGTGAGCCATGGACATAACACTATAGGTGGAATATAATGGTGGTTGTGGAGAAGACAAAAAAAGAGAAGATAGTCTCACATCAACTAGGCGTATCAACGGGCTATGGAGATGCCCATCAATAGATATCAATATGAGTGAGTAGGGATTTCCATGCAACGGATGCACTAGAGCTGTAAGTGTATGAAAGCTCAAAAAGAAGCTAAGTGGGTGTGCATCCAACTTTCTTGCTCATGAAGACCTAGGGCATTTTGAGGAAGCCCATCATTGGAATATACAAGCCAAGTTCTATAATGAAAAATTCCCACTAGTATATGAAAGTGACAACATAAGAGACTCTCTATCATGAAGATCATGGTGCTACTTTGAAGCACAAGTGTGGAAAAAGGATAGTAGCATTGGCCCTTCTCTGTTTTTCTCTCATTTTATTTATTTATTTGGGCCTTTTATTTTTCTTTTTTCCTTTTTATGGCCTCTTTTTTTCTTTCTTTCTTTATTTTTTGTTCGGAGTCTCATCCCGACTTGTGGGGGAATCATAGTCTCGATCATCCTTTCCTCACTGAGACAATGCTCTAATAATGACGATCATCACACTTTTATTTACTTACAACTCAAGAATTACAACTCGATACTTAGAACAAAATATGACTCTATGTGAATGCCTCCGGCGGTGTACCGGGAAGTGATGACCCACAAGTGTAGGGGATATATCATAGCCTTTTTGGTAAGTAAGAGTGTCGAACCCAACGAGGAGCAGAAGGAAATGATAAGCAGTTTTCAGTAAGGTATTCTCCGCAAGCACTGAAATTATCGGTAACAAATAGTTTTGTGATAAGGTAATTTGTAACGAGTAACTATTAATAAAAACAAATAAGGTGCAGCAAGATGGACCAATCCTTTTTGTAGCAAAGGACAAGCCTGGACAAACTCTTATATAAAGGAAAGCGCTCCCGAGGACACATGGGAATTATCGTCAAGCTAGTTTTCATCACGTTCATATGATTCGCGTTCGGTACTCTGATAATTTGATATGTGGGTGGACCGGTGCTTGGGTACTGCCCTTACTTGGAGAAACATCCCACTTATGATTAACCCCTATTGCAAGCATCCACAACTACAACAGAAGTATTAAGGTAAACCTAACCATAGCATGAAACATATGGATCCAAATCAGCCCCTTATGAAGCAACTCATAAACTAGGGTTTAAGCTTCTGTCACTCTAGCAACCCATCATCTACTTCTTACTTCCCAATGCCTTCCTCTAGGCCCAAACAATGGTGAAGTGTCATGTAGTCGACATTCACATGACACCACTAGAGGAAAGACAACATACATCTCATCAAAATATCAAACGAATACCAAATTCACATGACTACTTATAGCAAGACTTCTCCCATGTCCTCAGGAACAAACGTAACTACTCACAAATCATATTCATGTTCATAATCAGAGGGGTACTAATATGCATAATGGATATGAACATATGATCTTCCACCAAGTAAACCAACTAGCATCAACTACAAGGAGTAATCAACACTTCTAGCAACCCACAGATACCAATCTGAGGTTTGGATACAAAGATTGGATACAAGAGATGAACTAGGGTTTGAGAGGAGATGGTGCTGGTGAAGATGTTGATGGACATTTGACCCCCTCCCGATGAGAGGATCGTTGGTGATGACGATGGTGTTGATTTCCCCCTCCTGGAGGGAAGTTTCCCCGACAGAACAGCTCCGTAGGAGCCCTAGATTGGTACCGCCTCGTGGCGGCGGAGTTTCATCTCGTGAGCTTGCTTATGATTTTTCCTCGACGAAAGACTCCATATAGCCAAAGATGGGAATCAGAGGGCCACCAGGGGGCCCACGAGGCAGGGGGCGCGCCCCCACCCTCGTGGACGGTGGGTGGCCCCCCTCTGGTACTTCTTTCGCCCAATATTTTTTATATATTCTGAAAATAATTCCCGTGGAGTTTCAAGACTTTTGGAGATGTGCAGAATAGGTCTCTAATATTTGCTCCTTTTCCAGCCCAGAATTCCAGCTGCCGGCATTCCCCGTCTTCATGTAAACCTTGTAAAATAAGAGAGAAAAGGCATAAGTATTGTGACATAATGTGTAATAATAGCCCATAATGCAATAAATATCGATATAAAAGCATGATGCAAAATGGACGTATCAACTCCCCCAAGCTTAGACCTCGCTTGTGCTCAAGCGAAAGCCGAAATCAAAAAATATGTCCACATGTTTAGAGATAGAGGTGTCGATAAAAATAAAATACGAACATGAGGGCATCGTGATCATTCTTAGAACAACAACAACATATATATATATATATTGTCATATGATCTCCTATGCTAAAGTAACAATTCATTCACATACTCAAGTATGAATCAGAAACTTCATTGAAAACCAACAAACTATAATCTCAGTCATTGAAGCAACTGCAATTTATCATAACATAGGAAAGAGTCAATAAGAGCTTTTCAGCAAGTCCACATACTCAACTATCATTTAGTCTTTCACAATTGCTAACACTCACGCAATATTTATGGTTATGAAGTTTTAATCGGACACAGAGAAAGATAGGGCTTATAGTTTTTCCTCCCAACCTTTTACCTCCAGGGTAATGTCAACAATAATAGTTCATGAAAACTCACATCCAATTAGCTATATATATCAGGGTCTTTCCAACACATCGTGCTTGCCAAAGGATAAAATGTAAAAAGGAAAGGTGAAGATCACCGTGACTCTTTGCATGAAGTATAAGACAAGAATAAAAGATAGGCCCTTCGTAGAGGGAAGCAGAGGTTGTCATGTGCTTTTATGGTTGGATGCACAAAATCTCAATGCAAAAGAACGTCACTTTATATTGCCACTTGTGATATGGACCTTTATTATGCAGTCCATCGCTTTTATTTCTTCCACATCACAAGATCGTATAAAGCTTATTTTCTCCGCACTAATAAATCATACATATTTAGGGAGCAATTTTTATTGCTTGCAACAATGGCAACTTACTTGAAGGATCTTACTCAATCCATAGGTAGATATGGTGGACTCTCATGGCAAAACTAGGTTTAAGGATATTTGGAAGCACAAGTAGTATCTCTACTTGGTGCAAATAAATTGGCTAGCAAGTGAGGGAAAGGCAAGCTCAACATGTTGGATGATCCATGACAATATAATATATCTCAGATGTAAGAGAACATAACCCATTACGTTGTCTTCCTTGTCCAACATCAACTCTTTAGCATGTCATACTTTAATGAGTACTACTTGTTACTTCCTATGTGAAAACCTCTCTTTCTTTGTTACTTCCTATTAATTGCAACGATGACCAAAACTATGTTTGTCAACTCTCAACAATTTTTATTCATCATACTCTTTATATGTGAAGTCATTACTCTCCATAAGATCCATATGATCTCTTTATTTCTTCTCTTTTATTTTATTCCCTCAAGATCATAGCAAAATAATCAAGCCCTTGACTCAACACTAATCTTTATTATATATAGCTCACGGACTCGATTACATAGATGGATCATAAAGCAAAACTCAAAACTAGATCATACTAAAACTTTATTCTACTAGATCAAGATATTACCAAAAGGATCAAACTAATAAAAACAGTAAAGATAAAAGTGATGGTGGTACAATACCGGGGCACTCCCCCAAGCTTGGCAGTTGCTAAGGGGAGTGCCCATACCCATGTGTTTATGTCTCTTTCTTCGGGGGTGGTGACATGATATTCTTGGCAATGATGCCCCTCAGGATACGATTCTCTTCTTCAAGCTTATTGACTTGCTGCTTGAGGTCCATTATTTCCTTACGGAGCTTGCCCGTGACGGCTAAAGCTCCTTTCACCCATAGTAACACTCCTTTTCATATTATCATAAGAAAGAAATCTAACATTGGAAGGGACGACCGAGTTTGGAATAGCTAAGCTCTGTAGTTCCCCCATAGTGAATCCAGCTCAGAAATGAGAAGTAACTTCTTCATCCTCCTCCATGGCATCTATCCTTTTCAAGTCGGCCTCCATCTCTTCCTTAGTTGATGGCCTAAAGTGGTCAGCATGGCTGTTTGCTCTTGGCCCCGGTGTCGGATGAGACACCCAACTCTCCCCGACTGACTCTTGAGAAGACCTCTTGCTCTAAATCTGCAGCAAAAACAGCTCGTAACAAAGATAGAAGATGTTTGCGTGATACGGTGGTCAAAACCTTCGGGAGATTATACAGTGTTTTTTTACCGACCAAAAGAAGTATCGTGCAAGAAAACGGAGTCCGGAGAGCACACGGGGTGCCCACGAGGCAGGGGGGCGCGCCCAGGGGGTAGGGCGCGCCCTCCACCCTCGTGGATGCCTTGTGTCCTTCCCGGACTACTTTTTATTTTCCTATTTTCTTAAATATTCCAAAACGGACAAAAATTGCCATTAGAACTGTTTTGGAGTCGGTTTACTTACCGTACCATGTACCTATTCCTTTCGGAGTCTGAAGCGTTCTGGAAAGTGTCCCTTATATTTTCCTCCGGGGTTACGGTTTCAATAACATTAGTTTCAACATTTATGGGATTACCTGAGATATAATGTTTGATCCTTTGACCGTTCACCACCCTCGGATTTGTGCCTTAGAAGTTGTTGATTTTTATGGCACCGGAACGATAGACCTCCTCGATGATGTAAGGACCTTCCCATTTAGAGAGAAGTTTGCCCGCAAAAAATCTCAAATGAGAGTTGTATAATAATACATAATCACCTACATTAAACTCACATTTTTGTATCCTTTTGTCATGCCATCTTTTAACTTTTTCTTTAAATAGTTTGGCATTCTCGTAAGCCTGGGATCTCCATTCATCAAGTAAGATGTCAAAAAGCCTCTTCTCACCGGCAAGTTTGAATTCATAGTTGAGCTCTTTAATGGCCCAATATGCCTTATGTTCTAGTTCAAGAGGTAAGTGACATGCTTTAATAAACCATTTTATACGGAGACATACCCATAGGATTTTTATATGCAGTTCTATAGGCCCATAATGCATCATCTTGGACCAATTCATTCTAGATCTATTAACAGTCTTTTGCAAATTAATTTAAGCTCTCTATTGCTCAGTTCTACTTGACCACTAGACTGTGGATGATATGGAGATGCAATTCTATGACTGACATATACTTAGCAAGCATTTTAGGAAAAGCACCATGAATAAAATGTGAACCACCATCAGTCATTAAGCATCTAGGGACTCCAAACCTCAGAAAAATAACTTCTTTAAGCATCTTAATAGAGGTGTTATGATCAGCACTACTAGTTGGAATAGCTTCTACCCACTTAGTAATGTAATCAACAACAACTAAAATATGTGTGTACCCATTAGAGGAAGGAAACAGTCCCATATAATCAAAACCCCAAACATCAAATGGTTCAATAACAAGTGAATAATTCATAGGCATTTCTTGACGTCTGCTAATATTGCCAATTCTTTGACATTCGTCACATGACAAAACAAACTTACGGGCATCCTTGAAGAGAGTAGGCCAATAAAATCCGGATTGCAATACCTTGTGTGCAGTTCTGTCTCTAGCATGGTGTCCTCCATAAGCCTCAGAGTGACACTTGCATAGGATCTGTTCCTGTTCATGCTCAGGTACACAATGTCTAATAACACCATCTACTCCTTCTTCATAAAGATGTGGGTCATCCCAGAAGTAATGTCTTAAATCATAGAAGAACTTTTTCTTTTGCTGGTATGTGAAACTAGGTGGTATAAATTTAGCAACAATATAATTAGCATAATCAACATACCATGGAGCAGTACGAGAAGCATTTATCACAGCTAATTGTTCATCAGGAAAGCTATCATCAATAGGTAGTGCGTCATCAAGAACATTCTCTAACCTAGACAAGTTGCTTGCAACAGGGTTCTCAGCTCCCTTTCTATCAATAATATGCAAATAAAATTCTTGTAGCAAGAGAACCCATCTAATAAGTCTAGGTTTAGCACCTTTCTTTTCCATAAGATATTTAATAACAGCATGATCAGTGTGAATAGTTACTTTAGAATCAACAATATAAGGTCTGAACTTGTCACAAGCAAATATAACTGCTAAAAATTCTTTTTCAGTAGTAGCATAATTTCTTTGGGCACTGTCTAGAGTTTTACAAGCACATTGAATAACATTTAATTTCTTATCAACTCTTTGTCCTAGAACAGCCCCTACAGCATAGTCACTAGCATCACACATAATTTCAAATGGTAAATTCCAATCAGGAAGTTGAATAATAGGTGCAGAAACCAAAGCTTTCTTAAGTATTTCAAATGCTTCTACATAGTCATCATCAAAGACAAAAGGAACATCTTTTTGTAAAAGATTAGTCAGCGGCCGAGAAATTTTAGGAAAGTCCTTAATGAACCTCCTATAAAAACCGACATGACCAAGGAAACTTCTTATACCTTTGATGTCCTTAGGGCACGACATCTTTACAATAGCATCAACTTTAGCTTTATCAACTTCAATACCTCTTTCAGAAATTTTATGCCCCAAGACAATACCTTCATTAACCATAAAGTGGCACTTGTCCCAATTCAAGACAAGATTAGTTTTTTCACATCTCTGCAAAACTCGATCAAGGTTGCTTAAGCAATCATCAAAAGAAGTCCCATAAATGGAGAAATCATCCATGAATACCTCAACAATCTTTTCACAAAAGTCAGAGAATATAGCAGTCATACATCTTTGAAAAGTAGCAGGTGCATTACATAAACCAAAAGGCATACGTCTATAAGCAAAGGTACAGAAAGGGCAAGTAAAAGTTGTCTTTTCTTCATCTTCTTTTGACACAAGTATTTGAGAGAAACCAGAATAACCATCTAGGAAGCAAAAATGTGTATGTTTGGATAATCTTTCTAGCATTTGATCAATAAAAGGTCATGGGTAATGATCCTTTTTAGTATCTTTATTTAATTTGTGGAAATTAATTGGCATTCTATAACTTGTAATAATTCTTTGTGGGGTCAATTCATCTTTATCATTAGGAACAACAGTAATACCTCCCTTCTTAGGGACACAATTGTAACACCCCGGATGTAACTTACCCAATATGTACTCCAACTCTTGCCGTTTCCGGCCTTAAGTTATTTTATTTTCTCGGGTTCGGGTTTTTGTCTCTGTGTGTTGTTGTCGTTGTCATGCATCTCATATCATGTCATCATGTGCATTGCATTTGCATACGTGTTCATCTCATGCATTCAAGCATTTTCCCCGTTGTCCGTTTTGCATTCCGGCGCTTCGTTCTCCTCCGGTGGTCATTTCTACCTTTCTTTCATGTGTGGGGATTAAAAATTTCTGGATTGGACCGAGACTTGCCAAGCGGCCTTGGTTTACTACCGGTAGACCGCCTGTCAAGTTTCGTATCATTTGGACTTCGTTTGATACTCCAACGGTTAACCGAGGGACCGAAAAGGCCTCGTGTGTGTTGCAGCCCAACACCCCTCCATTTTGTCCCAAAACCCACCAAAACCTTCTCCATCATCTAGAGCGTTCGATCACGATCGCGTGGCCGAAAACCGCACCTCATTTGGACTCTCCTAGCTCCCTCTATGCCTATATATACCTCCCCCATTTCAAATCCCGGATCTCCTCTACCCCAAAATCCTAAAATCCGCATCGCGCCGCGCCGGACACGTCCGGTCCGCGCCGGACGTCCCGCGCCGCCGCCCCGCAGCCACTGGCGAGTCGCCATGTGGCCTCGTCCCCGCCGCCGACCGCGAGGGCCCGCCAGGCACGAGGCCCGCCCCCGCGGCCCATCCGCCGCGCGCCGCCAGGCCCCTCGCCCGCGCCTTCTTCCGCGGCCGTGCCTGCTCTCGCCGGCCGGCGCCGCCGCGCCACCGCGGCCGACTTCAACGCCGGCAGCCTCCTCCGCCACAACTCGGGCGCGCCGCCCGCCCGCGCGCCTCGCCATCGTCCCTCGCCGCCCGGAGCTCCTCCGCCGCCCTCGCGCCCCGGATCCAGCTCCTTCTCCTCTCCTCACTCCGGCGTCCTCGACAAGCTCCGGCCAGCTACAGTGCATCTCCGGCGAACCTCGAGAAGCGTGCCGCCGGATCTCAGATCTAGATCTGTTTCGGGTTGACTTTCTCCCGAAACCCTAGTTCATGTTGCCCTGTTCATCGTGCTATAACTCCGCATCCGTAGCTCCGTTTTTGGCATATAGCATATCAAAATGTTCGTCTCAAAGAGTACATCATTTCATTCCATTGCATCATTTTCATTTGAGTTCATCTTGATGCCCGAAATGTTGTTAGAAGTGTGCTACTTGAGATAATTGTCAGATCTGCTGCTCCATTTAGATATTTTTCATTTTTGCCATGATTATTGTGTGCATGATATGCCCATGAGCTCTACATATGTTTTGTTAAGGGTTTTGCCATCTTTCCAGAGGTGCAACCCATGTATTTTTGTGATGTGTGTGGTGACTAGCACAAGCTTGCAAAGTGAGGCACTTGGTAATGGTGATTTCAGGGACTTAGCATTTCCACTAAGTCCTTGAGCTGTTTATCTCATATGGCCATATGTTCATGTTGTTTCCGAGTGATCCGTGCCTCTTTTGAGGATGATCAGTAAGGATGTTTTGTTAATCTTGTAGTGCTCTATCCATCCATGTCTTTGTTTGCAATTATGGAGGACCCTAGCTTGAGTCAATCGAGCTCTACTTTTGCTACTTCGTGAATCTGGGCAGATTATCTACTTGTTAGCGATTTTGCCGAGGATGTTGTAGTTGATCCGTGCATGCTATGTTATTGTTCTTGCCATGTATAGCTTGTATTTTGTGTATTATTGATGGGTGTATGCTTATATTATCATGAATTGCTCCGTAGTGAGTGCATCGAGCTCGTAAACATGCCTACTTGATATCTGTTTTCAGCATGTTACAGTTTTCACTAAGTCTGAGAACTGATTATGTTTTTGCCATGTTCACATGCTTGCAATTGTATTTTCTGATCCCTTTTGGCTCAAGGTCACTAAGGGACTTTTGTTAAGCTCTTTGAGTATCTCCATGCCATGCTTTACTTTGCCATGCTCAGGTCCTGTAGCATGTAGTTTTGTTGCTCCGAAGAGTGCTATCTGATCTGAAATTCCAGACAAGTGTTAATTTCACTAAGTCTGAGATCTGTTTTCCATATGCATTTTTGCCATGCTTGTTTGAACCTGTTAATGGATGATTTGGCCGTAGCTCAGTGCTAGACTTTTGTTAAGCATCATGAATGCATCCCTGCCATGTATTTTTATGCCATGTTTGAGTGCTGTAGCATGTTCATCTCGTTACATTTAGATGGCTACTTGCTGTAAATCATAGACCGGTGTCATATTTGAATCGCTTGCCATTTCCAAACCGTAACTTCGATTCCGGCGTTCTTTATATCGTTTTCAAGCGATTTCATCTCATATTTCCAGTGGCACACTTGGTTTTCCAAGTTGAGGCCAGGTTCATGCATTCCTTGTCAAATCTTGCATATGCATCCCGCATCACATCCCGCATAACATACCATCTTTGCATCATATCGTTTGAGCTTTGCACGTGGTTGATTGTGCCCTTGTTGCTTGTTTGTCTTGTTTGGGTAGAGCCGGGAGACGAGTTCTCTAACGAGGAGCCCGTTGAGTTTGCTTTCGAGGATCCAGTCAACTCTGACAACTTTGCAGGCAAGATGATCATCCCCTCGAAATCACTACTATCTTTGCTTTGCTAGATGCTCGCTCTTTTGCTATGCGAATGCTACGATGCCTACCACTTGCTTTCAAGCCTCCCAAATTGCCATGTCAAACCTCTGACCCACCATGTCCTAGCAAACCGTTGATTGGCTATGTTACCGCTTTGCTCAGCCCCTCTTATAGCGTTGCTAGTTGCAGGTGAAGATTGGAGACCGTTCCTTGTTGGAACATTTATTTACTTGTTGGGATATCATTATATTGTCATGTTATCTTAATGCATCTATATAGTTGGTAAAGGGTGGAAGGCCCGGCCTCTCGCCTAGTGTTTTGTTCCACTCTTGCCGCCCTAGTTTCCGTCATATCGGTGTTATGTTCCCGGATTTTGCGTCCCTTACGTGGTTGGGTTATAATGGGAACCCCTTGATAGTTCGCCTTGATTAAAGCTTTTCCAGCAATGCCCAACCTTGGTTTTACCATTTGCCACCTAGCCTCTTTTTCCCTTGGGTTTCCGGAGCCCGAGGGTCATCTTATTTAACCCCCCTCGGGCCAGTGCTCCTCTGAGTGTTGGCCCGACCGAGTAGACTATGGGGCCACCTCGGGGCAACTTGAGGGTTGGTTTTACTCGTAGGATGTCTCATCTGAGTGTGCCCTGAGAACGAGATATGTGCAGCTCCTATCGGGATTTGTCGGCACATTCGGGCGGTGTTGCTGGTCTTGTTTTAACCTGTCGAAGTGTCTTGAAGAACCGAGATACCGAGTCTGATCGGAATGTCTCGGGAGGAGGTCTATTCCTTTGTTGACCGTGAGAGCTTGTCACGGGCTAAGTTGGGACTCCCCTGCAGGGATTTGAACTTTCGAAAGCCATGCCCGCGGTTATGGGCAGATGGGAATTTGTCAATGTCCGGTTGTAGATAACTTGAACCTTAACTTAATTAAAATGAATCAACTGAGTGTGTTACCGTGATGGCCTCTTCTCGGCGGAGTCCGTGAAGTGGACACGGTGTTGGAGTAATGTTTGCGCAGGTTGCTCTCTAGTTTCTCGCTCGCGCTTTGCCTCCTCTTCTCGCTCTCTTTTACGAATAGGATAGCCACCATATTTGCTAGTCGCTTGCTGCAGCTCCACATATTTACCTTGCCTTACCTATTAAGCTTAAATAGTCTTGATCGCGAGGGTGCGAGATTGCTGAGTCCCTGTGGCTCACAGATTACTATTACACCAGATGCAGGGCCTGATGATTCCGCTCCAGGTGACGCGCTCGAGCTCAAGTGGGAGTTCGACGAGGACTCTCAACGATACTACGTTTCCTTTCCTGATGATCAGTAGTGGTGCCCAGTTGGGGGTGATCGGGACCATGTCGCATGTTGGGTTATCTTTTATTTTGGTGCCGTAGTTGGGCCATGAGTGTTGGAATGATGTAATGTTGTTTACGTACTTGATTGATGTGGCGAGTGTAAGCCAACTATGTTATCTCCCCTTTTATTATATATATATTTCATGGGATGTTGTGATGATTGCATAACTTGCGACATTGCTTTCAATGCGGTTATGCCTCTAAGTCGTGCCTCGACACGTGGGAGATATAGCCGCATCGAGGGCGTTACAACAATGGACAGGACTTACCCACTGACTATTAGCAACGAGATAAATTATACCTACCTCCAGAAGCTTTAGTATTTATTTTCTTACCACTTCTTTCATCTTAGGATTTAACCGTCGTTGGTGATCAACAACTGGTTTAGCGTCTTTCTCCAGCTTTATTTTGTGCTGGCATAGAGTGGGACTAATGCCCTTAAGATCATCAAGAGTATATCCAATAGCAGCACGGTGCTTCTTCATAGTTTCCAATAATTTCTTTTCTTCATGCTCTGAAAGGTTAGCACTAATAATAACAGGATATATCTCTTTCTCATCAAGATAAGCATATTTGAGAGTATCAGGTAAATGTTTAAGCTCAAACACAGGATCACCCTTGCGTGGAGGAGGATCCCCTAGGATTTCAACAGGCAAGTTGTGCTTCAAAATAGGTCCCTGTTTAAAGAATACTTCATCTATTTCCCTTGTTTCATTCATAAACATATCATTTTCATGGTCTAGCAAATATTGTTCTAAAGGATCACTAGGAGGCACGACAATAGAAGCAAGACCAATAATTTCATCTTTACTAGGCAATTCTTTATCATGGGGTTGTATACGAAATTTAGCAAAATTAAACTCATGAGATATATCCCCTAAACCAACAGAAACAATATCCTTATTGCAGTCTATCTTAGCATTAAAAGTATTCAAGAAGGGTCTATCAAATATAATGGGACCAAAGTCATCTTGTGGGGAACCAAGAACAAGAAAATCAGCAGGGTATTTAAATTTCCCACACAAGACTTCAACATCTCTAAAAATCCCAACTGGTGAAATAGTATCTCTATTGGCAAGCTTAATTGTAACATCTATCTCTTCTATCTCAGCAGGTGCAATATCATGCATAATTTCTTTGTATAAGGAATGAGGTATTGCACTTGCACTAGCACCCATATCACATAAGCCATGATAGCAATGATCTCCTATTTTAACATAAATAACAGGCATGCCTACAACAGGTCTATGTTTATTTTTAGTATCAGGTCTAGCAATTCTAGCAGATTCATTGCAGAAGTAAATAACATGCCCATCAATATTACCGGCCAAGATATCTTTAACCATAGCAACACTAGGTTCAACTTAGTTTGCTCAGAGGGAGTAGGTGTTCTAGTATTACTCTTACGAACCACAATTGAAGCTTTAGCATGATCCTTTATTCTAACAGAGAAAGGTGGTTTCTCAATATAAGTAGTAGGAACAACAGGATCATTATAAGTGATAGTCTTTTCTTCAACTTTAATAGGTGCAACCACTTTTACTTCAATGGGAGGATTATATTTAAACCACTTCTCCTTAGGGAGATCAACATGGGTAGCAAAGGATTCACAGAAAGAAGCTACTATCTCAGAGTCAAGTCTATATTTAGTGCTAAATTCACGGAAAGCATCGGTATCCATAAAAGATTTAACACAATCAAACTTAGGTGTTATACCTGACTCCTTACCTTCGTCGAGGTCCCAATCTTCAGAGTTGCATTTAATTCTTTCCAATAAATCCCATTTGAATTCAATAGTCTTCATCATAAAAGATCCAATACAAGAAGTATCGAGCATGGAGCGATTACTGAGAGAAAGCCGAGCATAAATTTTTTGAATAATCATTTCTTTTGAGAGCTCACGATTGGGGCATGAATATAACATTGACTTAAGCCTCCCCCAATCTTGAGCGATGCTTTCTCCTTCGCGAGGCCAAAAATTATATATATAATTACGATCACGATGAACCATATGCATAGGATAAAACTTCTGATGAAATTCCAATTTCAATCCTTGGTTGTTCCAAGATCCAATATCATCGCATAGCCTAAACCATGTCAATGCCTCTCCCTTCAAAGACAAAGGGAAGACCTTCTTCTTGATAACATCCTCGGGCATACCTGCAAGCTTAAATAATCCACAAACTTCATCCACATAGATTAGGTGCAAATCGGGATGTAATGTTCCATCACCTGTGAAAGGATTAGCTAGCAGTTTCTCTATCATACCCGAAGGAATTTCAAAGTAAACATTTTCAGTAGGTTCAGTAGGTTGAGGAGCAACTCTTTTTCTCTACTGGTCGGGGTGAAGATACCCCGAACAAGCCCCTCAAAGGATTATGTTCCATAGTAACAAGTGACAGTAAATTTCAGCACACTATATAAATTTTTCCTTACCAAATTCCACCTACCAAAGGCGCTTCACTCCCCGAAAATGGAGCTAGAAAAGAGTCTTGATGACCCACAAGTGTAGGGGATCTATCGTAGCCTTTTAGATAAGTAAGAGTGTCGAACCCAACGAGGAGCAGAAGGAAATGATAAGCAGTTTTCAGTAAGGTATTCTCTGCAAGCACTGAAATTATCGGTAACAAATAGTTTTGTGATAAGGTAATTTGTAACGAGTAACAAGTAATAAAAGTAAATAAGGTGCATCAAGATGGCCCAATCCTTTTTGTAGAAAAGGACAAGCCTGGACAAACTCTTATATAAAGGAAAGCGCTCCCGAGGACACATGGGAATTATCGTCAAGATAGTTTTCATCACGTTCATATGATTCGCGTTCGGTACTTTGATAATTTGATATGTGGGTGGACCGGTGCTTGGTTACTGCCCTTACTTGGACAAGCATCCCACTTATGATTAACCCCTATTGCAAGCATCCGCAACTACAACAGAAGTATTAAGGTAAACCTAACCATAGCATGAAACATATGGATCCAAATCAGCCCCTTACGAAGCAACTCATAAACTAGGGTTTAAGCTTCTGTCACTCTAGCAACCCATCATCTACTTATTAATTCCCAATGCCTTCCTCTAGGTCCAAACAATGGTGAAGTGTCATGTAGTCGATGTTCACATGACACCACCAGAGGAAAGACAACATACATCTCATCAAAATATCGAACGAATACCAAATTCACATGATTACTTATAGCAAGACTTCTCCCATGTCCTCAGGAACAAATGTAACTACTCACACATCATATTCATGTTCATAATCAGAGGGGTACTAATATGCATAATGGATCTGAACATATGATCTTCCACCAAGTAAACCAACTAGCATCAACTACAAGGAGTAATCAACACTACTAGCAACCCACAGGTACCAATCTGAGATTTGGATACAAAGATTGGATACAAGAGATGAACTAGGGTTTGAGAGGAGATGGTTCTGGTGAAGATGTTGATGGAGATTGACCCCCTCCCGATGAGAGGATCGTTGGTGATGGCGATGGTGATGATTTGTCCCTCCCGGAGGGAAGTTTCCCCGGCAGAATAGCTCCGCCGGAGCCCTAGATTGGTTCCGCCAAGGTTCCACCTCGTGGCGGCGGAGTTTAATCCCGTGAGCTTGCTTATGATTTTTTCCTCAATGAAAGACTCCATATAGCCAAATATGGGCATCAGAGGGCCACCAGGGGGCCCACGAGGCAAGGGGCACGCCTAGGGGGGTAGGGTGCGCCCCCACCCTCGTGGACGATGGGTGGCCCCCTCTGGTACTTCTTTCGCCCAATATTTTTATATATTCTGAAAATAATTCCCGTGGAGTTTCAGGACTTTTGGAGATGTGCAGAATAGGTCTCTAATATTTGCTCCTTTTCCAACCTAGAATTCTAGCTGCCGGCATTCTCCCTCTTCATGTAAACTTTGTAAAATAAGAGAGAAAAGGCATACGTATTGTGACATAATGTGCAATAACAGCCCATAATGCAATAAATATCGATATAAAAGCATGATGCAAAATGGACGTATTAGGATGTGCAATGAATCAAGAGTGACATGTATGAAAAATTATGAACGGTGGCTTTGCCACAAATACGATGGCAACTACATGATCATGCAAAGCAATATGACAATGATGGAGCGTGTCATAATAAACGAAAAGGTGGAAAGTTGCATGGCAATATATCTCGGAATGGCTATGGAAATTCCATAATAGGTAGGTATGGTGGATATTTTGAGGAAGGTAAATGGTGGTTTATGGTACCGGCGAAAGTTGCGCGGTACTAGAGAGACTAGCAATGGTGGAAGGGTGAGAGTGCGTATAATCCATGGACTCAACATTAGTCATAAGGAACTCACATACTTTTGCAAAAATATTTTAGTTATCGAAACGAAGTATTATGTGCATGCTCCTAGGGGGATAGATTGGTAGGAAAAGACCATCTATCATCCCGACCGCCACTCATAAGGAAGACAATCAAAAAATAAATGATGCTCCGACTTCATCACATAACGGTTCACCATACGTGCATGCTACGGGAATCACAAACATTAACACAAGTATCTCTCCAATTAACAACTACTCAACTAGCATGAATCTAATATCACCATCTTCATATCTCAAAACAATCATAAATAATCAAACTTCTCATAGTATTCAATGCACTTTATATGAAAGTTTTTTTATTATACCCATATTGGATGCCCATCATATTAAGACTAATTTTATAGCCAAAGCAAATTACCATGCTGTTCTAAAAGACTCTCAAAATAATATAATTTAAGCATGAGAGATCAATAATTTCTATAAAATAAAACCACCACCATGCTCTAAAAAGGTATAAGTGAAGCACCAGAGCAAAATTTATCTAGCTCAAAAGATATAAGTGAAGCACATAGAGTATTCTAATAAATTCCGATTCATGTGTGTTTATCAAAAATGTGTGTACAGCAAGGATGATTTTGGTAAACTAAAAAGCAAATACTCAAATCATACAAGATGCTCCAAGCAAAACACATATCATGTGGTGAATAAAAACATAGCCTCAAGTAAAGTTACCGATAGACGAAGATGAAAGAGGGGATGCCTTCCGGGGCATTCCCAAGCTTAGGCTTTTGGTTGTCTTTGAATTTTACCTTGGGGATCCCCAAGCTTAGGATCTTGCCACACCTTGTTCCAAAATTCATCAAATCTTTACCCAAAAACTTGAAAACTTCACAACACAAAACTCAACAGAAAATCTCATAAGCCCCGTTAGTATAAGAAAGAAAACCACCACCTTAAGGTACTGTAATGAACTTATTATTTATTTATATTGGTGTTAAACCTACTGTATTCCAACTTCTCTATGGTTCATACCCCCCGATACTAGCCATAGATTCATCAAAATAAGCAAACAACACACGAAAAACAGAATCTGTCAAAAACAGAACAGTCTGTAGTAATCTGTAGGTTTCCAATACTTCTGTAACTCCAAAAATCTTGAGAAATTAGGACGTCCTAAATAATTTTTATATTGATCTACTGTAGTTGGAATTGGTATTTTAGAGCTCCCTGGTAAAAAATGAAAATTATTCCCGTGAGCGCATACTTTCTGTTTTTTCAGCAAGATCAAATAACAATCACCCAAGAAGACCCTAAAGGCTTTACTTGGCACAAACAATAATTAAAACATAAAAAACACAATCATAACAGAGTATGGATGAATTACTTATTAATAAACAGGAACAAAAATTAAGTAACAAAAATAAAATTGGGTTGCCTCCCAACAAGCGCTATCGTTTAACGCCCCTAGCTAGGCATAAAAACAAGAATAGATCTAGGTATTGCCATCTTTGGTGTTGGGAAAGAAAAGAGAAAATTTCTTATCTATAGAATTTATCTTTCTATTTTGAGAAAGCACGTGGCCATTAATTTGCATCTAAGCTAGTCTTCATCTCTTTGATAATTTCATTTTGATAAAAACACAAAAGAGAGATGGATTCAACCTTCTCACTCATGGGGTGCCCAAATATAGTCTTCATCTTTTCCTAGGTATCTATGGCATCCCCCTCAAGAAAACCTTCATCAAAGACATTATCTAAAACTTGCTTGAACGAAGAGGGTAAGCCAACATAAAATCTTTTTAGGTATATCTCAATTTGATATTGGGGTACATAACTGGCTCAGATCCTTAATAGCCTATCCCAAGCATATTTCAAAGACTCATCAAGTAAATAAAGAAAAATCCCGGGATCATCTTCATCATTGATAATCTCGGTAGGTCTTTCCATAGCATCATTATTTATGAGCTTAGAGAGTACAAAGGGACTATCCAAAGTACTAAAACCCGGGAGAGAACCCTTACCACTTTTTGGTTCGGCCTTGGCAAAAGAAAGGCAAACGGGAAAGGGGTGAAGAAAAGGCAAAGGTGAAGTGGGGGAGAGGAAAACGAGAGGCAAATGGCAAATAATGTAATGCGAGGGATACGAGTTTGTGATGGGTACTTGGTATGTCTTGACTTGGCGTAGATCTCCCCGGCAACGGCGCTAGAAATCCTTCTTGCTACCTCTCGAGCATGCGTTGGTTTTCCCTTGAAGATGAAAGGGTGATGCAGCAAAGTAACGTAAGTATTTCCCTTAGTTTTTGAGAACCAAGGTATCAATCCAGTAGGAGACTACACGCATGTCGCGTAGTACCTGCACAAACAATCAAGAACCTTGCAACCAACGTGATAGAGGGGTTGTCAATCCCTTCATGGCCACTTGCAAAAGTGAGATCTGATAAAGATAATAAGTTAATTTTTTTGGTATTTTTGTTGTATAGATTGGAAAGTAAAGATTTCAAAATAAATAGTAAACTAGAATTATAAATCGGAAACTTATATGATGTAAAGTAGACCCAGGGGCCATAGGTTTCACTAGTGGCTTCTCTCAAGATAGCACATATTATGGTGGGTGAACACATTACTGCTGAACAATTAATAGAAAAGCGCATAGTTATGAGAATATCTAGGCATGATCATAAACATAGGCATCATGTCCTGTCAAGTAGACTGAAACGATTCTGCATCTACTACTATTACTCCACACATCGACGGCTATCCAACATGCGTCTAGAGTATTAAGTTCATAAGAACAGAGTAACGCATTAGGCAAGATGACACGATGTAGAGGGATAAACTCAAGTAATATGATATAAACCCCATCTTTTTATCCTCGATGGTAACAATACAATACGTGTTGGTTCCCTTTCTGTCACTAGGATCGAGCACCGCAAGATTGAACCAAAAGCTAAGCACTTCTCCCATTGCAAGAAATATCAATCTAGTAGGCCAAACTAAACCGATAATTCGAAGAGACTTGAAAAGATATCAAATCATGCATATAAGAATTCAGAGAAGAATCAAATATTGTTCATAGATAATCTTGATCATAAACCCACAATTCATCGGATCTCGGCAAACACACCGCAAAAAGTATTACATCGAATAGATCTCCAAGAACACCGAGGATAACTTTGTATTAAGAACCAAAGAGAGAGAAGAAGCCATCTAGCTAATAACTATGGAACCGAAGGTCTGTGGTAAACTACTCACACATTGTCGGAGAGGCTATGGTGTTGATATAGAAGCCCTCCGTGATTGAATCCCCCTCCGGTAGATCGCCGGAAAAGGTCCCTAAATGGGATCTCATGGGTACAGAAGGTTGCAGCAGTGGAAAAGTGGTTTCATGGCTCCCCTGGATGTTTTCAGGGTATAAGAGTATATATAGGCGGAAGAAGTAGGTCGATGGAGCTCCATGGGGCCCACGAGGGTGGGGGGCGCGCCTATCCCCTAGGCGCGCCTCCCTACCTCGTGTCCCCCTTGTTGCTTCCTTGACCTCCTCTCCAAGTCTCCTGGATTGCGTTTGTTCCAAAAAAGATCCTCACGAAGGTTTCGTTCCTTTTGGATTCCGTTTGATATTCCTTCTCTGTGAAACACTGAAATAGGCAAAAAACAGCAATTTGCACTGGGCCTTCGGTTAATAGGTTAGTCCCAAAAATAATATAAAAATGCATATTAAAGCCCATTAAACATCCAAAACAGATAATATAATAGCATGAAACAATAAAAAAATTATAGATACGTGGGTGACGTGAAAGTGCAACTATCCCTAGGTGGTTTTGGTAATTCCTAACAACATATAGCTCATTGAGCTAATGCTTTTTCAAGATTAATATCACAGGAAAGCTCAATGATTGGCATGGCAAGGATGAGAAAACTGGACCCCTCAAAATTCTAAGGACAAAGGATTGGCTCAAGCTCAAAGCTCAAGACTCTACAGAGAAGAATCTCCCAAAAGAAGAAGTAGAAGAGAAGAATCACCATCGAGGGAGACAAGGAGTAGGGATGATCATTATGAATGAAGACCCTCTCAGAGAAGCAAGGATTCGTAAAGGAAGGACAAGTCATTAAGGAGCTACACAAAACGAAGACATCAAACTCATGTTGGTGAATGGGTATCCGACTTCGACTTAGACAATCACTCCGAGAGAAGCTATCACTCCGACTCCGAATATACTCAAGATGAAGGTGTTGCCGGTCTAGCACTTGTGTCAACCAACTCCTACGATATATTTGATTCACCAAATGAAGGAATTGGAATATGCTTCATGGCCAAAGGTCCAAAGGTATCACACCCCGAGTATGTTGATTTCAATAGTGATGAAGATGACTTGTTAGGTGATGATGATTTACTTGTTGACAACTCTCTTGATGAATACTATGATGAAACATCAATTAATCATGCTAATCAAGATAAAACAAATGACAATGATAAGGAGAAGATTGAGTCTCTAACTAGAGAACTAAACACTCTTAAGTTAGCTCATGAAACTATCTTAGGAGATCATCGAGAACTTTTAAGGACTCATGAGGAATTACGTTTTGAGAAGCGCAATCTTGAGCAAGAGCATGCGTTCTTAAAGGCAATCAATGATGATCTTCGCAAGAAAAGTTCTTCTTACATTGCCAAGCGTTTACCCTTATCCACTTACATGCCTCAAGTCAAGTCTAGTAACAAGAACAAGAAGGATTCTTCCTCTAGTAGTAACAATAATCATGCTAAATCCAATATTGTTGCTTCTAGTAGTTCTCTTGATCCCACTAATGATTCTCTCAGCCAAGTTACACTTGAGCAAGAAAATAGCTTATTGAAGGGAATCATAGAGAAAGGTGTTTACAAGAGCCTTGCCGGGAGCAAGCAATTCGAGGAAATTGTATGCAAGCAAGGAAGGCACCGGAAGAATCAAGGTATTGGTTTTGAACGAAAGTTCAATGCCAATGGAGTTGAGTGGGAAGAAGATCAATACCCCAAGACGAAGTTTGTTCCTCAACAAGAGAAGTATGATCCTACTTCTTTCAAAGGGACACAAGCTCAAGATGATCTTCCACCACAAGACCACAAGGAAAAAGGCAAGGACAAGCTTCAAGAGGAAATTGATGCATTTGAAGAAGCTCCTAAGGCCTTGGTCAAGTGGGTTCCCAAGACTACATCAAGTTCCACTTCATCAAGTACAACTACAACTCCGAGGATTCCCATCAAGATGGTATGGATCCCGAAGAAGAAGAACTAGAGAGTTCTTGAGGGTGACTCCGCCAACATACTTCACTCTTATCATTTTGGCAAGAACAAGTGCAATCAACTTCCACATCTTGCACTAGTTCAAGGAGTCACAAACCCTCTTGTTGGTAAGACAAGGCACAAGGTAACCTAATGCTCTCATAGACATCATCTTGTGTGTGCATCACTCTATGTCTATGGATATCCTTGTTTGTTCCTCGTGGGACTAACCCGTGTAGGTATTGAAAGTGCAACTCACTCCAAAGGATTGCTCCAAATGATCTACATC
Source organism: Triticum dicoccoides (assembly GCF_002162155.2). Lineage (NCBI taxonomy): Eukaryota > Viridiplantae > Streptophyta > Magnoliopsida > Poales > Poaceae > Triticum > Triticum dicoccoides. The sequence goes on along the minus strand of NC_041390.1, from coordinate 239,415,708 downwards.
AACATTGAGCATCCACATCCTCAACACCTACATGAAGTCATCATCGACAAAACCTATCACATCCCTAGCTTCTGGTGCTGCCTAGTGTTTGCATCATGTTTAAATTTTTGAAACTTGAACTGAGGAAATTTGGAAGCCTCAAAACCCTAAATAAAAGAGGGGCAAAACCCCTAAAATCTCATTCATTGTTCCAAAATGCTCTTCTTAGATGTTTAATATTTTTGGCAAGGGTTTTGATCCAAACCAAAAATAATGAACATTTTAAAAGGATTTATTTTTGGGACTTTGAATTTAAATCATTAGTTATTTGAATTTGAATTATATTCATATAATTAGAATATAATTTCAAATACCCCTGAAATATTTTATGAGCTTTTGGAAAAGTCCATCTAGCAAAACAAAAATATTCAGAGGAGTTTTTGGCATTGTTTGAATTATTTTTAAATTCAAAACAGTGGCAAAACAAATTTAAAAAAAAATAGAAAACATAAACAGGAATTAAAACAGAGCACATACCTGGCGACTTACCTGTGAAGCCCACCTGGTAGCCCAACAGGACTGGCCCAGCGCGGCCCAGCCCACCCTTTTCCTGTCGTCTTCCTCCCCTCGCACCGAAGCAGCTCGGTGGCGAGCGCCGACGCCGCCCTGGCCACCTCCTGCTTGCCACCGAGGCGCCCCGACGCGTCTGGATACGCCCGTAGCCCCCTCTGTCTCTCCCCTCGCTCTCTGCTCTCTCTCGACCCCTTCCCCCTCCTCTGCTCTCTCTCTCGCGCAGCCCGAGCAGAGCTCATCGCCGCCGCTCGCCGTTGCCGCACCCAGAGCCTCCCCCTCGACCCCTCGGTGTGCCCAGTAGCTCGGCTACCTCGCCCTCATCCTCTCCGCCGAGTCAAGCGACCTCGGACGCCCTGCATCGCCGTCATCGAGCCGTCTTCTTCACGCACGGCCGCCGGATGCCGCTTGTCGATTCGCCGCCTCCGACGCCTCCCCGAGACCACCGAGCTGCTCATCGACCTCGCTGTGAGCCTCCGTGCAGAACCCCTCTCTTTCCCCACGCATTTGCGAGCTCTAGGCCATAGCTCCGTCGCGGCCGAACTCCGGCCGCTGCTGACCTCGTCGCCGCCGTCACTGCAGCCACTGGAGCTCCCACCCGAGTACACCATCGTGCTTAGAACGTCTCCACGAGCCCGTTGCATGCCGTAGCTCGCCCTCCCGTGCCCTCTAGTGGTCGCCCGTGTCTCACCCGAGCTCCGGCGGCCGCAACCGAGCTCGCCGCCGTCGACTCCGGCCACCCCAGGCCCGGAGACCACGACCATCCGACGCGCCATCGCGCCAGCTCTCCGTAGGGCCAAAGGGCGCACTGAACGGTGCAGTATAGACGAAACCCGAGCCACCCCGGTGCGTCTCCGCCGCAGTTTAGGTCGTCGCCGGTGAAACTCCGGCGGGAGCTGACGTGGCTCCGTCATTAGGAGCTAACCCAGCTAGTTAAACAACCTACAACCACTGACAGTGGGCCCCACCCCTGGTCAAACCCCAGTCAGCGCTGGGTTTGACCGGGATTAGTTCCTGTGTCACTGACGTGTGGACCCCGCACGTCAGGTTTGACCTGGACCTGGCCGTTGACTCGCTGACATCATGCTGGCGTCAGGCTGACGCAATTATTTCTTTCTGGATTTAAAATAATTCAGAAAATCCAGAAAATATCCCAAACTTCAAAAAATTCATAGAAATTCAACCGTAACTCCAAATGAAATAATTTATATATGAAAAATGATCAGAAAAATCCAATCTATCCATTTGTACCATTTTCATGCATGTTAGAACAACTTATGACCACTGTTTAGGACAATTCAATTAAATGGCATTTAAACTCTCACATATGGAGTTTGAATTTGAACCTAGTGTTCAAACCAGCCCCATTTAACCTGTTGCTAGATGCATTAGCCCAAATCACATCATATTGCCATGTCAAATTCATGCATCATATTGTCGCATTGCATTGATTGTGTTCTTCCTTGTTTGCCGGTAATTGTCCCCTCTCGATAGACGTGTACCGGCGATGTGATCGATGACACCGATGAAGAGCTATATTATCTTCAGAAGTGCCAGGCAAGCAAAACCCCCTTGTTCATTCCGATACAATCCTACTCTCTCGCTCCTGCTCTCTTTTAATGCATTAGGACAACACCGATTCATCTGTTACTTGCTGCGGTAGCTGAACCCCTTTATCCTCTGCATGACCTGTCATTGCCACAGTAAATAGATGAAACCCACTAGCATGAGTAGGAGTTGTTTGAGCCCTGTTGTGCCTACTCATTCATGCTTGTTTGTCATGCCTGCTACTGCTTAGAGTTGAGTCAGGTCTGATTCATCGGGGATGAATCAGAGGTGTGTGAACATGTCCTACTGTGTGTGAGCTAAGTGTGTGAACACGTTTTGGTAAAGGTAGCGGTGAGAGGCCATGTAGGAGTACATGGTGGGTTGTCTCATTGCAGCCATCCTCAGGAACTGAGTTCTGTGTTTGTGATCCATGATCAGTTACTACCACACATTGGGCTCCGGGCGCTCCAAGCTCTCTCGACTTATTAATCAACTTGATCTCTGTCCAGGAGTTGCAACTAGTTTCTGGTGTTTGTAGGTAGTGTTAGTAGTCTACAAAGTGGCACCCGGTACAGGTGGGCTTGGGACAGACTAGGCACAGTGGCCCGGTGTACCAAGTAGCACCCGGATGGTGGGCTTGGGAACCCTGCTCACATCGTTTGGGGCCGTGAGCGACACCCCGGCCGGATCTCCTTGCGGATGGAACCCGAATAGGCGATAAACCTGGACTAGAGACTTGTTCGGTTAGTCAGGTCGTGGCCGACTCCCTTGCCCGGCTTCCGCTTGAAGGTTGCCGAGGTACATGACGTGTACAGGGCGATAAGTGGCGAAAGCGTGTGTGAAGAAGTACACCCCTGCAGGGTTATCATTATCTATTCGAATAGCCGGATTCCTCGGATATGGAAACTTGGACCCCTTGTACAGTTCATAGACAAGTGAAAGTGGATACTTTAAAATGCGCAAGATAAGCGTGAGTGCTATGGATGGCGTTCTCGTAGGGAGACGGGAGCAGATCCATAGTGGTGTATTGATATGGTGAATATGTGGACTCGTGTGCGCCACCTCAAAAGAGTTACTTGCAGTCGTAGTTCAGGTTAGCCACCGAGTCAAAGCTGGCTTGCTGCAGTTAAACCCCACCATCCCCTTTGTTGATAATGATGCATATGTAGATAGATCTGATGTAAGTCTTGCTGGGTACATTTGTACTCACGTTTGCCTATTTTATGTTTTTGCAGAGAGACTTCAGTCTCGCTAGTAGTTCCGCATGGTCTTCGACGTTTAGCTTGTTACCTTAGCTACGATCTTGTGCCCTCGGCAGGATCTGGTAGATAGTCAGGCTTCTCAGCCTTTTTCATTTCTAGATGTCTGTACTCAGACATGTTAAGCTTCCGCATGTGCTTTGATTTGTATGCTCTGAATGTTGGGTCATGAGACCCCTGTTTGTAATATTCCGCTCCTCGGAGCCTAATGAATACTTACTTGTGTCGTAGAGTCATGTTGTGATGCCTTGTTGTATTTGCACATATCGAGCATATTGTGTGTATGATTGAAATGCTTGGTATGTGTGGGATCTGACTATCTAGTTGTTTATCTTTAGTAGCCTCTCTTACCGGGAAATGTCTCCTAGTGTTTCCACCGAGCCATGGTAGCTTGCTACTGCTCCGGAACACTTAGGCTGGCCGGCATGTGTCCTTCTTCGTTCCTGTGTCTGTCCCTTCGGGGAAATGTCACGCGATGAATACCGGAGTCCTGTTAGCCCGCTACAGCCCGGTTCACCGGAGTCCTGCTAGCCCAGTGCTATAGCCTGGATTCACTCGCTGATGACCGACACGTTCGATGCTGGGTCATGGATGCCTGTCCCTGTAAGTTTGTGCCACTTTGGGTTTACGACTAGCCATGTCAGCCCGGGCTCCTTATCATATGGATGCTAGCGACACTATCATATACGTGTGCCAAAAGGCGCAAACGGTCCCGGGCAAAGGTAAGGCGACACCCGTGGGAATACCGTGTGTGAGGCCGCAAAGTGATATGAGGTGTTACATGCTAGATCGATGTGGCATTGAGTCGGGGTCCTGACAGCGTTGGTATCAGAGCTTGACTGCCTGTAGGATTACCAAGCCAAACTGGTCGAAGTTGAGTCTAGAAATTCTTTAGTTATATAAGGGAATTGATTGTGGTATGGAATGTAAGGCTCTTTTTACCCCTTATACCTTATGCCCTTCTGATCTGAGTCATCTTATCTTTCCTACAGGGTTAAGGAATTAGGATTTCTCTTCTTTCTATCAGGATCACGTGTTACTAATCCGTAGACTTATAAGATTGTTGGATTTAAACTTGAGTTCAGTTCCTACGACTTCTGCATGTTAATTGTTGATCTCGAAACCTTGATATTGTGCTTCTGAGTGGTTATACCACCATTTTTGTGAATGTCTCAAGTCTTTTCTGAGCATTTACAGCCGTTACGCTGTCTGAGTCATCCCAGGTTTCTAAATAGTCTGATGCATTTGCAAATCCTTTCCTTCCGTTCCCGATGTCCTTTATGGCCAGATTAACCACACTAGACGGTGAGTTGAGGTACTCTATTGCCTCGACATTTATGTTGGAGTTATTATTATGACCCTAGGTGTCTCAGGGGATCATCTAGTAATCTAGCCATGTTCTGTGTTTCCAGTGTGATGGTTCTGGCTATCATTCTCGAAAGCATCCCGTGATGCCAGTTAGTAGCAGGTATTCTACTCCTGGGTTTCTGAGCCCAAGATTCACCCTACTTACTTCATGTTGATAGTAATTGCTAGTGCCTCTAGGATATTAGTAACCTTTGCGATAGTCCTCGAGGTCTGTGGTATATCGTTCTTCCAAATACCATGAACCATTCTTGGCAGGAGTTCTTTTGAACTGAACGATCACAACCAGAGTGCTCTTGATGAGTTCTCCATTATATATTGTGGCTCTGCCAGTTCTACCTTTCTGCATGGGTTATCCGGAAGAAATATGTTGAACTTCGTTCGACATGCTAAACCATGCATCCACAACTCAGAAAATCGTATGTTCCTTTGAGTTGTCCCGCTCTAGTTGTCTTCTGACCCTCGTCTATCAATTGATAGTCAAGGGTATATATGCATTCGTTCATCGATGCCTATTACTCTTGTGGTCCGTCAAGCCATTCTGTCCTGAATAACTTGGAGAAACAAACTCCAGTACCTCATCCATATCTAGGATTGGGTCAAAGTAGTCATACTCCGCAGACCAAAATGCCAATCCAACTTTTGTTTTGTTCTACCTTGAAGTGTTACCCTCTTTATGCCAGGATTGTCATGAGAATTGCACCACCTCTTATGAATTCTTGACGCAGTAATACTTCTTGCCATCATTGTTCATTCCTCGGTTCCCATGTTATTGTAACCGGAATGCTGACAAGTGTACCGTGATGTGCGAAATCAATACTCCTAGCAACTCTGTTGCTTGGTAGTTAATGGACAATACTCTCATTCTTAGCGTGCTGGTTATTGAATTATCATTCTAAGTCTGATCGTGCTACCTAGTCCTTATTTCTGGTGCACACTTCGATCAATGAGTTAGGATTGTGCCAATCCCTCGCTCATTCGATCATCTAGTTTTTCCCTGAAAAACAGGATTGTGCCCAGGCTTAATAACATACCGGTGGTTCATGATATTCCGAATTTCTTCTCGGAAGTATCACCAGGTTGTCGCCTGACCGCTATGTTGATCTCGTGATCAAGTTGGTTTATTCCTATAAACCACCATTTCTCCAAGAATCCGTGTTGGATACCCCTGAGCTAGTTGGTTAAGCTAAACAACAACTTGGAGAGCTGGAAGATAAAGGCTTCTCCGACTTAGTTCATATTAAGGGATATCTTGTATGTATGTTGAAGAAAGATGATGTCTTCATCGATTGGTCCCTGTGATCAGTTGTTGGACCTATTATCTTGTTAAAACTTTGATTTGAGTGTGGGCTATTCTCAAACCAAATCAGAACCAACGATGTTCGTAATGTTGTCTTACTCGTGGTTGACTCCTCGAGCATACACCATTATATCTTATGGGTCTGACCAATGCTATCACCTGTTCACATAATTAGGGAATTCCATCTTCATGGAAATCTCGATGAATTGTTGTTGAGCCCATCAACATCATTTCATCTTCTCCAAGATCTTGTTGGACATTAAGCTAGTGTTGGAAACTTTTGAAGCATTTTCTTCATGCTAGCTCATGAAGTATTTGTTTGATGAAAGGAGTGACTTCCTCTTATACACGTGCATTTGGTGAAAGTTGCCGCCATGAATTTGAGAAAGTTAGTTTTGCTTCCTCTGGAATCATCGCAAGTCAGTCATGCACACGTGCAAAGTATTCTGTGGTCTGGAGACTTGCAACCTTCATTCCATATGTGTCTCGAGCACACCAAGCCACTGATTGATTTGTTCAAGGAGAAGAAGTTCCCTCATAAGAGCTAATCATATGACTTATGCAAGGACTTCGTTATCCACGGTGATGGTTCCCAACCAGAACTCGGTAGTGTTTTATTGTAAGACTACCACGTGGTCATGCTTGTCTAGTACAACGTGTTCACATGTGTGTAGCAGAACCAACTCATGTTTTGGAGTTTGCTATCGTAGTTCATTTCCCGAGAATCTCGCAACGTTATCTCGTCGAATTGTGTTGCAAACTTTCATTTTTCTTCCTAGACTCGATGAGTCTGGAATATCCTGACACCAACCAGATCTGAATCTCAGGCAGATATGATGGTCGGAACATTTCCCAAGAACTATAATACTGGTCCCTCGATAACCGGTAAAGTGGATGTCATGGCCAACACACCCAGCCGGAAGACCTATTATTGTAGTATCTTGATTGAAGAAGTTGGCCACCTTCCCATAAGGACTTCGTAGGATTTACTCTCTAATTGTGACTTATGATTTTTGTCTTCCCGAAGTCCGACCTTTTACTTGATGTTCTAGATATCAAACCGTCTTTATGAATGGGTTACGCTAGCACATCAAGGAGAACATTAGAAGCAGAGTGCTAAATGTCTCTCGGTCGATTATCCAGATTTTGCTTCCTTGGCCCCGCCAAGGTGAAATCTGAGAAAGTGTTATCTTTCTTTGCATCTGCATCATCCATCATCATTCATCATGGTAGCAAGTTGTGTTGCCAGGATCCTTGACACGGATATTGGTAAAATCTTGATGATTATGGAAATGCTCAAGTTCTTGAGAGCACGCGCAAGTGCTAGGTTTGATCGTCGGCATTAACTGTATAGTGCTCTCAGTTTCCTCGGCAATGCTATGACCTTTTCAAACAGTGAATTCACTCTCTATTGTTGGGTTCTTCCCCAGTTACCAGAATCATTTCCAGCATTTGCATTTTGTTCCCAGCTTGCACCGCCAATGTGCCATTCTACCATTGGTCTCTTCCATTTCCGGTGGTAAGCAAATTCATCCATTACGTTGTCTTCAACAAGGTAATCCACATCATCCAAGTCCGAGTATGCCATCCTACCGACCCCCGCCAATCGATTGCTGTGATTTGCCTTAGGCTGATATAGAGAGTCTCAATGATCTCTATATCAAAGGTAATTCTTTTTGCCACTTAAGGTAATAATCTACGAATCACCCTCCTCCAGGATGTTCCGTTGTGGCATCATGGGAACTCAACTCCTCGCTACGTTGACAATCGTTTACCACCTTTTTAAGTGTGGAATTGTTGTCCACCTAGTGAACCTTCGTCATCCGTTTCTTTCCACCCCTCTTGATGTGTATCTTGTGTCTCAACCTGAGAGATGGTTCTATGTCTCATTCCGTGAGTTGTTCGACCTTCGAGAAGTTCGATCCTTCTAGAGTTTTCTTTCCCCTCTCGTTGTCAAGTCGGTTGGCGTTCTCGGAGCAAGACATCAAGACAATGATGGTGATCGAATCAATGTTCTTATGAAGGGCAACCTGGATCGTGAAGATTGTGTTAGGTTGCGTTCCCCTTCGTCTTACCCTACACTTGAATCTCGGGTCGAGATTCTTGTTTAGTGGGGGTGAGTTGTCACATCCCTAGCTTCTGGTGCTGCCTAGTGTTTGCATCATGTTTAAATTTTTGAAACTTGAACTGAGGAAATTTGGAAGCCTCAAAACCCTAAATAAAAGAAGGGCAAAACCCCTAAAATCTCATTCATTGTTCCAAAATGCTCTTCTTAGATGTTTAATATTTTTGGCAAGGGTTTTGATCCAAACCAAAAATAGTGAACATTTTAAAAGGATTTATTTTTGGGACTTTGAACTTAAATCATTAGTTATTTGAATTTGAATTATATTCATATAATTAGAATATAATTTCAAATACCCCTGAAATATTTTATGAGCTTTTGGAAAAGTCCATCTAGCAAAACAAAAATATTCAGAGGAGTTTTTGGCATTGTTTGAATTATTTTTAAATTCAAAACAGTGGCAAAACAAATTAAAAAAAATAGAAAACATAAACAGGAATTAAAACAGAGCACATACCTGGCGACTTACCTGTGAAGCCCACCTGGTAGCCCAACAGGACCGGCCCAGCGCGGCCCAGCCCACCCTTTTCCTGTCGTCTTCCTCCCCTCGCACCGAAGCAGCTCGGTGGCGAGCGCCGACGCCGCCCTGGCCACCTCCTGCTTGCCACCGAGGCGCCCCGACGCGTCTGTCTACACCCGTAGCCCCCTCTGTCTCTCCCCTCGCTCTCTGCTCTCTCTCGACCCCTTCCCCCTCCTCTGCTCTCTCTCTCGCGCAGCCCGAGCAGAGCTCATCGCCGCCGCTCGCCGTTGCCGCACCCAGAGCCTCCCCCTCGACCCCTCGGTGTGCCCAGTAGCTCGGCTACCTCGCCCTCATCCTCTCCGCCGAGTCAAGCGACCTCGGACGCCCTGCATCACCATCATCGAGCCGCCTTCTTCATGCACGGCGGCCGGATGCCGCTTGTCGATTCGCCGCCTCCGACGCCTCCCCGAGACCACCGAGCTGCTCATCGACCTCGCTGTGAGCCTCCGTGCGGAACCCATCTCTTTCCCCTCGCGTTTGCAAGCTCTAGGCCATAGCTCCGTCGCGGCCGAACTCCGGCCGCCGCTGACCTCGTCGCCGCCATCACTGCAGCCACTGGAGCTCCCACCCGAGTACACCATCGTGCTTAGAACGTCTCCACGAGCCCGTTGCATGCCATAGCTCGCCCTCCCGTGCCCTCTAGTGGTCGCCCGTGTCTCACCCGAGCTCCGGCGGCCGCAACCGAGCTCGCCGCGGTCGACTCCGGCCACCCCAGGCCCGGAGACCACGACCATCCGACGCGCCATCGCGCCAGCTCTCCGTAGGGCCAAAGGGCGCACTGAACGGTGCAGTATAGACGAAACCCGAGCCACCCCGGTGCGTCTCCGCCGCAGTTTAGGTCGTCGCCGGCGAAACTCCGGCGGGAGCTGACGTGGCTCCGTCATTAGGAGCTAACCCAGCTAGTTAAACAACCTACAGCCACTGACAGTGGGCCCCACCCCTGGTCAAACCCCAGTCAGCGCTGGGTTTGACCGGGATTAGTTCCTGTGTCACTGACGTGTGGACCCCGCACGTCAGGTTTGACCTGGACCTGGCCGTTGACTCGCTGACATCATGCTGGCGTCAGGCTGACGGAATTATTTCTTTCTGGATTTAAAATAATTCAGAAAATCCTGAAAATATCCCAAACTTCAAAAAATTCATAGAAATTCAACCGTAACTCCAAATGAAATAATTTATATATGAAAAATGATCAGAAAAATCCAATCTATCCATTTGTACCATTTTCATGCATGTTAGAACAACTTATGACCACTGTTTAGGACAATTCAATTAAATGGCATTTAAACTCTCACATATGGAGTTTGAATTTGAACCTAGTGTTCAAACCAGCCCCATTTAACCTGTTGCTAGATGCATTAGCCCAAATCACATCATATTGCCATGTCACATTCATGCATCATATTGTCGCATTGCATTGATTGTGTTCTTCCTTGTTTGCCGGTAATTGTCCCCTCTCGATAGATGTGTACCGGCGATGTGATCGATGACATCGATGAAGAGCTATATTATCTTCAGAAGTGCCAGGCAAGCAAAACCCCCTTGTTCATTCTGATACAATCCTACTCTCTCGCTCCTGCTCTCTTTTAATGCATTAGGACAACACCGATTCATCTGTTACTTGCTGCGGTAGCTGAACCCCTTTATCCTCTGCATGACCTGTCATTGCCATAGTAAATAGATGAAACCCACTAGCATGAGTAGGAGTTGTTTGAGCCCTGTTGTGCCTACTCATTCATGCTTGTTTGTCATGCCTGCTACTGCTTAGAGTTGAGTCAGGTCTGATTCATCGGGGATGAATCAGAGGTGTGTGAACATGTCCTACTGTGTGTGAGCTAAGTGTGTGAACACGTTTTGGTAAAGGTAGCGGTGAGAGGCCATGTAGGAGTACATGGTGGGTTGTCTCATTGCAGCCGTCCTCAGGAACTGAGTTCTATGTTTATGATCCATGATCAGTTACTACCACACATTGGGCTCCGGGCGCTCCAAGCTCTCTCGACTTATTAATCAACTTGATCTCTGTCCAGGAGTTGCAACT
>NC_041390.1:239404392-239404994 GCF_002162155.2 Triticum dicoccoides | reverse complement strand
TTTGCCGGTAATTGTCCCCTCTCGATAGATGTGTACCGGCGATGTGATCGATGACATCGATGAAGAGCTATATTATCTTCAGAAGTGCCAGGCAAGCAAAACCCCCTTGTTCATTCTGATACAATCCTACTCTCTCGCTCCTGCTCTCTTTTAATGCATTAGGACAACACCGATTCATCTGTTACTTGCTGTGGTAGCTGAACCCCTTTATCCTCTGCATGACCTGTCATTGCCATAGTAAATAGATGAAACCCACTAGCATGAGTAGGAGTTGTTTGAGCCCTGTTGTGCCTACTCATTCATGCTTGTTTGTCATGCCTGCTACTGCTTAGAGTTGAGTCAGGTCTGATTCATCGGGGATGAATCAGAGGTGTGTGAACATGTCCTACTGTGTGTGAGCTAAGTGTGTGAACACGTTTTGGTAAAGGTAGCGGTGAGAGGCCATGTAGGAGTACATGGTGGGTTGTCTCATTGCAGCCGTCCTCAGGAACTGAGTTCTATGTTTATGATCCATGATCAGTTACTACCACACATTGGGCTCCGGGCGCTCCAAGCTCTCTCGACTTATTAATCAACTTGATCTCTGTCCAGGAGTTGCAACT
>NC_041390.1:239402631-239404382 GCF_002162155.2 Triticum dicoccoides | reverse complement strand
TCTCTCGCTCCTGCTCTCTTTTAATGCATTAGGACAACACCGATTCATCTGTTACTTGCTGCGGTAGCTGAACCCCTTTATCCTCTGCATGACCTGTCATTGCCATAGTAAATAGATGAAACCCACTAGCATGAGTAGGAGTTGTTTGAGCCCTGTTGTGCCTACTCATTCATGCTTGTTTGTCATGCCTGCTACTGCTTAGAGTTGAGTCAGGTCTGATTCATCGGGGATGAATCAGAGGTGTGTGAACATGTCCTACTGTGTGTGAGCTAAGTGTGTGAACACGTTTTGGTAAAGGTAGCGGTGAGAGGCCATGTAGGAGTACATGGTGGGTTGTCTCATTGCAGCCGTCCTCAGGAACTGAGTTCTATGTTTATGATCCATGATCAGTTACTACCACACATTGGGCTCCGGGCGCTCCAAGCTCTCTCGACTTATTAATCAACTTGATCTCTGTCCAGGAGTTGCAACTAGTTTCTGGTGTTTGTAGGTAGTGTTAGTAGTCTACCAAGTGGCACCCGGTACAGGTGGGCTTGGAACAGACTAGGCACAGTGGCCCGGTGTACCAAGTAGCACCCGGATGGTGGGCTTGGGAACCCTGCTCACATCATTTGGGGCCGTGAGCGACACCCCGGCCGGATCTCCTTGCAGATGGAACCCGAATAGGCGATAAACCTGGACTAGAGACTTGTTCGGTTAGTCAGGTCGTGGCCGACTCCCTTGCCCGGCTTTCGCTTGAAGGTTTCGAGGTACATGACGTGTACAAGGCGATAAGTGGCGAAAGCGTGTGTGAAGAAGTACACCCCTGCAGGGTTATCATTATCTATTCGAATAGCCGGATTCCTCGGATATGGAAACTTGGACCCCTTGTACAGTTCATAGACAAGTGAAAGTGGATACTTTAAAATGCGCAAGATAAGCGTGAGTGCTATGGATGGCATTCTCGTAGGGAGACGGGAGCGGATCCATAGTGGTGTATTGATATGGTGAATATGTGGACTCGTGTGCGCCACCTCAAAAGAGTTACTTGCAGTCGTAGTTCAGGTTAGCCACCGAGTCAAAGCTGGCTTGCTGCAGTTAAACCCCGCCATCCCCTTTGTTGATAATGATGCATATGTAGATAGATCTGATGTAAGTCGTGCTGGGTACATTTGTACTCACGTTTGCCTATTTTATGTTTTTGCAGAGAGACTTCAGTCTCGCTAGTAGTTCCGCGTGGTCTTCGACGTTTAGCTTGTTACCTCAGCTACGATCTTGTGCCCTCGGCAGGATCTGGTAGATAGTCAGGCTTCTCAGCCTTTTTCATTTCTAGATGTCTGTACTCAGACATGTTAAGCTTCCGCATGTGCTTTGATTTGTATGCTCTGAATGTTGGGTCATGAGACCCCTGTTTGTAATATTCCGCTCCTCGGAGCCTAATGAATACTTACTTGTGTCGTAGAGTCATGTTGTGATGCCTTGTTGTATTTGCACATATCGAGCATATTGTGTGTATGATTGAAATGCTTGGTATGTGTGGGATCTGACTATCTAGTTGTTTATCTTTAGTAGCCTCTCTTACCGGGAAATGTCTCCTAGTGTTTCCACCGAGCCATGGTAGCTTGCTACTGCTCCGGAACACTTAGGCTGGCCGGCATGTGTCCTTCTTCGTTCCTGTGTCTGTCCCTTCGGGGAAATGTCACGCGATGAATACCGGAGTCCTGTTAGCCCGCTACAGCCCGGTTCACCGGAGTCCTGCTAGCCCAGTGCTA
>NC_041390.1:239225127-239402365 GCF_002162155.2 Triticum dicoccoides | reverse complement strand
GGGGGGGGGGGGATCTCACATCTAGCGGGAGCTGTACTCTAAAATTGAGCTAAAGCAACTCTAATGGTGTGAAGACAACAACGCTTTATGTAAAAATGGTAACCCCATTTGTGCATAAACGATGAGTATGACCTATGATCAAATGTTCTCATTTGACTCCTAAGTCAATATACTCATATATAGATGACCTAGTCATCGCTAATTGCTTGATAGATGCTAGAATTGGTTGTGCATGCTTTGCCACATATTTCATTTGCCATTTTACTGTGTGAGTATGTTGGTTGCATAATTTACTCATTCGAGGACATCCACTTGTTGTTTTGATTGTTTGGTTTCTTTTTCTTTTGCTAAGTGGATGGACAAGAATGCCTAAGAACCTTCTCTATCTATCTATGATTTTCTCGTCTCAAACTCTATTCATGCTACATCACAAAGTTTGATCAAGTCAGATTCGAACCACTCCGTGTGAGGAGCACTCGGAGTCCCCGATTCGTCATAGACTTAAACTGCCAAAACTTCTTTGTGAGTTTTGGTCTGACCGATTCATCCATTTCGGTCATACCGAGAATCACTAAGTCGATCTAGGTTTTCATTCTCGGTGCAACCGATTAGAACCTTTCGGTCACACCGAGTTGCTGTAACTACTTGCAGTTATGCATCTCGGTGCCACCAAGTTGTTTCACTCGGTCACACCGACAGGGTTAGGCTATATATATCCACGGGACAAAATTTGGAAAACTTTCCGAACCTCTTTGCCCGCGCTCAGCCTTCTCTGCCTCCCTGGGTCTCCGGATCGTCCTCCTCGTCGCCAGTCGCTGGTCTCCGCCGCCATCAATGGGATCGTCTCCACCGTTGCCGCCGTAGCAAGTCCATCGCCGAACTAGGGTATGGACTTGATCTTTGTGTTGTTCTCACTCCGATTCCCCAACACATTGTTTTGCCATGTATCTTGCCACGATTGAGATCACTCTTTCCAATGAAAACACTCCATAGTTTAGTTGTGGATTGAAAATTTAGGGTTAGCTTTCCGTCGAAACCATCTCGGACCGACCGAGTTGTTGAAATCGGTTCCACCGATTTGGCTCAGGACATTGCACATGTGATTCTCGGTCTGACCGAGAATTACAAATCGGTGTGACCGAGTTCGAGTCTTTGTGAAACCCTAGCAGTCTTAGTGTCTTTGAACTGTGACTTGGTCTGACCGAGTTCACTAGTTTAGGCTCCAACAGCTACTTCGGTATCACCGAGATTTCAAATCGGTAGATCCGAAATGCTTTCTGTGGAAAACTAAAACTAAGTTTTTGATTCATTCTTTTGCAAAAACCTCTGCACTTTGTGATGCTCATCCACTCTACCTCATCTATAATCCATTCACAGGGTCTGTGTTAGTGTTTGCATCATGTCAGATCAGAGTGACAGCCAGAACAAGTCTGATGAGCAAGTGAACATGAGTGAGGGCGCTAATCCCTCCAGCAGCTCAGATGATGGAAGCAGGAGCACACCCAACAACTTGCCAAAGGCTTCCACAAGGGCCATCAAGAAGAGAACCTCAGATTCAGAGGATGAGGACTATGTGGCTGAGGAGGAAGAAGCCTCCTCAAAGAGGAAAGTTCTCAAAAAGGAATATGGCACAACTGCTGCCACTAAGCCAGGGATGAAGCAAAAGGTTCCTGCCAAGATAGCTCCCATGTCAAAAGCCAGAACATCCACTCAAGAGACTTTGGGATCTGCACCCAAAGAGCAGGTTGTGGCAGAAAAGAAAAGGAAAGAGAGGGTCAAGAAGACCACTGCCAGAGTGCTTGGGAGATCTTCAATAATGAAAGACTCTGAAGAAGAGGAAGAGGAAGAGGATGCAGCACCAGCACCCAAAGCACAAAAGCTTATGGGAGATGCTATAAGGGCAGGGGCTATTCCATCTAAGCCTAAGACTGCTCCTAAGACTGCCGCTCCAGCTCCAAAGCCAAAACCAAAGAGGAGCACCAGGAACATCCCTGCTGAGGAGAAGAACAAGGCCCCAGTGCCTGAAGCTGCAATGGAAGAAGAAGATGATGAGTCACATGTCTTGAGGAAGTTGAAGCCAAAAATTCCAGATCACAATGATGCTCATCCAGTAGCTGAGAACATGAAGATAAGGAAGGATTCAGAATTGAGGCTATGAAGAGAGTCAGATCCATATGCCACTAGAAGAAGAACTGCTGTGGACTACAGGTTCCATACCAAGGAACAGCAGGACTTCTATAAGACAGTGCTGCTTGACAAGAAGCCAATAGTGTGTGACATGAGATGGGTCGATTGGACATACATTGAGGAAAATGAGGATCACTTCCCTGGTGTATATGACAGCTTCAAGGCGTGTGGAGTCGATGAGTTTGTGGCTCAGAAGCTCACAAAGTGGAATGATGAGCTCATCATGCAGTTCTACTCCACAGCTCATTTCTACCCAGACGGAAGGATTGTCTGGATGTCTGAAGGCACTAGGTACCAGTTAACAGTTGCAGAATGGGCTCAGTTGATCAATGCCCCATATGAACAAGAAGATGACTTGGATGTCTTTGCCAAAAAGAAGAAGGATCACAACACCATGGCACACATGTACAAAGAGATCCCAGATGCTGCTCTTGAGACACACAAGTTTGGATCAGTACATTACCTTCTTCAGGCTTGCCAACAATCAACTGGATCCTCAGGCACACTCTCTTGCCAAAGTCAGGTGATCACAATATGATCAGAGGTCACTCCATCAACTTGCTGCACATTTTTGATGTTCCACAGAAGTTCAAGGTCATGAGCCTAATTGTGAAAACCATAAAGAGGACAGCTGCAGATCAGAAGAGGAGTTGTGGGTATGCCCCACAGATCCAAGAGCTGATCAACTCCAAGATGGGCACTGGCACATATCTGCTGGACAAGGAGCACCTGCCCATCTACCCACACTTTGAGGAAAACACTATGGTGATGGATGAAAATGAACCATCTTCTATGCACGCACAAGCCAAGAAGGAGAAGGCAAGGGCTGAAAAGGCTGCAAAGATGCCAACCACTGAAGAGGCATCTCAGTATCTTCTGAAGAGCAAGCAAGATCAGCTTGGCTACTTGATTGCCTCCACTCTGAGGATTGAGAAGGGATTGGCTACCCTAACTCAAACCAGGAGAGCTTGGAGAGGATCGTGGAGCAGAAATTCTATGACTTAGATGTGAAGGTCACTGAGATACAGTCTGTTGTTGAGCAACTTCAGGAGGAAGTGCAGGAGAAGAAGGGAAAGACAACCACTGATGCTTTTGCTAGAGTGCCCAAAGGTCAGAGGTCTGCTGCTATGCCTGTCACAGACACCAGAGCAACTTCATCTGCACCAGCTATAACTTCAGTGCCACCAGCTCCAGTACCTACTTCACCAGCTCCATCTACATCGACTGACGCCTTCGTCCTTGGAGTTCTGTCTACACCACCACCTGAAGACCAAGCCTGAGAGTCGATTGAGCACTATGCATTTTTTATGAACTTTTTTGGTAACTTGTTGCCAAAGGGGGAGAAAATGTATAGATCATAGGCTTCGAGAGAGAGTGTTGCTTTTGTTCTTTCTTGCGTTTCTCCTTGGTGGTTGAACTTTTTTATCTGCTCGTTTGAGATACTTTATGCTTGTGTGTGATACTTGGATGATCATGCGTTTGATCATATGCAACCTTTATGCATGTCGGATGACATTATCCTTTTATATTCCATATGATCACTCACTTTGCTTGGTGATGAGTGCATGTATTTTAATTATTATCATTTTGAGCGCTCCACCAAGATGTATGTGACATGGAAGAGTAACCCATGATCCTAACTCTTTGTGCATTTGAAGTCCAAAGCAAATCTTAAACTATGCACAAATTTAGGGGAAGCTCTTGCTTTTCACATACTTCTCAAAGCGACAATGTTTTTCACTCTTATTATCATTTGTCGAAGCTTTGATCTATATGTTGTCATCAATTACCAAAAAGGGGGAGATTGAAAGTGCAACTATCCCTAGGTGGTTTTGGTAATTCCTAACAACATATAGCTCATTGAGCTAATGCTATTTCAAGATTAATATCTCAGGAAAGCTCAATGATTGGCATGGCATGGATGAGAAAAGTGGACCCCTCAAAATGCTAAGGACAAAGGATTGGCTCAAGCTCAAAGCTCAAGACTCTACATTTTCCATTTTAGTGATCCAATATCACATTGAGTCTATAGGAAAAGCCAATACTATCAAGGAGGGATGAGGTGTTTCTTAATGAGGTTCTTGCTCAAAATGCTTAGTGATATGCTCCAAAACCCTCAACTACTTTCTCACATCCACATATGACCTAAATCAAAAGTCAAACTCAGCCCCACCGATTCTTCCTATCCGGCGCCATCGAGTTTCAAATGTCATAGCCACTGCCACAAACCCTAGGCAAATCGGTCTCACCAATAGGGATCTCGGTCTCACCGAGATGGGGTTGTAATCTCTCTGTTTCCTTTTGTAACATTTAGGTCTCACCGAGATGAGCGATCGGTCCCACCGAGATTGCAATGTAAACTCTCTGTTTTCCCTTCGTAACGTTTCGGTCTCACCGAAATGAGCGATCGGTCCCACCGAGTTTACCTGGCCAACTTTCTGGTTAGCTTATTACCAAAATTGGTCTCACCGAGTTTGTGTAATCGGTCTCACCGAGATTACGTTATGCCCTAACCCTAATCATATCGGTCCTACCGAGTTGCATGTCGGTCCCACCAAAAACCCTAACAGTCACTAGCTTTGCTGAATCGGTCTGACCGAGTTTAACCATTCGCTATTCATTCATGGAGAGAGCCATCAGAACGAACCTACACTTCCAACTTATTTTTCCGAGAGAGAACCACCTACACTTGTGTTGAGACCAAGATATTCCACTCCTACCATATGAATCTTGATCTCTAGCCTTCCCAAGTTGCTTTCCACTCAAATCTTCTTTCCACCAAATCCAAATCCTGTGTGAGAGAGTTGAGTGTTCGGGAGACTATCATTTGAAGCACAAGAGCAAGGAGTTCATCATCAACACACCATTTGTTACTTGTTGGAGAGTGGTGTCTCCTAGATTGGCTAGGTGTCACTTGGGAGCCTCCGACAAGATTGTGGAGTTGAACCAATGAGTTTGTAAGGGCAAGGAGATCGCCTACTTCGTGAAGATCTACCGCTAGTGAGGCAAGTCCTTCGTGGGCGATGTCGATGGTGGGATAGACAAGGTTGCTTCTTCGTGGACCCTTCGTGGGTGGAGCCCTCCGTGGACTCGCGCAACCGTTACCCTTTGTGGGTTGAAGTCTCCATCAACGTGGATGTACGATAGCACCACCTATCGAAACCACGACAAAAACATCCGTGTCTCCAATTGCATTTGAATCCTCCAAACCCTTCCCTTTACATTCTTGCAAGTTGCATGCTTTACTTTCCGCTGCTCATATACTCTTTGCATGCTTGCTTGAATTGTGTTAAGATTGCTTGACTTGTCCAAAGTTGCTAAAATCTGCCAAGAACTAAAATTGGGAAAAGGCTAGATTTTTATTTGGTCAAGTAGTCTAATCACCCCCCTCTAGACATACTTTCGATCCTACAAGACGTATCAGCAATATGCTATGGTTTGAGCTAATGTAGCTAGCAACAGTTTAAATGAAGTAGGTTTGAACCACACGTTCAAATTCAAACTCCATATGTGATAATTTAAATGCCAAACATTTGATTTACCCTATTCCGCAACTCTAAGTTGTTCCAACATGCATGAAAATGGTACAGATGGATAAATTGCATTTTTCTGATAACTTTTCATATATAAATTATTTCATTTGGACCTACTGTTCAATTTCTATGATTTTTGGAAGTTTAGGACATTTTCTGGAAATAAAATAAATCATTTAGATTTATTTGAAATCCAGAAAACATTTATGATGTCATCACTGCATCACAGTGACGTCAGCCACTCAACAGGGTCGGTCCAGGTCAGACCTGACCAATGGGGCCCGCATGTCAGTGTAATAGGGCAGGAACAGAGGCTGACCGGTGGGGCCAGGTCAATGTTGATGTGGCAGGGTCAACTGACATGTGGGGCCAGCTGGTTTAATTTAAACTAAACAGGGAATAAATCCCAGGGCTAATTAGGGCATGGGGCCCATATGTTAGAGAGAGAGAGAGGGTTAATTAGCGGGGTCATCAGTGGCCAAAGACGTGCCACGTCATCCCGCCGGAGATAAATGTCGACGAGCACACAGACGCGGCAGGGATGCTCAGGAATGCGCTACGGGCGGGGATTTGACACGCTGAGGGCACCAGGACAGAGCCCTTGCTCAGTCGCATCGAGGGATGCACGCAACAGCGCCTTCGGTGACCTGAATCGACGACGGCGGCCAGAGTTCGGTCTCGAGCGGGATGCGGCTATGAAGCACAGGGAGCCCAACTGAGGGGGTCTACGGCTTCCTCGTTTCACCAGGAGCACGATGGTATGCTCGGTTTGGTCGAAGGTGAACCAAAACGACGACGGTGACATGTCTAGTGCCGATGAGGTCTTGGCCTCGACGGAAACAAGGGCTACGCTAAGTTGTCGAGCACGGGGGGAGGGGGGTTCGGTACAGGAGCTCACGGCGAGGTCTTCGGTGATCTCATCTCAGTGCACTCGGGGACGACTTGGAGTTGACGGGATATCAGTGGCGATCTCCGGTAGCCGATGATGAAGACGAGGATGATGGTAGTGAAGCAGAGCCCTTCGGCTCGTTTCCTTCAGTGTGGAGATGACGTGCTCTACTATGGAGCTTTTGGACACGGCTCTGCGGCGAGAGGGGGACGATGGCTACTCGGGCAGCGAGCGGCGGCGACGGCAGCGCTCGGCCGAGAGAGAGAGAGAGATCCAGGGAAGGGGGTGAGAGCGAGGGAGAGTGAGAGAGTGAGGCAGGGAGGTGCGTGGCGCCATCTAGGCGCGTCAGGGAGAAGGCGGCAAGCAGGACGTGGCCCTGCGTGTGCCAGCGTGCGACGAGCACATGCACCAGTCCTCCTAGCATGAGGTTGGGGATGACTGGCAGCGCCAGGTGCCCAGGTGGTGGGCCGAGGTGCACAGTGCTGGGCCAAAGGTGACAGGTAAGTTTTCTCTGCTTTGTTTTATTTCTGTTCTGTTTTTCTATTTTGCAGGTTTGTTTTGAATATGATTACTGAACCAAATCAACTTTGTAAATGCTGAAACTTTTTGTGGGTGCCAAAAGAATTATTCCAGGGGCTCACACAAAGCTTTAGAATTGTTGGAGCCACAATTTATTTTATAGCATTTAATAGCTCCAATTCAAATAAGTACTGATTTAATTCAAAGACCAAAAATGTCCTGGAAAAATGTGTATCATCTCTGGTTAAGGCTCTCACCTTTTTCCATAAATCATGAACATTTCTGAAGGGAATTTTGGGTTCATTGAAAATATTTTTAGGTTGAACCTATTTGAATTCCATTTGATGCTAGGGTTTGAACATCCCCAATTCAAATTCATTTGAATTTAAACATGACAACATGATGATCAAGCAAAGAGAAACAAAGACTGATCTAGGGCTGTGACAACTCACCCCCACTAAACAAGAATCTCGTCCCGAGATTCAAGACGTGAGGTAAGAATACATAGGGGACACAAAGCTAACACAATATTCATGATCCATGTTGCACTTCATAAGAATGTTGATTCAATCATCGTCCTTGTATCGATGTCTTGCTCTGAGAACTCCATCCAACATGACAACGAGAGGAAAGGGAAAGCTCTAGAAGAATCTATCTTCTCAAAGATTGAGCAACTCAGGATCAACTCATGGATTTAGACATTGAAACAACTCTTGAGCTGATACACAAAACACACATCAAGAGGGATGAAGAAACAGCTGACGGAGGTTCAATTAGGTAGGCAACAATTCCACACCGAAGTAGGATGGTGCATGGTTTCAAAGTAGCAAGGAGATAATTGCCATGATTCCATAATGGGACACCTTGGGGGAGGTGACTCATAGAGATATTCCCTAGAGTGGCAAAAAGAATTAATTTTGATATAGGAATCACTGAAACCCTCTAAACCAGCCTAAGGCAAGTCAGAACGATCGTCTGAGGGAGTTCAGAAGAATGGCATATTTAGACTAGGATGGATGATGTGGACTACCTTGTTGGATCCATGGTAAGCCCACTTTTGAAGATGACCCCAAACAACAATTACTGAGAAGGCAGGCCATAGTAAAATGGCACAATGACGGGTGCAAGCTAGGAACAAAATGCAATTGTTGGGAATGTTCCAACCATCATATCTGCCTGAGATTCAGATCTGATTGGCGTCAGGATATTCCAGACTCATCAAGTCTAGAAAGAAAAATGAAAGTTTGCAACACAAATCGATGAGACGGCATTGCAAGATTCTCGGGGAATGGACTACGATAGCAAGCTCCAAAACATGAGCTGGTTCTGCTACACACCTATGAACACATTGTCCCAGACAAGCATGACCACGTAGTAGTCTTACAACAAAAACACTACCGAGTTCTGGTTGGGAACCATCAACGAGGATATCGAAGTCCTTTCATAAGTCCGGATTAGCTCTTATGAAGGAACTCCTTCTGCTTGAACAAATCAGTCAACGGCTTAGTGTACTAGGAGATACATATGGAATGGAGGTAGCGAGCCTGTCAAACCATAGCATACTTCGCACATGCATGACTGACTTGGGATGGTACCAGAGGAAACAAAAACAATCTTTCTCGACTCACAGCGGCAACTTGCACAAAATGCACGTGAATCAGAGAAAGTCACTTCTTTCATCCAACATATGCTTCATGAACGGGACATGAAGATAATGCTTTTAGAAGTTTCCAACACTAGCTGGATGTTCAACACGAATCATGGAGGAGATAAAAATGTAACAAGTCTTCAAGATTCCCACGAAGAAGAAATTCCACAACTATGTGAATAAGGCGATGGCATTTGTCAGAACAAAAGATATAACGGAGTATGATCGAGGAAAAACCACTAGTAAGACAACACTCTGAACATCATTGGTTCTGATTTGATTTGAGGATAGCCCACACTCAAATCAAAGTTTTGATAAGACAATAGGTCCAACAACTGATCATAGGGACCAATCGATGAACATATCATCTTTCTTTAACACACACAAATATATCCCTTGAAATGAACTAATCTAGGCAAGCTTTTATCTTCCAACTCTCCAAGTTGTTGTTTGGCTTAACCAACTAGCTTAGGGGTATCCAACATGGATTCTTGGAGAAGGGGTGGTTTACAAGAAACCAACTTGATCACGAACTCAACATAGCGGTCAGGTGACAACCTGGTAAGACTTCTGAGAAGATATTCGGAAAATCACGAACCACCGATATGTTACTAAGCTCGAGAACAATCTTGCTTTCTAGGGAAAGATGATGTGATCAAGAGAGTGATGGATTGACACAATCCTATCTCATTGATCAAGGAGTGCACCAGGGAAAATGGACTAGGTTGCATGATAAATCTTAGGATGATGATTCAATAACCAACACACTAAGAATAAGATTATTGTCCATTAACTACCAAGCAACGGAGTTGCTAGGAGTATTGATTTCACACATCACAGTTCACTTGTCAGCATTCCAGTTACAACCAACATGGAGACCGAGGTGGTGCAATTCCCATGACAATCTTGACATAAAGAGGGTAGCACTCCAAGGTAGAACATAACAAAAGCTGGATTGGCATTTGTTCTACAGAATACAACTACTTTGACCCAATCCTCAAAATGGATGAGGTACTGGAGTTTGTTTCTCCCAGTCATTCTAAAAATAGAATGGCTTGATAGAGAACAAGAGTAAAAGGCATCGATGAAACAAATGCACACATATACTCTTGACTATCAACTGATAGACGGAGGTCAGAAGACAACTAAAGGGGGACAACTCAAGGAACATATAAATTTCTGAGTTGTGGATGCATATATTAGTATGTCGATCACGGTTCAACATATTTCTTCCGGATAACCCATGCAGAAAGGTAGGATTGGCAGAGTCACAATTTGAATGGGGAACTCATCAAGAGCACTCTGGTTGTGATCTTTTGGTTCAAAGAACTTCTGCCATATGCAGTTCATGGTATTGGAAGAATGATATACCACGGACCTCGACGACTATCGCAAAGGTTACTAATGTCTAAAGGAACGAGCAAACACTATCAACATGAATGAGTAGGGTGAATCTCGGATTCAAAAACCTAGGAATAGAATGCCTACTAACTATATGGCATCACGGAATGCTTTCGAGAATGACGGCCAGAATTATCACACTGGAAACACTAAACATGGTTGGATTACTAGATGATTCTCTAAGACACCTAGGGTCATAATAATAGCTCCAACATATATGTCGAGGCAATAGAGTACCTCAACACACCGGTTAGTGTGGTTAATCTGGCCCAAAGGAACATCGGGAACAGAAAGACGGGAGTTGCAAATGCATCCGACTATTTAGAAACTTGGGATGACTCGGACAACATAATGGCTGTAAATGCTCAAAAATATTTCAGACATCCTACAAAATGGTGGCATAACCACTTAACATCGCAATATCAAGGTTCCGAGATCAACTGCCAACATACGAAAGTAGTAGGAATTGAACTGAGGCTTGAAACCATCAATCCTATAAGTGTAACACCCCGGGTGTAACCTACCTTATTTTGTATTCCAACTCTTGCCATTTCCGGCACCAAGTTATGATATTTCTTCGTTGTTGGGTTTTTGTATCCGTGTGTTTTGTCTTTGTCATGCATCTCATATCATGTCATCATATGCATTGCATTTGCATACGTGTTCGTCTCATGCATCCGAGCATTTTCCCTGTTGTCCGTTTTGCAATCGGGCACTCCTATGTCACCCAGTGTCCCTTTCTACCTCTTTTCGTGTGCAGGGGTTAAACGTTCTCGGATTGGACCGAGACTTGCCAAGCAGCCTTGGTTTACTACCGGTAGACCGCCTGTCAAGTTTCGTGCCATTTGGACTTCGTTTGATACTCCAACGGTTAACCAAGGGACCGAAAAGGCCTCGTGTGTGTTGCAGCCCAACACCCCTCCAAAGTGGCCCAAAACCCACCTAAACCTCTCCCATCACCTAGGCCGTTTGAGCACGACCGCGTGGCCGCAAACCGTGCTCCATTTGGAGACTCCTAGCTCCATCTACCTCTATAAATAGGCTCTCCATGAAATTTCCGGATCAAGCACACCCTAACCTAGCTCCTCTCCCTCTTGCCCGCGCCGGACATTGGCCGCCGGCGCCGGACACACCGCCATGGCCAACTGCCTGCCGCCACATGGCGCGCCGGCTCTTCCCCGCCGCGCGGCCCGCCGAACCCGCTCCAGGCCCTCCCGGCCCATCCGCCTCGCGCCGCCAGGGAGCACCCGCGCCCGCGCCAGCCTCTCCTCCGCGCCGCCCTGCGCCAGCCTCTCCGCCGCGCCGCCGCACGCCATCATCGCCGGCGAGCTCCGCCCCGCCGACCGCGCCAGGAGCCGCCGCCTCCTCCAACACCCGCCGCCTCGACCGGCCATCCTCGAGCGCCGCGCGCAACGCCGCCTCCCGCCACGCCGACGCCGCCCGGACTCTCCTCCCCTCGGAACCCTCCATCTTCGGCGACCTCGATGTCGACTCCGGTGAACTGCTACAGTGCCAGCCCGGCTGGATCCAGATCTGAGACGAACTCGGTTGACTTTTTCTCCCTGAAACCCTAGTTTTGTGCATACTTTGACGCATCATAACTTCATCATCGTGGCTTCGATTCGTGCGTGTAGCATATCATAATGTTCGTCTCGACGAATGCTCCATTTCATCCCATTGCATCATGTTCATTTGAGCTCATCTTGACGCCCGAAATGC
Source organism: Triticum dicoccoides (assembly GCF_002162155.2). Taxonomy (NCBI): domain Eukaryota; kingdom Viridiplantae; phylum Streptophyta; class Magnoliopsida; order Poales; family Poaceae; genus Triticum; species Triticum dicoccoides. The sequence goes on along the minus strand of NC_041390.1, from coordinate 239,390,469 downwards.
TGTTGGAAGAGGGCTATGTGATGTTAGTTTCAGATTATTATCAGCAAATGCACTTTTGTCATTTTTGCCATGATTAATGTGTGCATGCTATGATCCTGAGCTCTACATGTGTTTTGAAGTATGCCATGCCATCTTTACAGGGGTGTATGCCATGTATTTTTGTGATCTCCGTGGTGACTAGCACAAGCATGCAAAGTAGCTTACTTAATGTTGCTGATTTCAGGGACTTAGAAATATTCTAAGTCATTGCCCTGCTGTAATTTTTATGCCATGTGTTCATGTTGTTTCCTAGTGATCCGTGCCTCTTTTGAGCATGATCAGTAAAGATGTTTTGTAGATAATTTTGTGCTCTATCCATCCATATCTTTGTTTGCAATTATGGAGCACCCTAGCTTGACTCAATAGAGCTCTACTTTTGCTATAAAATGTTCCTGGCAGATTGTTAACATGTTTTGCAATTTTGCCGAGCTTGTTGTAGTTGATCCGTGCATGCTATGATGTTGCTATTGCCATGTCTAGCCTCCATGCCATGTCTACTTGCTAGGTGTATGCTTAGATTATCATGCAATGCCTCGTGGTGAGTGCATCGAGCTCGTAAACATGCCTACTTGATGTCTGTTTTGCATGCTCCAGTTTTTCATTAAGTCTGAATCTGTTATCGTTAATTGCTATGTTCGCATGGTTGCAATTGTATTTTCTGATCCCTTTTGGCTTATGGTCAGTAAGGGACTTTTTTGTATGCTTTGAGTAGCTTCATGACATGCATTGATTTGACATGATATGTTCCTGTAGCATGTATTTATCTTGTTCTAAAGATTGCTTCCTCATGTTAAATCCCTGACTTGCTGTTAATTTCACTAAGTCTGAAACCTGATATCTTTTGCACTTTTGCCATGCTTGTTTGAACCTGCTATTGAGTGAATTAGCCGTAGCTCAGTGTTCATCTTTTGTCAAGCATCATGAGTGGATCCCTGCCATGTATTTTGTTGCTATGTTAGAGTGCTGTAGCATGTTGTTCTTGATGCATTTAGATGGCCTCGTGCTGTTAATCGCAGACCAGTGCCATTTTTGTTTTGCTTGTCATTTCCAAACCGTGCATCCGATTCTGGTGATCTTTATATCGATTTCAACCGAAATCAACTCCTCTTTCCAGTGGCGCTCCTGGTTTTCCAAGTTGAGGCCAGGTTCAATCATTCATTTCCAAATCATGCATATGCGTCACATATCGCATCCCGCATATCATACCATGTTTGCATCATGTTGTTTGTGCATTGCACGTGGTTGATTGTTCTCCCTTTGCTTGTGTTTCTTGCTTTGGGTAGAGCCGAGAGACGAGTACGTGATCGAGGAGCCCGTTGAGTACGCTTACGAGGATCACGTCAACTCGGAGAACTTTACAGGCAAGATGACCATACCCTCGAAATCACTTCTATCTTTGCTTGCTAGATGCTCGCTCTTTTGCTATGCCTATGCTATGATACCTACCACTTGCTTATCATGCCTCCCATATTGCCATGTCAAGCCTCTAACCCACCTTGTCCTAGCAAACCGTTGTTTGGCTATGTTACCGCTTTGCTCAGCCCCTCTTATAGCATTGCTAGTTACAGGTGAAGATTGGAGTTTGTTCCTTGTTGGAACTTGTTTATTGTTGGGATATCATTATATTACCTTGTCTATCTTAATGCACCTATATCCTTGGTAAAGGGTGGAAGGCTCGGCCTTATGCCTGGTGTTTTGTTCCACTCTTCCCGCCCTAGTTTTCGTCATACCGGTGTTATGTTCCTTGATTTTGCATTCCTTACACGGTTGGGTTATAATGGGAACCCCTTGACAGTTCGCCTTGAATAAAACTCCTCCAGCATGGCCCAATATTGGTTTTACCATTTGCCACCTAGCCTCTTTTTCCCTTGGGTTCCGCGGACTAAGGGTCATCTTTATTTAAACCCCTGGGCCAGTGCTCCTCTGAGTGTTGGTCCAACCTGTCAGCTGCCGGTGGCCACCAGGGGCAACTCTGGGCTGGCCTACCGGAACCTTGGACAATCCAGTGTGCCCCTGAGAACGAGATATGTGCAGCTCCTATCGGGATTTGTTGGCACATTCGAATGGCTTTGCTGGTTTAGTTTTACCATTGTCGAGATGTCTTGTAACCGGGATTCCGAGTCTGATCGGATTGTCTTGGGAGAAGGAATATCCTTCGTTGACCGCGAGAGCTTGTGAGGGGCTAAGTTGGGAGTCCCCTGCAGGGATTTGAACTTTTGAAAGCCGTTCCCGCGGTTATGGGCAGATGGGAATTTGTTAATGTCCGGTTGTAGAAAACCTGAAACTTAACTTAATTAAAATGCACTAACCGCGTGTGTAACCGTGATGGTCTCTTCTCGGTGGAGTCCGGGAAGTGAACACGGTGTTGGAGTAATGCTTGACGTAGGTTGTTCTAGGATCACTTCTTGATCATAGTTGTTTGACCGTGCTTTTTCCTTCTCTTCTCGCTCTCATTTGCGTATGTTAGCCACAATATATGCTAGTCGCTTGCTGCGGTTCCACATCATACCTTTACCCTTACTATAAGCTTAAATAGTCTTGATCGCGAGGGTGTGAGATTGCTGAGTCCCCGTGACTCACAGATTACTTCCAAAACCAGATGCAGGGACCGATGATATCGCTCCAGGTGATTCAATTGAGCTCAAGTGGGAGTTCGATGAGGACTTAGGACAATACTACGTGTCTTTCCCAGATGATTAGTAGTGGTGCCCAGTTGGGGCGATCGGGGACTATGTTGCATTTGGGGTTTATCTTTATTTTGGTCCCGTAGTCGGACCTTGACTGTATTTGGATGAATGTAATGTTATTTATGCTATTTGTGTGACGTGGCGAGTGTAAGCCAACTATGTATCCTTTTCCCTTATTATATTACATGGGTTGTTGTGAAGATTACCTCACTTGTGACATTACTTTCAATGCGGTTATGCCTCTAAGTCGTGCTTCGACACGTGGGAGATATAGCCGCATCGAGGGCGTTACAAGTTGGTAATCAGAGCCTTCCCCGACCTTAGGAGCCCCTTGCTTGATCGAATCATTGGCGTTGTTGAGTCTAGAAAAATGTTTTGAGTCATTTAGGATTATATATATCAGAGAGTAGGACTTCTTTTTACTCCTCAGCCCCTTCGTCACTTTTGTGAGGCATCCTGACATAGAGTTTGACTCTTCTCTTCTCAAATTTCACTAAATTTTTTTTAGGATCACGTGGGTATCTTGGAATCGTTCCGATGGTTTTCTGACGAGAACATTGTTCTTGGTGCCTCCTGACATTTAGGGGTTGTAGCAGTGTCCTGGGGAGTTGAGCTCCGAGGTGTTGTCATCACAATTTTATCGTTGCAGTTCTTGAATACCTGAGTTTCGCCGACATTGAAAATCTCTTTTATGCAGTTGTTGGTGAGATAACCTCGACGCCACCCAGTACTGGGGCGGGAGTTCGGGAGTATTGCCATAACTCGTATAATGGATGCTTTTCGAAGGTTGATGTAGATGATTTCCGAAGGTTTCTTGGTTATGTGTTGAAGGATGGATATAGCTGGATGTAGGACTTGCTAGCTTTGGGTGATATTATGCTTCCCCTGTATCCCCAACACCCGATTGCATAACCGGAAAGGTTCGGGAGTTTTATAGGTGGGAATTCATGTAGCTCTAGTTCTTCTTCCGTGGATATTTGGTTTGTGATTGGGTAATCCTTACCAAGTATTTGTTCTTGTCCGTACCTTGTTGTTTTATTTCTTCTACCTCTATCTAAGTGGCTTCTCAATTTATGGAAGTGTGACCATTTCAATTGAAATGCATTCGTTCATTTTGTTTGGATGTTAAGACTATATGTTGCAATTTCGATCCATTTGATTCAGCTGGAATATATGTCTATCAAGATGCTAATGGATGTCACCCTCTTCAGGATGGCTCCTCCAATGCGCGCGACTCCGAATCCCGATCCGCCACCACCACCTCCACCTCCGGAGGCATGGCAAGCTGTGATGGTCGCTACCAATGCAAACACACAGCTGATCATGCAACTCTTGCAAGAGCGCAACCAAGGGAATCATGGCCATGGCAACAATCAGAATCAGTTTGCTACACTCAACCAGTTCCTCGCTAACCAGCCAAAGACCTTCAACAACTATGTCGAGGCAACAGATGCTGATGATTGGCTCGTGGATATCTGCAAGCATTTTGAGTGCAGCAACATCAGGCCTGAGGACTTTGTCAAGTTTGCCTCCTTCCAACTCAAAGACTAAGCTGCAGAATGGTTTCAACAATACAAAGATTCCAGAGGAGGCCGTGTGATTACTTGGGATGAATTCCGTCAAGACTTCAAAGCTCATCACATTCCTCAGAGTGTTGTTGAGAGCAAGCGTGAGGAATTCCGCAACCTGAAGCAAGGCAGCTTGTCTGTTTACCAGTACAACATCATGTTTCAGAAGCTCGCCCGCTTTGCCAAGCAAGACATCCCTGATGAGAAGAGCATGATATATCAGTTCAGAGGTGGCCTCAGAGATGATCATCAATTAGCTCTCGTGCTCTTTGAGCCGAAGAAGTACGATGAGTTTTACAACATGGCACTGAAACAAGAGACTGCTCAGCTGAAGTGCGATGCTTCCAAGAAGCAAGTCAGAGATGCAACTCCTTCTTCCTCAACCCAAGTGGCTTCTAAGCAGCAAAAGTATTGGCTTCCTCCTCCTCCATTCCGTCAGCCTTATCAGCAGAAGAGCAAAGGTGGCAATGGATATTCCCACCCACCCAACCCAGGCTTTCAGAACAAGACTTCATCTCATGCTCCAAGATCAAGTGCTCCGCATCACCGTCCGCTCTCGGAGGTCACGTGCAACAAGTGTCAGCAGAAGGGTCACTATGCCAACAAATGCTTCAATCAGAGGCGTCTTCCTCCTCCTCCTGTGAGAACTGCTAGTACCGCAGTGGTCAAGCATAACCCCAAGTATGCCAAGGTCAACATGATGAATGCAGCTCAGGCAGAGGACTCGTCAGATGTCATTATGGGTAACCTTCCTGTTAATGATGTTCCTGCAAAAGTTCTTTTTGACACTGGTGCATCGCATTGTTTCATTTCAAGACCTTTTGCATCTGGACATGAGTTGGCTTACAAAGTTTTGCCTAAGCCGATAGCAGTTGTCTCTCCGGGTAAACGCATGAACACTAACTCCATGATTCCAGAGGTTACCATCACAATGGGTGACTACAAGTTTCTGTCTTCTCCTATTGTTCTTGGCGACTCGGATATCGATCTTATTCTCGGAATGGACTGGCTTTCTAAGCACAAGGCTCAGCTTGATTGTGCTGCCAGGCAAATTCAATTGACTCATTCGTCTGAGGATGTAATTGTCTTTGCCGCTCGGGATGATACCATTCGACTGTTTTCTCTCAATGAGAAGGGCGAGCTGGATGCAATCTCTCAAATCCCAGTTGTTTACGAATATCAAGACGTCTTTCTAGAAGAGCTTCCAGGAATGCCTCCGCACCGGCCAGTTGAATTCGTCATCGATCTTGAGCCTGGCACGGAACCTATTTGCAAACGTCCTTACAATATTGAACCTGAAGAGTTGAAGGAGCTGAAGAAGCAACTCGATATTCAAGAGTGTATGGGTCTCATCCGACCAAGTTCTTCTCCATGGGGTTGTGGAGTTCTTTTCGTCAAGAAGAAGGATGGAACGGACCGACTTTGTGTTGACTACCGTCCATTGAACAAGAAGACCATAAAGAACAAGTACCCACTTCCCAACATCAATGAGCTGTTTGAACAACTCAAAGGTGCTCAAGTATTCTCCAAGCTTGATCTCCGTATGGGCTATCACTAGATTCACATTCAACAAGATATCCCCAAGATAGCATTCAGAACAAGCTATGGTTCATATGAATACACTGTCATGTCTTTTGGCCTTGTCAACACTCTGCCAACATTCTCTCGCATGATGAACTTCATCTTCAACGCCTACACAAATGACTTCGTCTTGGTCTACCTCGATGACATTTTGGTCTTTTCCAAGAACAAGGAGGATCATGCCAAGCACTTGCATTTGGTGCTGGATAAACTTAGAGAACATCAGTTTTATGTGAAGTTTTCAAAGTGCGAGTTTTGGCTCGATGAGGTTCTCTACCTTGGGCATATCATCTCTGCCAAGGGCATAGCGGTTAAACCTGAGAAGGTGTCTGCAATTGTGAATTGGGAACCACCTTAGAACATGAAGCAACTCCACAGCTTCCTTGGGCTCGCTAGCTATTGTCGAAGGTTCATTGAGAACTTCTCTAAGATCGCGAAGCCTCTTTCCAACCTTCTCCAGAAGCATGTGAAGTACGTCTGGTCACCTGAATGTGACATCTCTTTCAACACCCTGAAAGAGAAGTTAGTTACTGCTCCAGTTCTGACTCCTCCTGATGAATCCAAACCGTTCGAGGTCTTCTGTGATGCTTCCCTTCAAGGCCTTGGTGCAGTGTTGATGCAAGAGAAGAAAGTTGTGGCCTATACCTATCGCCAGTTGAAGCCCAACGAAAAGAACTACCCCACTCATGACCTCGAGGCGGCAGTTGTCCATGCTCTTCTAACTTGGAGACATCTCTTATTGGGACGAAAAGTGGACATCTTCACTGATCATAAGAGTCTCAAGTACATCTTCACTCAGCCTAATCTCAACCTCAGGCAGACTCGTTGGGTCGAAATGATTCAAGAGTATAATCCGAGCATCGAATATACTCCAGGAAAGGCCAATGTAATTGCTGACGCATTGAGCAGGAATGCTTACTGCAACAGTTTAATTATCAAGCCTTAGCAACCCGAGTTTTGTGAAGCGTTCCGCAAACTCAACGTTCAAGTTGTTCCTCAAGGTTTCCTCGCCAACCTCCAAGTCTCTCCTACTTCGGAAGATCAGATTCGAGAGGCTCAACTTCTTGATGCTATGGTGAAGAAGGTGAAGATTGGGATTGCCAAGAGTTAACCCAAGTACAAGTGCTACTGTCTTGATGACAAGGATACACTATTCTTCGAGGATCACATTGTTGTGCCTAAAGGTGACCTTCGTAAAGTCATTATGAATGAGGCTCACAATTCACTCCTCTCTATCCACCCTGGAAGTACAAAGATGTACCAGGACCTCAAACAGTCGTATTGGTGGACTCGAATGAAGCATGAGATTGCTCAGTTCGTGAACGAATGTGATGTCTGCAGAAGAGTGAAAGCAGAACACCAACGACCAGCTGGTCTCCTCCAACCTCTTGCCATTCCAGAATGGAAGTTTGACCATATTGAGATGGAATTCGTGACTGGATTTCCAAAGTCCAAGCGTGGCAATGATGCTATCTTTGTTGTCATCGACAAGCTCACTAAAGTGGCTCATTTTCTTCCTATCAAAGAATCTATCACAGCGGCTCAGTTGGCAGAGCTATATACCTCCAGGATTGTCTCCCTGCACGGCATTCCGCAGTTGATATCTTCAGATCGTGGCAGCATCGTCACCTCCAAGTTTTGGGATTCTTTTCAGAAGTCCATGGGCACCAACATTCGCTTCAGCACAGCTTTTCATCCTCAAACTAGCGGCCAAGTTGAGCGAGCAAATCAGATTCTTGAAGATATGCTCAGGGCTTGCATCATTTCTTTCGGTATGAAGTGGGAAGATTGTCTTCCATATGCCGAGTTCTCCTACAACAACAGCTTCCAAGCGAGTTCGGGCAAGGCCCCATTCGAGATTCTCTATGGCAGGAAGTGCCGTACTCCTCTTAACTGGTCAGAGTCTGGTGAACGTCAACTTCTCGGAAATGACTTAATCACAGAGGCAGAAGAAATGTGCAAAGTCATTTGTGAAAATCTCAAAGCCGCGCAATCGCGCCAGAAGAGTTACTATGATAGCAAGCATCGCGACTTGGCTTTCGAGATCAGAGACCATGTCTACCTCCGCGTCTCTCCAATGAAAGGTACTCGTCGCTTCGGTATCAAAGGGAAGCTTGCCCCTAGATACGTGGGTCCTTTCAAGATCATCAGCAAGAGAGGCGATCTCTCCTATCAACTTGAGCTTCCATCCAACTTTGCAAATGTGCCACGACGTGTTTCATCTCTCTCAGCTCCGCAAGTGTTTCAAGACTCCTGACCGCACCGTCAACTTTGAAGACATTGATCTCCAAGAAGACATGTCTTATCGTGAGCACCCAGTTGCTATTCTTGAAGAAACTAAGTGCAAGACTCGCAACAAGTCTATCAAATTCCTCAAAGTCAAGTGATCACATCATTCCGACCGTGAAGCCACCTGGGAACGCGAGGATCACCTCCGTTCTGAGTACCCGGAGTTTTTCCAGTCCTAGATCTCGGGAAGAGATCCTTTCATAGTGGTGGAGTGTTGTAACACCCCGGGTGTAACCTACCTTATTTTGTATTCCAACTCTTTCCGTTTCCGGCACTAAGTTATGATATTTATTCGTTGTTGGGTTTTTGTCTCCGTTTGTTTTGTCTTTGTCATGCATCTCATATCATGTCATCATGTGCATTGTATTTGCATACGTGTTCGTCTCATGCATCCGAGCATTTTCCCCATTGTCCGTTTTGCAATCCGGCGCTCCTATGTCACCCGGTGTCCCTTTCTACCTCTTTTCGTGTGCGGGTGTTAAACATTCTCGGATTGGACCGAGACTTGCCAAGCGGCCTTGGTTTACTACCGGTAGACCGCCTGTCAAGTTTCGTGCCATTTGGACTTCGTTTGATACTCCAACGGTTAACCGAGGGACCGAAAAGGCCTCGTGTGTGTTGCAGCCCAACACCCCTCCAAAGGGGCCCAAAACCCACCTAAACCTCTCCCATCACCTAGGCCGTTCAATCACGATCACGTGGCCGCAAACCGTGCTCCATTTGGAGACTCCTAGCTCCCTCTACCTCTATAAATAGGCCCTCCACGAAATTTCCAGATCAAGCACACCCTAACCTAGCTCCTCTCCCTCTTGCCCACGCCGGACATTGGCCGCCAGCGCGGGACACACCGCCATGGCCAACCGCCTGCCGCCACGTGGTGCGCCGACTCTTCCCTGCCGCTCGGCTCGCCGAACCCGCTCCAGGCCCTCCCGGCCCATCCGCCTCGCGCCGCCAGGGAGCGCCCGCGCCCGCGCCAGCCTCTCCTTCGCGTCGCCCCACACCAGCCTCTCCGCCGCGCCGCCGCACGCCATCGTCGCCGGTGAGCTCCGCCCCGCCGACCGCGCCAGGAGCTGCCGCCTCCTCCAACGACTGCCGGCGCGACCGGCCATCCTCGAGCGCCGCGCGCAACGCCGCCTCTCGCCACGCTGGCGCCGCCCCGGCCTCTCCTCCCCTCGGAACCCTCCATCTCCGGCGACCTCGACGTCGACTCTGGCGAACTGCTATAGTGCCAGCCCGGCTGGATCCAGATCTGAGACGAACTCGGTTGACTTTTTCTCCCCGAAACCCTAGTTTTGTGCATACTTTGAGGCATCATAACTTCATCATCGTGGCTCCGATTCATGCGTGTAGCATATCAAAATGTTCGTCTCGACGAGTACTCCATTTCATCCCATTGCATCATTTTCATTTGAGCTCATCTTGATGCCCGAAATACTGTTGGAAGAGGGCTATGTGATGTTAGTTTCAGATTATTATCAGCAAATGCACTTTTGTCATTTTTGCCATGATTAATGTGTGCATGCTATGATCCTGAGCTCTGCATGTTTTTTGAAGTATGCCATACCATCTTTACAGGGGTGTATGCCATGTATTTTTGTGATCTCTGTGGTGACTAGCACAAGCATGCAAAGTAGCTTACTTAATGTTGCTGATTTTAGGGACTTAGAAATATTCTAAGTCATTGCCCTGCTGTAATTTTTATGCCATGTGTTCATGTTGTTTCCTAGTGACCCGTGCCTCTTTTGAGCATGATCAGTAAGGATGTTTTGTAGATAATTTTGTGCTCTATCCACCCATGTCTTTGTTGGCAATTATGGAGCACCCTAGCTTGACTCAATCGAGCTCTACTTTTGCTATAAAATGTTCCTGGCAGATTGTTAACATGTTTTGCAATTTTGCCGAGCTTGTTGTAGTTGATCCGTGCATGGTATGATGTTGTTCTTGCCATGTCTAGCCTCCATGCCATGTCTACTTGCTGGGTGTATGCTTAGATTATCATGCAATGCCTCATGGTGAGTGCATCGAGCTCGTAAACATGCCTACTTGATGTCTGTTTTGCATGCTCTAGTTTTTCACCAAGTCTTAATCTGTTATCGTTAATTGCTATGTTCGCATGGTTGCAATTGTATTTTCTGATCCCTTTTGGCTAATGGTCAGTAAGGGACTTTTGTTGTATGCTTTGAGTAGCTTCATGCCATGTCCTGCTTTTCCACTAAAGCTTGTGATGGGCTAAGTTGGGAGTCCCCTGCAGGGATTTGAACTTTCGAAAGCTGTGCGCGCGGTTATGTTCAGATGGGAATTTGTTAATGTCTGGTTGTAGAAAACCTGAAACTTAACTTAATTAAAATGCACTAATCGCGTGTGTAACCGTGATGGTCTCTTCTCGGCGGAGTCCGGGAAGTGAACACGGTGTAGGATTAATGCTTGACGTAGGTTGTTCTAGGATCACTTCTTGATCATAGTTGTTCGACCGTGCTTTTGCCTTCTCTTCTCGCTCTCGTTTGCGTATGTTAGCCACAATATATGCTAGTCGCTTGCTGCAGTTCCACATCATACCTTTACCCTTCCTATAAGCTTAAATAGTCTTGATCGCGAGGGTGTGAGATTGCTGAGTCCCCGTGACTCACAGATTACTTCCAAAACCAGATGCAGGGACCGATGATACCGCTCCAGGTGATTCAACTGGTCTCAAGTGGGAGTTCGATGAGGACTCAGGACGATACTACGTGTCTTTCCCAGATGATCAGTAGTGGTGCCCAGTTGGGGCGATCGGGGACTATGTTGCATTTGGGGTTTATCTTTATTTTGGTTCCATAGTCGGACCTTGAGTGTATTTGGATGAATCTAATGTTATTTATGCTATTTGTGTGACGTGGCGAGTGTAAGCCAACTATGTATCCTTTTCCCTTATTATATTACATGGGTTGTTGTGAAGATTATCTCACTTGCGACATTGCTTTCAATGCGGTTATGCCTCTAAGTCGTGCTTCGACACGTGGGAGATATAGCCGCATCGAGGGCATTACAATAAGTCTATGGATTAGTAACACGTGATCCTGATAGAAGAATGAGAAGCCTAGTTCTTAATCCCCGTAGAAGAGAAGAGTAAGACTCAGATCAGAAGGACATAAGGTAATGGAGTAAAAAGAGCCTTACATTCCCTTCCACAATCAATTCCCTCATATAACAAAAGCATTTCTATACTCGACTTCAACTAGTTTGGCTTGGTAATCCTACAGGCAGTCATGCTTTGATACCAAAGCTGTCAGGACCCCGATCCCAGGTCACACCGATCTAGCATGTAACACATCATATCACTTTTTGGCCTCACGCACGGTATTCCCATGGGTGCCACCTTACCCGGCTCGGGACCGTTTGCACCTTTTGGCTCACGTATATGATAGTGCCGCTAGCATCCATATGACAAAGAATCCGGGCCGACATGACTACTCATCAACCCAAGGTGGCGCTAACTTACAGGGACATGCATACATGACCCAGCAATGAACGTGTCGATCAACAACGTATGAACCCTAGTCGCAGAAAGCTACAAGGACTTAAAGGAATAACGTGTGACATTTCCCTGAAGGGACAGACACAGGAACGAAGAAGGACACATGCCGGCCAGCCTAAGTGTTTCGGAGCAGTAGCAAGCTACCATGGCTCAGTGGAAGCACTAGGAGACATTTCCCGATAAGAGAGGCTACCAAGAATAAACAACTAGGTTGTCAGATCCCACACATACCAAGCATTTCAATAACATACACACAATTTGCTCGATATGTGCAAATACAACATGGCATCACAACAAAACTCTACGACTCAAAGTATTTATTCATTAGGCTACGAGGAGCCAGATATTACAAACATGGGTCTGATGGCCCGACATTCAAGTCATACAAGCAATAAGCACCCGCGGAAGCTTAACTTGTCCGAGTACAGACAACTACAAATGAAAAAGGCTGAGAAGCCTGACTATCTACAAGACCTTGCCGAGGGCACATGATCGTAGCTGAGGTAACAAGCTGAACGTCGACGTCCATGCAGATAGATCAACAAAGGGGTAGCTTTGACTCAGTGGCTATCCTGTACTACGACTGCTGGTAACTGTTTTGAGGTGGCGCACACGAGTCCACATATTCACCATATCAATACACCACTATGGATCCGCTCCCGTCTCCCTACGAGAAGGCCATCCATAGCACTCATGCTTATCTTTGAGTATCCACTTTCACTTCTCTATGAACTTTATAAGAAACCCAGGAGTCCATTACCGTGGATGTGTCTATTCGAATAGATCATTTATAACCCTGTAGGGGTGTACTTCTTCACACATGTTTCCACCACTTAGCGTCTGCACACGACATGTGCTTGGCAGACTTCAAGCGAAAGCCAATGTGAGTGTATACCACGACCTGACTAACCACACAAGTCTCTAGTCTAGGTTTATCGCCTATTTAGGTTCGATCCAGAGGGAGTCCGACCGAGGTTTCCACTATGGCCCCAAATGATGTGTGCTGGTTTCCCGAGACCACCAAACGGGTGCCCCGGTACATTAAGCCACTTGCCTACCGCATCATAGCCACCCTAGGGTCAGCGCTACGTACGGCCTCCAGCATACTACAAACACCAGAAACTACTTGCAACTCCTGGACAGAGGACAGGGGGGTTAATAAGTCGAGTAGGGTCATATTTCATGGCCCAACATGTGGTAGTAGCTGTTCTTGGATCGCAAACATAGAACTCAGTTCCCGAAGACGGTTTCAATGAGACAACCCACCATGTACTCCTACATGGCCTCTCACCGCTACCTTTACCAAATCGTGTTCACACACTTAGCTCTCAACAGTAGGACATGATGACCACATTCCAATTCATCCCCGATGAATCAGAACTGACACAACTCTAAGCAATAGCAAGCATGACAAGCAAGCATAAATGAGTAGGCACATCATGGCTCAAACAACTCCTACTCATGATAGTGGGTTTCAACTATTTACTGTGGCAAAGATAGGTCATGCAGAGGAAAGGGGTTCAACTACCACAGCATGTAACAGTTGAAACATTATTGTCCTAATGCAATAAAAGAGAGCATGCGCGAGAGGGTGGGATTGTATCGGAATGAACAACGGGGTTTGCTTGCCTGGCACTTCAATAGATAGTATAGTTCTTCATCGGTGTCATCAAACTCATTGTCGGAACTACGTCCACTGAGAGGGGACAAATATCGGCAAACAGAGAAAGAACACAATCGGTGCAATGAAACATATGATGCATGAATGTGACATGGCAATATGCTGTGATTTGAGCTAATGTAGCTAGCAACAGTTTAAATGAAGTTAGTTTGAACCAAAGGTTCAAATTCAAACTCCATATGTGCTAATTTAAATGCCAAACATTTGATTTACCCTATTCAGCAACTCTAAGTTGTTCCAACATGCATGAAAATCGTACAGATGGATAGATTGCATTTTTCTGACAATTTTTCATATATAAATTGTTTCATTTGGAGTTATGGTTGAATTTCTATGATTTTTGGAAGTTAAGGAAATTTTCTGGAAATAAAATAAATCATTTAGATTTAGTTAAAATCCAGAAAACATTTATGATGTCATCACTGCGTTACAGTGATGTTAGCCAGTCAGCAGGGTCGGTCTAGGTCAGACCTAACTAGTGGGGCCCACACGTCAGTGTAACAGGGCAGGATCAGAGGCTGACCGGTGGGGCCAGGTTAACATTGACGTGGCAGGGTCAACTGACATGTGGGGCCAACTGGTTTAACTTAAACTAAACAGGGAATAAATCCCAGGGTTAATTAGGGCATGGGGCCCATATGTCAGAGAGAGGGGGGGTTAATTAGTGGGGTCATCAGTGGCTAAAGACATGCCACGTCATCCCACCGGAGTTAAACACCGGCGAGCACACAGATGCAACGGGGATGCTCGAGAATGCGCTACGGGCGGGGGTTTGGCGCGCTGAGGGCACCGGAGCATAGCCCTTGCTCGGCCACATCGACGGATGCACGCAGCAGCGCCTCCGGTGACCTGAATCGATGGCGGCGACTGAAACGGCGGCGGCCGAAGTTCGGCCTTGAGCGGGATGCGGGTACGAAGCACGGGGAGCCCAACTGAGGGGGTATACGGCTTCCTCATTTCACCAGGAGCACAGTGGTGTGCTCGGTTTGGGCGGAGGCAAACCAAAACAACGACGGTGACATGTCCAGCGCTGGCGAGGTCTCGGCCTCGACGGAAACGAGGGCTATGCTAAGCTATCGAGCACGGGGGGATGGGGTTTGGTAGAGGAGCTCACGGCGAGGTCCTCGGTGATCTCGGCGTGCTCGGGGACGGCTTGGAGATGACGAGATGTCGGTGGTGATCTCCGGCGGCCGATGATGATGGCAGCGAAGCAGAGCTCTTTGGCTCGTTTCCTTCAGCGTGGAGATGACGTGCTCTACTACGGCGCTTCTGAACATGGTTTTGCGGCGAGAGGGGGACGGTGGCTACGCGGGTAGCAAGCGGCGGCGACGGTAGCACTTGGGCACGCAAGAGATAGAGATCTAGGGAAGGGGGTGAGAGCGAGGGAGAGTGAGAGAGTGAGGCAGGAAGGTGCGTGGCTCCATCTAGGCGCGTCGGTGAGAAGGCAGCATGCAGGACGTGGCCCGGTGTGTGCCAGCGCGCGGCGATCACGCGCTCCAGTCCTCCTGGCGGGAGGTTGGGGATGACTAGCAGTGCCAGGTGCCCAGGTGGTGGGCCGAGGTGCACAGTGCTGGGCCAAAGGTGCGAGGTAAGTTTTCCCTGCTCTGTTTTATTTCTGTTCTGTTTTTCTATTTTGCAGGTTTGTTTGGAATTTGATTACTGAACCAAATCAACTTTGTAAATGCTGAAACTTTTTGTGGGTGCCAAAAGAATTATTCCAGGGGCTCACACAAAGCTTGAGAATTGTTGGAGCCACAATTTATTTTATAGCATTAATTGCTCCAATTCAAATAAGTATTGATTTAATTCAAAGACCAAAAATGTCCTGGAAATATGTGTATCATCTCTGGTTAAGGCTCTCACCTTTTTCCATAAATCATGAACATTTCTAAAGGGCATTTTGGGTTCATTGAAAATATTTTTAGGTTGAACCTATTTGAATTCCATTTGATGCTAGGGTTTGAACATCCCTAATTCAAATTCATTTGAATTTAAACATGATGACATGATGATCAAGCAAAGAGAAACAAAGACTGATCTAGGGCTGTGACATCTGGCATGTGGAGTACGAGCAGTGGAAGGACATCCAACAGTGTAAGTAGCACGATACTCTGTCCACAGGTTGTGCCCCTTCTCAGGAGGCACATATGGAGTAGGAGCACCAATGTCCAGTTTGTGGTGCGCTTATGGATAGAGGTGCGATACCGAGCTTACCTGACAAGACATACCGCCTCAACCATCTCCTGAATGAACGAAGGATAGATTAGTGACATTTGCTTGCTGACGCAATTCCTCATCACATGAAACATGAAGTCCTGAACATCAAATTTCTTCTTGTCTCTGGCCAGAACAAACACATCAAGCATAGTGATTTGTAGATTGTAAGAGTCACTCGCCTTAGGATTAAGAGTGTACTTAAGGATGTGACACCGAGTATCATAAATGGGTAGTTGGTGCATGATGGACCTAGTGAAAAATGACTTCTTGATACGTCTCAAACGTATCTACTTTTCCAAACAATTTTGCTCTTGTTTTGGACTCTAATTTGCATGATTTGAATGGAACTAAACCGGACTGACGCTGTTTTCAGCAGAATTACCATGGTGTTATGTTTGTGCAGAAATAAATGTTATCGAATGGAGCTGAAATTTTACGGAGATTTTTTTTGGAATATATAAAAAGATGGTGAAAAGATATACCGGAGGGGGGCCACTAGAGAGCCACAAGCTCAGGGACGCCCCACTAAGGTGCGCCTCCCAGGCTTGTGGGATCCTCGGGCCTCCGTTTACCCTACCTCTAAAAGGTTTGATATGGTTCACTAGAGGGGGGGTGAATATGCAACTACAAATTTTTAGCTTTTCTTAACAAATTAGGTTTAGCAACAAATAGGTTGTCTAGATATGCAACTAGGTGAGCAACCTATATGATGCTAGCAACAACAACAACATAAGCAAACAAAGGATATAATACAAATAAAGCTTGCACAAAGTAAAGGTAATAAGTAACCACGAGTGGAGCCGGTGAAGACGAGGATGTGTTACCGAAGTTCCTTCCCTTTGAGGGGAAGTATGTCTACGTTGGAGCGGTGTGGAGGCATAATGGTCCCCAAGAAGCCACTAGGGCCATCGTATTCTCCTCACGCCCCGCACAATGCAAGATGCTGTGATTCCACTAGTGATGCCCTTGATGGCGGTGACCAAACCTTTACAAACAAGGTTGGGGCAATCTCCACAACCGAATTGGAGGCTCCCAACACCACCACGAAGCTTCACCACAATGGAATGCGGCTCCAATGTGACCTCAACCATCTAGGGTGCTCAAACACCCAAGAGTAACAAGATTTGCAAGGGATTAGTGGGGGGAATGCAATTTCTCTTGGTGGAAGTGTAGATCGGGGCCCTCTCAGCCAAACCCTAGAGAATCAACAAGTTTTGTTGGCTAGGGAGAGAGATCATGCGGAAATGGAGCTTTGAGCAAAAGAATGGTGTTTGGGGGAGGAAGAGGTAGGTCTTCTTGGGGAAGAAGATCCCTATTTATAGAGGGAAGAAATCAAACTGTTTTGTTGCTCACAACCCACATATAAGTGCTACTACTGGTCGGGCGGAAGTACTTGCAGAGCAGTGCAATGGCACAGAGCCACGAGGCAGTAGTGCTATCGGAGCGGTAATATCGCTCATCCGAGCGGTACTACCGCTAGGGTTGCAGCTCAGGAGCCCACAGAGGCAGGGCAAGAACAGTGGATGGTGGCAGTACCGCAACAACGGTACTACCGCTCTAGAGAGCGGTACTACGGCTTAAAAGCCATAGTGCTGTGCACCCACTATCGCCCTACCACCACTGAGAGCGCGATGAGTCCAGAAGGAAGAGTAGTGGGCGGGCGGTACAATCGGTTGTACGTGGTAGTACCGCTTGTACTACAATTCCACTGCCATGCAAAACCGACACAAAAAGTCAAGTCCCCAGAAGCAGGGACAGTACACGCGGCACTACACAACGGTACTACGGCTTATAAGAGGTACAACCGCCGCCCAAAGTGGTACTGCCGCTTGAGGCCCGCAGGACTCATGCACAGAAAATAGTGGAGCAAACTCCATCGACGCGGGAAGGGAATGAGGGTGCAAATGAAAATCTGTACATGTTGATTCCAACCAAACCTTTCTGAAGCGGATCCCCTCTTAATGGTACGGTTCTCCTACGACTCAAATCCACCGAAAAAGAAACATAGGAAAATAACCATCTTCACTTTTAAAACTCTAAGGGGCTCGAGTCATCTTGTGCCATATGATAGATTATCTGAAATGCTCAATGCACATGATTAGTCTGCAAAAGCATTGTCATCAATCACCAAAACCACGAATGGAGAAATATGCCCTAACAATCTCCCCCTTTTTGGTGGATTGATGACAACGTGGTATTTGCACACAAAATATACTAAGATAATAAGCAAACCCAACATCTATAAAATATATACGGCCTCCCCCTAGATGTGTGCACTATTTAGGTCTAACACCCCAAGACCGTTGCGCCAGGTGCCTTCCAGTTATTCGCTGTCTTTGCCCCTTGCATTTTGCCTTGTCATCATCTGCATTGCATCTTCATGTTTTCAAAACTTGCATTCGTCCGGGTCTCCCAGTTCTTTCCGTTGTCCATTCTGAGCCCAGACACACTTGCACGCGCCCGCGGCACCTCCAAAACATTATTTTATAAGTGGCTGAAAATTGTTCTCGAAATGGGTTGAAAGTTGGCATGCGGTCTTATTATAGTGTAGATAGACCGTCTATCAAGTTTCATCGCATTCGGACTTCATCTGATGCCCTAATGGATAACTATAGCGGCAATATAGTCGGTCAAATCGTCGGACATTTTCGGTCTCTAGAAACTGTTGCCGGGCTGCACTCCTTCCCTCTCATCTTAGCCCATCCTCCTTTGCACAGCCCACTAGCCCCACCTAGGCCCAACTAACCTCCTCCTCCACCCGGAGCCGTCCGATTCGATCGGAGGGTCCAAAATCACCCCCTAGACCCAAACCCTAGCCTCCCTGATATATAAGGAAGGACTAAACCACCAGATTTGGAAATCTCCCCCCCTTACTCGTTCTCAGTGCTGATCGAACCCACCTCCGCCACTTGGTGCGCCATCACTCACCTGCGCCCCATCCTTCACCTCGCCCCCGCCACTTGGCAGCAAACCAGTGGTCGGCCGTCTCCCGCGCACCCACTCCAACCAACCGTGTTGTGCCACGCGCCCCTCCCGAGCTCCCCAGCGCCGTGGCCCGCCAGGCCCGCCCGCTGCCCTCCCGAGGCCGATCTGGGCCCGAGCAAGCTCGAGCTCCTCCCGAGCGCCCCTGCCCGCAAGCGCCTCGCGCCGCCGCACCCTTGCCTTCGCTGCGCCGCCGCCTGCCTTTGCCTGTGCCAGCAGCGCCGCCCGCTGGTGACCCCTCCACCCGCAGCTCCTCCCGCAACCCTGCCGGAGCACCCTCGCTCGCACCGCCCTGCAAAAGACCCACCGGAGCGTGCCGCTGAGTCCGGCCGGACCTGGCCTTTCCATCCCTGCCCCGAGCTCCTCTTCCCCGTCGCCGACCTTGCCGGCCCCGCTGCTGGCACCCATCTTCATCGGATGCTACCGCACCCTTTGCCGCGCCGGACCCCTCTGGATCGAGGAGGACAACGACCAGCGCTGCCAGCCACGTGGGCCCTGCGCCAGCCGACCCAATCCTCCATCGACCAGGCCTCAGCCCATGGGTGAGCTGCCCTAACGCCTGTTCCAGATTCAGCCCGCGTATATTTTTTTCCGTCTGGCGAATTTCTCTTTTTTGCATAGAAAAATCGATTTACAGAAAACCCCTTCATGATCATGCATTTAATAACTCCACAACCGTGCATCGAATTAATCTGTTTTAAATATGAAAAATTCTTAGAATTTCATCTAGTTTCATAATATCCAACTTTCATGCATCTTTGAAATGTTTAAATTGCTGTTTGTTTAAATTTGCTCAAATGCCATGTTAAAATGCTTTATTTCATAACTAATTAACCGTAGCTCGGATTTAAATAATCTTTATATGTAAATGGGGTAGAAAAATGCATAGATTAACATGGTGGCAGTACTTTGCATGTTTAACAACTCTAAAGTTGTGTATAGGGAAGAACAATACCAACTTTAAAAATATGCACATGAGGATTTTTCCGGACTTGTTGCTTGTTGTTCCGGCCTCATTTAAACTTGCCTCGATAGGTAGTTTTATTATGCTTCACCTCTTGCTATGTTTAATAACATTTAATATTGTTGGGTACATAAATGAGAGTGAACTAAATGATTGAATGTGATGTTTCGTAGTTGCAATTAATTTGTAGTATTGTTTGTGCACTTTGCCATGCCATGCCTCATTAAACCGGACATGCATCATACTTGGTTGTGCATCATGCCATGTTTATGTGATGGTTGTTTACTATGTTGCTTGCTTCTTTCCGGGTTGCTTGTCTCGTTAGCTTCGGTTTTATTCTGGAGTTGTGAGGATTCGTTCGATTACGTTGGGTCATCTACTTCTTGGACTTGTTCTTCTTCCTTGCGGGATCTTAGGCAAGATGACCATACCCTCGATATCACTTCTATCTTTGCTTGCTAGTTGTTCGTTCTACCGCTATGCCGCGCTACCTACCACTTGTTATATCATGCCTCCCATATTGCCATGTCAAGCCTCTAACCCACCTTCCTAGCAAACCATTGTTTGGCTAAGTTACCGCTTTTGCTCAGCCCCTCTTATAGCGTTGTTAGTTACAGGTGAAGCTGAAGTTTGTTCCATGTTGGAACATGGATATGTTGGGATATCACAATATCTCTTATTTAATTAATGCATCTATATACTTGGTAAAGGGTGGAAGGCTCGACGTTTTGCCTGGTGTTTTGTTCCACTCTTGCCGCCCTAGTTTCTGTCCTACCAGTGTTATGTTCCTTGAATTTGCGTTCCTAATGTGGTTGGGGTTATGGGACCCCCTTGACAGTTTGCTTTGAATAAAACTCCTCCAGCAAGGCCCAACCTTGGTTTTACATTTGCCTAACAACCTATTACCCTTCCCTTGGGTCGGCCAACCCGAGGGTCATCTTTATTTTAACCCCCCGGGCTAGTGCTTCTCTAAGTGTTGATCCTAACCGAGCCGCCTGCGGGGCCACCTCGGGGAAACTCGAGGGCTGGTTTTACTCCTAGCCTGTCTCATCCGTTGTGCCCTGAGAACGAGATATGTGCAGCTCCTATCAGGATTTGTCGGCACATTCGAGCGGTCTTGCTGGTCTTGTTTTAACATTATCGAAATGTCTTGTAACCGGGATTCCGAGACTGATCGGGTCTTTCCGGGAGAAGTAATATGCTTCGTTGATCATGAGAGCTTGTGATGGGCTAAGTTGGGACACCCCTGCAGGGTTTAAACTTTTGAAAGCCGGGCCCACGGTTATGTGGCAGATGGGAATTTTTTAATGTCTGGTTGTAGAGAACTTGACACTTGACTTAATTAAAATTCATCAACCGCTTGTGTAGCCGTGATGGTCTCTTTTCGGCGGAGTCCGGGAAGTGAACACGGTTTGGGTTATGTATGAACGTAAGTAGTTTCAGGATCACTTCTTGATCACTTCTAGCTTCACGACCGTTGCATTGCTTCTCTTCTCGCTCTTATTTGCGTATGTTAAACACCATATTTGCTTAGTGCTTGCTGCAACTCCACCTCATTACCCTATCCTACCCATAAGCTTAAATAGTCTTGATCTTGTGGGTGTGAGATTGCTGAGTCCTCGTGACTCACGGATACTTCCAAACAGTTGCAGGTGCCGATGATACTAGTGCAGGTGACACAACCGAGCTCAAGTGGGAGCTCGATGAAGATCTGGGTCGTTGTTATGTGTCTTTTACAGATGATCAGTAGTGGAGCCCAGTTGGGACGATCGGGGATCTAGCATTTGGGGTTTGTCTTCTTTTATTTTGGTTCCGTAGTTGGACCTTGTTTGTATTCTGGATGATGTATGTTTAATTTGTTATTTGTGTGAAGTGGCGATTGTAAGCCAACTCTTTATCCCTTTCTTATTCAATACATGGGATTGTGTGAATATTACCCCTCTTGCGACAAAACCACCATGCGGCTATGCCTCTATGTCGTGCCTCAACACGTGGGAGATATAGCCACATCATGGGCGTTACAAGTTAGTATCAGAGCCATCCCCGACTTAGGAGCCCCCTGCTTGATCGAATCGCTGACGTTGTTAAGTCTAGAACAAAATGTTTTGAGTCTTAGGATTATATATATCGGAGAGTAGGATTCTTTACTCCTTAGTCCCTTCGTCGCTCTGGTGAGGCTTCCTGACGTAGATGTTTTGTCTTTCCTCTCCTCAAATTTCACTAATTTTTTTAGGAGCACGCGGGTATCTTGGAATCGTTCTAATATTCTTGTGACAAGAACATTGTTCTTGGTGCCTCCTAAAATTTAGGGGTCATGGCAGTGTCCCTGGGAGTTGAGCTCCGAGGTGTTGTCGTCACAATTTTATCGTTGCAGTTCTCCTGAGTTTCGCCGACATCGAAAATCTCTTTTATGCAGTTTTTGGTGAGTTAACCTAGACGCCACCTAGTACTGGGACGGGAGTTCGGGAGTATTGCCATAACTCGTATAACGGATGCTTTTTGAAGGTTGAGGTACACAATTTCCAAAGGTTTCTTGGTTATGTGTTGACGGATGGATACAACTGGATGTAGGGATTGTTAGTTTGGGTGAGATATATTGTTTCCCCTGTATCCCCGAAACCAGGTTGCATAACCAGAAAGTTTCAGGAGTTCTATAATTGGGAATTCAAGTAGCTCCTAGAACATCTTTCCGACAGATGCATGATATGGGATTGGGCAAATCTCTATCATATGTATTTGTTCCGTCATATTCTGCAAGGCAAATCCTTTGTTTTGTTTTGAGTTGTGGTATTCGAGTTGCTTCAATGTCAAGTGTTATATCCATACCTTTTCCTAAATGGTGCTCTCATATTTCTATGGGAGTGCTAATCCTTTTTCGATCATCAAGATGGTCATGCCAATTCTTTTTTAACCGGCGTGTTTCTCTTCAAGTGGATCCGATCATTTTCAATATTTTCTAGATCAACTCTAAGTTTTCTCAACGGTATCCATTCCATCTGCCCCAGTTGCCTTTGTTTTCCCACCCTCCCACCCTTTATTTTTCTTCAAGGACTAAGATTTCTTAATCAAGTATCCATCTTTTTGATGGGAAGTCTCTTCATTCTTTTCCTTCAAAGTTCTTACCCGGTGATTCTCATGAAGATGCTAAAGAAGCTTCAAGTTCATAGTTCTTCACTCTCATACTATTTTCCGATGGATTCAATTCAAGTTTTCGGTGTTGATCATATCCCTTTCCTCGTTTCAAATGCTTTCTCATGCCGATGCACATCTTAATAATCCACTTCTCGCCATTCATTTGTTCTGGAGTACCGAAGATATCTCAGGAGATTCGTGGTTTCATTCCTAAACCGTTCAAGCTATCTCAAGGTTGTTATCTCTTTTGAGCCATTTAATTCAACCGGTGCAATCTTTCTTTTAAATCATTCAATGGTGTATCTTTTGAGTGGGCCCTAACCCACATGTCTTTTTCCAGGATCTTACCTGACTCTTCTAATTTTTCTGGAGTTATTCTCAAATTCATTTCAAAGTTTGACGTAAGAATGATTTGTCATCAGTCAAATGTCTTTCTCCAAGATCTTTCAAATTCTTTTCATTGTTGGTTCAACCTTTCTAATTTTCATCCTAGATTATCTCAACAATTCATGGTGGTGTTTCTCATCATCATTCTCAACATTTGATGACCGAAGAATAGTTTTTCCTCCAAATCTTATCCGTTCTCTCAGAGATGCGTAGTTCAAGCTTCTGCCATACTCTCATAATTGTTTTCGATTGTGAGAATTCTTTTCACCCATCCGGAGCAATTCATGAGTCTTTTTAGTTTGATTCTCTGGAGGCCATCATTTCAGAAGATGTATTCCTTCTCAACATTCAGCTCTCATTCCCCAATTCTACCGGCGGGTGCATCGTGCAAATATCCTCTAATTGGTTCATGATCTCTTTGTTCTCATGTATCTAATTTCCGTCAAGTATCTTCATTCGTTTTCCAGTTCTTCCCGGTGAATTGTGCCTTTGCTACTTTCATTTTTAATTCTTATGGTGGTTTGTTCAAGATTCCTCTTCCTATATTCTCATATCAATTCATTCGTTCTTTCCAACCCTACCGGTGGATCATTGAAGACATTTCTCAAGTTTGCGCTATATCTCTCTTAATCCTTTCTAGGAGAATAAGTAGTATGCCAAATCCGTTGCTTGTCATCAATTTAAATTGGTGAAGGATACGCATAACATAATTCCTATTATTGTTTCATCCAAGTGATCTAATTTCTTCTTTCTAGAGTTGTTCATCATATCACATTCTCGGTTCAAGACGCTTCATCTTTTCTTTTCCAGAGCTCCAAGTTATTTCAATTATATCATTTCAAAGCTTCATCTAATCATTGCAATGCTTCAATTCTTGTTCTTTTCAACCTTCACTTCCTTCCTACCATTTCTTTTCTTACTGGAGTTCTTTTCAACTTTCTTTTTGTTTGATCGTCATTTTGTTACCGGAGTTCTCACAAAGGCTCAACATGGTGGTTCCTTAAAGATTTAAGTCATTCTTCAAGTGTTCATCAAGATTTTGTTGGAGGATCTCAAGTAATCTTCTTCTTGCATTTTGAAGTGCAATTCTTTCTACCTTATCATTTGAGGTGCTTTTATGTCACTCTTGATAATTTCCCTTCGGATTTCATGATTCACAAGTTTTCAAGAGTGACATATTTAAATCCATCATTTTCTGTTCGCTCAAGAGATCTTTTCAACCAATCAATCCTTTTGTTGGAGTTGTCTTGGGTTAGATTTCACCTAAATCCTTCCCTAAGGAATGTTGCTTATTGTGGTGTCTATCAATGATCCAAGTTTTTCTCCTATCCTCTCGGCGAAAGGAGTTGTCATCTCCTTATTGACCTCAATCCAATCTACTGTTTCCATTAGTGGCAGAATTTCACCTCATAATTTTGAGATGTTTTCCATAAGCCCACTACAAGCTTATTCGTTTCGTGGTTGGTTTTCCAACAACTCCGTTATAACCTTCTTGGAAGGGTGCTTTCCAAGCTCATTTGTGGCAGAAGTTGGCTTTTTCTTCTCCATTCTGTTATTCCAATGATCTATCTTCTATTCTTTCTTCTGGAGGCATTGTGATGTTGCTCTTTTCACTCATCATCTCGAATTGCGAGGATCATGTTCTTTTCGTGCTTATCCATTTAACCGGAGTGTCGTGTCCTCTTTTCAAGTTCTTCCCATTTTGTCAAGTTTTGTTTCTCTTTTCTACCGGAGTGCTGCCTGTATTCTTTCATTCTCATTCCTTGCTTATTCCATTTCAACCAGAGTGGTTACATGTCCTTTCTTGTCACTGGAGCTCTTCATTCATGTCTTTGCAACCCCAAGGTTTTCACAGTGTTCCTTGTGCCTCTTTTCTAACAGAGTGTTTTCAACTTCGTTCATCTTCGTCGTATTCTTTTCTCGAAATTGTTCAACCTCTCAAGGTTCTTTAGTTTCACTCATTTGTCAAAGAAGCAACTTAGTTTTACCTCTTCTCTTCCTCTTCCGTTTCCTTCCGGTGCCATCCTAGATCTCGGGACGAGATCCTGTTGTAGTGGTGGAGTGTTGTAACCCCCCGAGGCCGTTGCGCCAGGTGCCTTCCAGTTATTCGCTGTCTTTGCCATGGAATTTACTTGCATGTTGCATTTTGCCTTGTCATCATTCGCATTGCATCTTCATGTTTTCAAAACTTGCATTTGTCCGGGTCTCCCAGTTCTTTCTGTTGTCCATTCTGAGCCCAGACACACTTGCACGCGCCCGTGGCACCTCCGAAATATTATTTTATAAGTGGCCGAAAAATATTCTCGGAATGGGATGAAAGTTGGCGTGCGGTATTATTATAGTGTAGATAGACCGTCTGTGAAGTTTCATCACATTCGGAGTTCGTTTGATGCCCCAATTGATAACTATAGCGGCAATATAGTCGGTCAAATCGTTGGACGTTTTCGGTCTCTGAAACAGTTGCCGGGCTGCACTCCTTCCCTCTCATCTCAGTCCAACCTCCTCTGCACAGCCCACTAGCCCCACCTAGGCCCAACTACCCTCCTCCTCCGCCCGGAGCCGTTCGATTCGATCGGAGGGTCCAAAATCACCCCTAGACCCAAACCCTAGCCTTCCTGCTATTTAAGGAAGGCCTAAACCACCAGATTTGGAAATCTCCCTCTCCTTCCTCGTTCTCAGCGCTGACCGAACCCACCTCCGCCACTTGGTGCGCCACCACTCACTTGCGCCTCCATCCTCCACCTCGCCCCCGCCACTTGGCAGCGAACCAGTGGTCGGCCGCCTCCCGTGCACTCGCTCCAACCAATCGCGTAGTGCCACGCGCCCTTCCCCAGCTCCCAAGTGCCGCGACCCGCTGGGGCGACCACCGCCTGCCCGAGGCCGATTGGGGCTCGAGCAAGCCCGAGCTCCTCCCGAGCGCCCCTACCCACAAGTGCCTCGCACTGCCGCACCCTTGCCTCCGCTGTGCCGCCGCCTGCCTTTGCCTGCACCAGCAGTGCCGCCCGCCAGCGACCCCTCCGCCCGCAGCCCCGCCCGCAACCCCGCCGGAGCTCCGTCGCTCGCACCGCCCTGCAGAAGACCCGCTGGAGCGCGCCGCTGAGTCCGTCCAGATCTAGCCTTTCCATCCCCGCCCCGAGCTCCTCTTCCCCGTCGCCGACCTCGCCAGCCCCGCCAGGCCACGCCGCCGGCACCCATCTTCGCCGGATGCCGCTGCACCCTTCGCCGCGCCGGATCCCTCTGGATCGAGGACGACGGCGACCAGCGCCGCCAGCCACGTGGGCCCTACGCCCGCCGGACCACTCCTCCATTGACCGGGCCTCAGCCCATGGGTGAGCTACCCCAGCACCTGTTCCAGATTCAGCCCGCATATTTTTTTTTCCGTCTGGCGAATTTCTCTTTTTTCCACAAAAAATAGATTTATAGAAAACCCCTTGATGCTCATGCATTTAATAACTCCACAATCGTGCATCGAATTAAAATATTTTAAATATGAAAAATGCTTAGAATGTCATCTAGTTTCATAACATCCAACTTTCATGCATGTTTGAAATGTTTAAATTGCTGTTTGTTTAAATTTGCTCAAATGCCATGTTAAAATGATTTATTTAATAACTAATTAACCGTAGCTTGGATTTAAATAATATTTATATGTAAAGGGGGTAGAAAAATGCGTAGATTAACATGGCGGCAGTACTTTGCATGTTTAACAACTCAAAAATTATGTATAGGGAAGAACAGTACCATCTTTAAAAATATGCACATGAGGATTTTTCCGGACTTGTTGCTTGTTGTTCCGGCCTCATTTAAACTTGCCTAGATAGGTAGTTTTATTATGTTCACCTCTTGCCATGTTTAATAACATTTAATATTGTTGGGTACATAAACGAGAGCGAACTAAATGATTGAATATGGTGTTTCATCAATATGCAACTCGTTGCATATTGAGCTGCACTTAATTTGTAGTATTGTTTGTGCACTTTTCCATGCCATGCCTCATTAAACCGGACACGCATCTTACTTGGTTGTGCATCATGCCATGTTTATGTGATGGTTGTTTACTATGTCGCTTGCTTCTTTCCGGTTTGCTTCTCTCGTTAGCTTCAGTTTCATTCCGGAGTTGGGATGATTCGTTCAACTAAGTTGGGTCGTCTACTTCTTGGACTCGTTCTTCTTCCTTGCGGGATCTCAGGCAAGATGACCATACCCTCGATATCACTTCTATCTTTGCTTGCTAGTTGTTCGTTCTACCGCTATGTCGCGCTACCTACCACTTGTTATATCATGCCTCCCATATTGTCATGTCAAGCCTCTAACCCACCTTCCTAGCAAATTGTTGTTTGGCTAAGTTACTGCTTTTGCTCAGCCCCTCTTATAGCGTTGTTAGTTGCAGGTGAAGCTGAAGTTTGTTCCATGTTGGAACATGGATATGTTGGGATATCACGATATCTCTTATTTAATTAATGCATCTATATACTTTGTAAAGGGTGGAAGGCTCGCCCTTTTGCCTGGTGTTTTGTTCCACTCTTACCGCCCTAGTTTCCGTCATACGAGTGTTATGTTCCTTGATTTCGCGTTCCTAATGCGGTTGGGGTTATGGGACCCCCTTGACAGTTCGCTTTGAATAAAACTCCTCCAGCAAGGCCCAACCTTGGTTTTACATTTGCCTAACAACCTATTACCCTTCCCTTGGGTCGGCCAACCCGAGGGTCATGTTTATTTTAACCCCCCGGGCCAGTGCTTCTCTAACTGTTGGTCCGAACCGAGCCACCTGCGGGGCCACCTCAGGGAAACTCGAGGGCTGGTTTTACTCGTAGCCTGTCTCATCCGTTGTGCCCTGAGAACGCGATATGTGCAACTCCTATCGGGATTTGTCGGCACATTCGGGCGGTCTTGCTGGTCTTTTTTTTACCATTGTCGAAATGTCTTGTAACTGGGATTCCCACACTGATCAGGTCTTTCCGGGAGAAGGAATATCCTTCGTTGACCATGAGAGCTTGTGATGGGCTAAGTTGGGACACCTCTGCAGGGTTTAAACTTTCGAAAGCCGTGCCTATAGTTATGTGGCCGATGGGAATTTTTTAATGTCTGGTTGTAGAGAACTTGACACTTGACTTAGTTAAAATGCATCAACCGCATGTGTAGCCATGATGGTCTCTTTTTGGCTGAGTCCGGGAAGTGAACACAGTTTGGGTTATGTATGAACGTAAGTAGTTTCAGGATCACTTCTTGACCACTTCTAGCTTCACGACCATTGCGTTGCTTCTCTTCTCGCTCTTATTTGCGTATGTTAGCCACCATATTTTCTTTGTTCTTGCTGCAGATCTACCTCATTGCCGTATCCTACCCATAAGCTTAAATAGTCTTGATCTCGCGGGTGTGAGCTTGCTGAGTCCTCGTGACTCACTGATACTTCCAAATAGTTGCAGGTGCTGATGATACCAGTGCAGGTGACGCAACCGAGCTCAAGTGGGAGCTCGGTGAAGATCTGTGTCGTTGTTATGTGTCTTTTCCAGATGATCAGTAGTGGAGCCTAGTTGGGACGATCGGGAGCTAGCATTTGGGGTTTGTCTTCTTTTATTTTGGTTCCGTAGTCGGACCTTGTTTGTACTCTGGATGATGTATGTTTAATTTATTATTTGTGTGAAGTGGCGATTGTAATTCAACTCCTTATCCCTTTCTTATTCAGTACATGGGATTTTGTGAAGTTTACCTCTCTTGCGACAAAACCACCATGAGGCTATGCCTCTAAGTCGTGCCTCGACACGTGGGAGATATAGCCGCATTGTGGGCGTTACATTAGGTATGCTTTTGGAGTGCAAAGCACACACACTAGGATTGTCAGTGTTCTAGGAACGGGGGTCCCCAGACTTGCCTGCCTGCGGCCTGCGGCGTGGCCCAAAGGGGGCCCCAGTGCGGCCCATCTTCACCAACACAAACCCAAGACCCTCGCGAGGGGCCAAGCCTCGCGGGGCGGACGACGCGGAGCTTCCTCAGGCGCGGCCTCGTCAGGCTGGCTCACGAGGAGGTGGAGAGATCAAGGCGGGGTACCTCACGAGGTGCCCGTGACGCAAGCCATGACGACCGGGGGCGCCAGGCGGGTGCCAGCCCGCGAAGTGTCCTCCCTTCCTCTTTGGTGCAAAGGGGGCAAGCGCAGCCGCGGAGTACCGAGGCATCAGGCAAAGGTTGCATTTCGGTGCAACGAGACCAAGACTAGGAGGACTACGAGACGGAGGTCACCGTGGAGCCCAAGATGGCGTCATCACCAGAGCTTTGCGCAGGCGAAGACTACTTTTGTCAGGATAGCTGATACTAGCTGTCCCCCTTCAAATTAGCCCGCCATTGCTGGCTCCCTTCCCGTTTGATATTTGGGAAGAGGACCAGGGCCTCTATAAATAGGACCAGCCACCCATAGAGCCAAGAGAGCTGGCCGGGGGGATCGAAGGATAGAGAAGATCAGAAAGAGAGGGAGAGAAAGGTGACTGAGCTCCTCCCAGCAGTTCATCGCCCCAGCCAAGAACAGACCCTCGCGAGGCTGTTCTTCCTTGTATTGTTCATCATCATCAGCCCAAGAGGCAATCCACCACACCACACACTGGAGTAGGGTATTACACCACAACGGTGGCCCGAACCAGTATAAACCCTGTGTCTCTTGTGTTGTTCTTTCCATAGTTCAGATCCTAGCAAGGCGGAGGGGTGCAGGTAGGTAGGAGGCGAAGTCTCCGCGCGCACCCCAGTGTTCGAACCTCAAGGGTCTGCCGGAACCCGAAATCCGACATTTGGCGCGCCAGGTAGGGGTGCGCCGGGATTCGTCTTCCACCACCCCATTCTCCTCCGACCATCACGCCCATGTGTGACGCTCGTCGGGCCCGCGCTGAGCACCGGTCCGCGCTCGCTTCCCGCGTCGCCCAGACGGCCCCTGTCGGCGGGCGTCGTCGCCGTTCCCCGTCACCTGCCGTCAACGCCACCACCGGCCCGGCGGGGGACGAGCAGCAAGCATCATCCCAGCATCCGTCCGTGCGGCAAGACGGCCGCACCGCAACTCCCTCGCTCACCCCAGCTGGTTCTTCGTCCCGCGCGCTCCGCGCGCCCATGGAGGCTCGGGCTGCACTCATCATGGCGAACGAGCTCTTGCGCTACCGTCCCGTTGATGACGTCTACAAAGAATGGCTCGACCGTGTCGCCGAGCTCATCCGCGCCGCAGGGGGCTCTCCTGCACCGTCCGTTTCGCTGCACCGCACCCCGCCCGCGCGGGCAATGAAGCTCCGGCGGCGCCCCGGCCGCCTCCTCCTTAGGAAGGCGCCATGGCTCCAAGGCGCGTGGCCCCTGGGCGGAACCCGCTCCGTCAGGCGCCAGCGCAGCAAGAGCAGAGCTGTCAAGAAGTCCCTCACCCGCAGGAAGCTGCCCGGGCGCTCCCTGCTCCAGCACGTCGCGACCATGCTCCTGCTCCCGCTCGTCAAGATCCCGTGCTGCTCTCAGCTGCAGCGCATGGGGACATGCAAGACCAAGTTCCCCGTCATCCAAGGCCTCCCGTGGCCACAGCAGGCTGCCGCGCCTTCACCGCCGAGCTACGCAACATCGCATGGCCCGGCAAGTTCAAGCCAGACTTGCCTCCTTGCTACGACGACACGACTGACCCTGCGGAGTTCCTCCAGCTCTATGAGCTGGGCATCGAAGCTGCCAACAGAGACAAGAAGGTCATGGCGAACTGGTTCCCAATGGCACTCAAGGACGGGGCCTGCACCTGGCTCCTGAACCTGGCTCTAGGCACAATCTCCTCCTGGGACGAGATGCGCACCCGCTTCATCGCCAACTTCCAAGGCACTCGCGACCGGCCTCCCGCCGTGAGCGACATGCGCCGCATCAAGCAACAGCCCGGGGAGACCCTGCAGAAGTACATCCAGCGTTTCAACAACGCACGCCTCAAGATTCCCAAGGTGACTGAGGAGGCCATCATCTCGGCCTTCTCCGACGGCGTGCACGACGTCAAGATGAAGGAGGAGCTGGCGATGCATGAAGACCTGTGCACTTCTTTGGAACTGTTCAAACTGGCAACCAAGTGCACCAGGGCCAAGGAAGGGCGTCTCTCCCTCCTCGATCTGCCTGCCGCAGACCCAGAAGAGAAGAAGCACAAGGCCAAGGATGTGAAGCGCAAGGGGGCTGCCGTGCTCGCGGCAGAACCAGACACCAAGCGGGGCAGAGATCAGCCCGAACCTTCCAAGGGTAGCCGGTACTGTGTGTACCATGACCTCCACACCCACAACACCAACGAATGTCAAGAGCTCCGAGCCGTGCGAGAAGGAAGGATCTGCCGTCGCCCTGACCGCAGTGACCGGGGCTACGGCCGAGGAGGAGGAAGGAACGCAGAACGCTGAGAAGACCGTGGCCCGCGCCAAGGGTGGCGCGATCAACCTCGCGAGGATCGCTGGCAAGACCCGCCTCGCGAGGGAGGCTGGAGAGATCAGCCTCGCGAGGGAGACTGGAGGGATCAGCCTCGCGAGGATCGCCCGCAAGGCAACGCAGGCCTCCCACCGCTGCCGCCGCAGCCAAGGAGAAACGAGGACCGCCACCAGGACGAGGGGGCTGGGGGCTTCCAGGAGCCGCGCACGATCGCCTGCATCCTGGGCGGGGCACAAGCCCCAGCCTCTCAGCGCATCTTCAAGCAGTTCGCCCGTGAAGTGAACGCAGTCCTCCACATGCTCGAAGCCACGCGCCCTCTCAGGTGGTCGGCGTGCGCCATCACGTTCAGCTCTGCAGATCAGCTCAAGTGTGCGGCTACAGCCGGAGTTCTCCCGATGCTTTGTTCCCCAATCATCAGCAATGTGGTGCTCACCAAGACCCTCATTGATGGCGGTGCAGGGCTCAACGTCCTGTCCGTGGAAACATTCAACAACCTCCAAGTGCCCTACAGCCAGCTTCAGCCAACCAAGCCTTTCTCCGGTATCACCGACGGCTCCACGGTCCCAATTGGGCAGGTCTGCCTCCCTGTCACCTTCGGGGCACGCGACAACTACAGCACCAAGCTTATCGACTTCGACGTCGCTCACATTCGCCTGCCGTACAACGCCATCCTTGGGTACCCAGTGCTGGCCAAGTTCATGGCCGTAACTCACCACGGCTACAACGTCCTCAAGATGCCAGGAAGCGGCGGAGTCATCACGGTGCCATGTGAAGAGAAGGACGCGGTGTGTTCCCTGGAACGAGCCTTTCAGGCCGCGTCACTGGAAGACCCGGATCATGGAAGCAGGAGGCCTCCCGTGACCGCCCCTAAGAAGAAGAAGACATCATCCGACCCGACCACTCA
The DNA here is from genome assembly GCF_002162155.2 of Triticum dicoccoides. NCBI lineage: Eukaryota > Viridiplantae > Streptophyta > Magnoliopsida > Poales > Poaceae > Triticum > Triticum dicoccoides. The sequence goes on along the minus strand of NC_041390.1, from coordinate 239,358,127 downwards.
GGAGGCAGGCCCCTCTGGGCCCGCGCCTGCCCAGGGGGAACCTCCTTCCATCACATAGGAAAGCGCGCCCAGCGCCCTCCTCAGGCAGGGCTCGGGGGCTCTCCCCTGGAGGGCCACCAACCTAGCTAGGGTCACGAGGGAGGCACTTGGGCACCACATGGAGGCGTATTTCGAAGCACATTTCCCTCAAGAAGGAGCAAGGAAAGGAGATCCAGACCCTCATGAGTTCGTCAGCGAGGCCATTCAGGAGCTACATGAGTCAAGAGTCATGAAAGGCGGCCGCCACCTACCAGCAGTGGCTCCCCATCCAGGCGAGGATGGTGGGCTGCGCGTCTGCATCGACATACCAGGGCTCAACTGAGTCGCCTCTCTGGAGTGCCTCTGGCCCTCGCGAGTGGGGCGCTGTGGAGGCCCACCCCACAGCTACGTTCACATGCCTTACGGCTTGCCGAACGCGGCTGACATGTACGAGCGCCTCATGAGGGGCATCATGGGGGCACGAGAGGCCAGGCGTTCCACAACCCTGGCAGGGATGGAGATGGCCCGTGAGGAGCCGCCAGTGCCTCCGGAGCCTCCCGAGGCCCCTGGGCCTGGGGGCTTGTGAGGATCGGCTCCCACAGCCCACCAAGCCTGCTACATCAACGCTCCTTCGTCCTCAACATCATCAGGTGACGTCTTTCGAGTTTTATTTCCAGCTGGGAGTGCCCCTGTCGGATTTCGGGTTCCGGCAGACCCTTAAGGTTCGAACTCTGGGGTGCGCACGAAGATTACGTCTTCTACCTCTCCGTCTCGCAAGGATCTAGACTACTGAAAGAACTGCACAAGAGGCACAAGGTTTATACTGGTTCGGGCCACCGTTGTGGTGTAATACCCTACTCCAGTGTGTGGTGGGTGGATTGCCTCTTGGGGCTGATGATGATGAACAATACAAGGAAGAACAGTCTCGCGAGGGTCTGCTCTTGGCTGGGGCAATGAACTGTTCGGAGGAGTTCAACCACCTTTCTCTCTCTCTATGCTTCCAACCTCTCTATCAAGCCTCCCCTTCCCTTTTTCCAACCCCCTTTGCTCTGTGGGCGGCTGGTCCTATTTATAGAGGCCCTGGTCCTCTTCCCAAATATTGAGCGGGAAGGGAGCCAACAATGGCGGGCTAATTTGAAGGGGGACAACAAGTATCAGCTATCCTGACAAAAGTAGTCTTCGCCTGCACAAAGCTCTGGTGATGACGCCGTCTTGGGCTCCACGGTGACCTCCGTCTCGTAGTCCTCCTGGTCTTGGTCTCCTTGCACCGAAATGGCAACCTTTGCTTGATGCCTCGGTACTCCGCGGCTGCGCTTGCTCCCTTTGCACCAAAGAGGAAAGGAGGACGCTGCGCGGGCTGGCACCCGCCTGGCGCCCTGAGTCGTCATGGCTTGCGTCACGGGCACCTCGCGAGGTATCCCGCCTTGATTTCTGCGCCTCCTCATGAGCCAGCCTGACGAGGCCGCGCCTGAGGAAGCTCCACGTCGTCCGCCCCGTGAGGCTTGGCCCCTCGCGAGGGTCTTGAGTCTTGTGTTGGTGAAGATGGGCCATGCCGGGCCCCCTTTGAGCCACGCCGCAGGCCGCAGGTAGGTAAGTCTGGGGACCCCCGTTCCCAGAACGCCGACAGTAGCCCCCGGGCCCAAGGCGCGTCCGGACTTGGCCGTGCTGAGAGGCGAAAGGGCAAGGGCGAAGCACCACGGGCCCTAACAGCTTGCGGCCTTGGGTGCCGCGTGGTGGTTGATTGGACGCAAGTGCTTCAGCAACCGCGCAGGTTGATAAAGGAGCGGCATTTGCCCAGACTTTGCCTTTTGCTTTCTCCGGTTGCTGCTCAGATCCCCTTTCTTGCGCCTCCCCTTTCTTCCTCCAAATTTCTAGATCTACTCCGGCCGCGTGACCTAGGAAGCCATGGCGCCTCGTCAGGCTCCGGCCGAAGCTTGGTACTCTCCTGCTCTGGACTTGCCGAGGATCGTGTGGCCTTCGCAGACATGGAGAAGAAGGCTCGTGCTTCGCTGAAGATGCTCTACGCCAGTGGCCTGGAGAGCCCGCTGGACGGCGCCGAGGACGGCCCCGCCAAGCTGCTTCCCTTCCTGGTTCGTGGTCTTGAGAATGTCAACCTTGGCCTTGGCCCCATTACCGAGGCCGAGGCGCGTGTCCTGTCTTCTGCTACGCTGACGCGGGTCTTCACCCACATCTACCTTCGCGACCCCAGCGCCGACCTCGACAGCCTGGTGGAGCCAATAAGCGGCGAGGGTGCTGCCGCCGCTGCCGAGGCTGTGAAGGGTCGTGCGGAGGCTCTGCTGGGGAAGTTCCGGACCTTCAGTACCAAGTCAAAGCAGGATGCTGCCGGTCCTGCTGCTCCATGAGGCGGGGCCACCCGCGCTGCTCTACCGCCGCCAAGTGACTCCGCTATCGCTCCTGTCCTGCTTTTAATTCCTGCACATGCATCATGCCTTGGGGAGGCGTTTAAACTCGCGTTTGATATTGAGATGACAATATGGACTGTAATATTTGCTTTTAAATTCCTTGAATTTTATGCTTTTCTTCCCTACTTGCTTGTGTTCTACGCCGGCAGAGCCCGGCCCCGCGCGTACCTCACCCAGCATTAGCCCCGACCGGAAACCAGGACGGGACCAAAGGAGTGAGGGGCTACGGAGACAGTTAGGCTCCTGAGTCGCGATGCTCAGGAGTCCCCCTTGGCGCACGAACAACAAGTAGGGAGGTGTGATGTAGGTGGATCTTCTGTTTTACGTCTATAGAGCCCGACTCCGCGCGTACCTTACCCAGCATTAGCCCCGACCGGAAACCAGGACGGGACCAAAGGAGTGAGGGGCTACGAAGCCAGATAGGCTCCTGAGTCGCGATGCTCAGGAGTCCCCCTTGACGTGCAAACAGCAAGTGATGAGGTGAGATGCAAGTGGGACCACCGTTCTACGTCTGCAGAGCCCGGCCCCGCGCGTGCCTCACCCAGCACTAGCCTTTCGGAACTAAGGAGTGAGGGGCTACGGGACCAGTTAGGCCCCTGAGTCGCGATGCTCAGGGGTCCCCCTTGACGCTCAAACGGCCTTCATACCTTGGCTCCGCTCGAGGAGTGACGTGCGGCGAACTAGGCCCGAGGGGCCTGGCTGGGTGGCGTACGTCTGGGCGTGACCCAGGCGCAGCCCCCGTGCCCAGCCCCCTCGCGCGGCGCTCCCGAGGGGAGGCGTTGCGATGAGGCTAGACACTGAGCTCTGGGCTCCCTGAGGTTGATGCGGCCCGGGGGCCACCCTCAGTTGTTTATCACCAGCGCGGAGCATAGCGCTTCCGCATGTGTACGGGCATAGCCGCTCCTCGGTAGTGTCGTCAGCCAGCACATAGCATGGTGCTTCCACTGGTATGTGGGAGGGGGCTCCCCTCCGGGAGGAGCCCCCGGGGCGTGTACAGCCCCGCCCTGACACATGGCCGACACGGTAGGGCTAGGTGAGGTGTATCTGGGCACCCGTGAGCCAGTGCGGGACTCACGGGGCCCTACCTCTAGGCGGGTTGCGCCTGGCACTGGGCCTTATCTTGTGCTGTGTTCCTGCAAATTTGGTTAGATGCCGACACTCTACGTCCTCGGGTCCCGGCCCTCGAGCTTGTTTCAGCCGTCGCTGGTATGCCAGGTCGCGATGCCATGGACATGGACAGAGGGTGAGGGCTGGAGAGCCAGTAAGAGCCCTGAGTCGCAATGCTCAGGTACCCCCCCTTTAACGTGCAAGTGGTCGACATGGAGAAGAAGAGGTGCCGTGGACAGGCATCAAGTAATCAAGCATGACGGGCGAATGCATAGCCGGAAATAAACGCAAGGGAGATACATGCCGCTGGGCCTGGCCCGAGCGACTTGGGGATGATGTAGCCCGAGGGGCACCCCCAACAAAGCAAGCTAACGGCATGAAATAAAAGGGATACATACCGCAGGGACGGACCCATGCGGCCTGGGAACGATGCAACCCTGGGAGGGTGCTCCCAGTTGGAAATGAAACTTGTAAGATGTCACCTGAAGGTGTCGAGGGCGAAGGGGTGTTGGTGCAGCAGACTCGGTGGGCTGCGAAAGCCGATCCTCACGAGCCCCCAGGCCCAGGTGCCTCGGGTGGCTCCGGAGGCACTGGTAGCTCTTCGCGAATCATCTCCATCTCCGCCAAGGCTGCGTATCGCCTGTCTTCTTGAGCCTCCATGATGCCCCTCATGAGGCGCCGGCACGTTGCAACCGCGCTCGGCAAGCCGTAAGGCATGCGAACGTAGCTGTGGGGCAGACCACCGCAGCGCCCCACTTGCGAGGGCCAGAGGCGCTCTATCATAGCGACTTGGTTGAGCCCTGGCACGTCAATGCAGACGCACAACCTACCATCCTTGCTTGGATGGGGAGCCAAAGCCGGTAGACGGCGGCAACCCCTCATGATTCTTGATTCCTGTAGTTCTTGAATGGCCTTGTCGATGAACTCCCGCGGGTCTGACCTTCCTTGCCTTGCTCCTCCTTGAGGGAAACGTGCTTCGTAACATGCCTCCATGCGGTGCCCAAGCGCCTCCCTCGTGACCTTGGCCAGGTCGGTGGCCCTCCAGGGGAGAGCCCCCGAGCCCTGCCTGAGGAGGGCGCCAGGCGTGCTTTCCTATGCGATGGAAGGAGGTTCCCCCTAGGCAGATGCGGGCCCTGAGAGGCCCGCCTCCCGAGGGGCTGGTCCGGACGATGTCTTCTTCTTCTTGGGGGTGGTCTCGGGAAGGCTCCTGCTTCCGCGATCCGGGTCTTCCAGTGATGCGGCCTGAAAGGCTCGCTCCAGGGAACACACTGCATCCTTCTCTTCACAGGGCACCGTGATGACTCCGCCACTTCCTGGCATCTTGAGGACGTTGTAGCCATGGTGAGTTACGGCCATGAACTTGGCCAGCGCTGGGTACCCGAGATGGTGTTGTACGGCAGGCGGATGTGGGCGACGTCGAAGTCCATGAGCTCAGTGCGGTAGTTGTTGCGTGCCCCGAAGGTGACAGGGTGGCGGACCTGCCCAATCGGGACCGTGGAGCCGTCGGTGACTCCGGAGAAGGGCTTGGTTGGCTGAAGCTGGTCGTAGGGCACTTGGAGATTGTTGAACGTTTCCACGGACAGGACGTTGAGCCCTGCCCCACCGTCGATGAGGGTCCTGGTGACCAGTACATTGCTGATGACCGGGGAGCAAAGCATCGGGAGGACCCCGGCTGTGGCCGCACACTTGAGTTGATCTGCTGAGCTGAATGTGATGGAGCAGGCCGACCACCTGAGAGGGCGCGTTGCTTCAAGCCTGGGGAGGACTGCATTCACTTCACGGGCAAACTGCTTGAAGATGCGTTGTGAGGCTTGGGCTTGAGCTCCGCCCAGGATGCAGGAGATTGCGCGTGGCTCCTGGAAGCCCCTAGCCCCTTCGTCTCGATGGCGGTCCTCGTTTCTCCTTGGCTGCGGCGGCAGTGGAGGGAGGCCTGCGTTGCCCTGTGGGCGATCCTCACGAGGCTGATCCCTCCAGTCCCCCTCACGAGGTAGGTCTCACCAGCGATCCTCGCGAGGTTGATCATGCCACCCTTGGCGCGGGCCGCGGTCTTCCCAGCGTCTTGCGTTTCTTCATCCTCCTCGGCCATAGCCCTGATCGGTGCATTCGGGACGACGGCCGATCCTTCCTTCTCGCACGGCGCGGAGTTCTTGGCATTCGTTGGTGTTGTGGGTGTGGAGGTCGTGGTACACGCAGTTCCGGCCTCCCCTGGAGGACTCGGGCAGATCTTTGCCCCGCTTGGTGTCTGGTTCTGCCGCGAGCACGGTAGCCCCCTTGCGCTTCACGTCCTTGGCCTTGGGATTCTTCTCTTCTGGGTGTGCGGCAGGCAGCTCGAGGAGGGAGAGGCGTCCCTCCTCAGCCCTGGCGCACTTGGTCGCCAAGTTGAACAGCTCCAGGGAGGTGCACAGGTCTTCATGCATCGCCAGCTCCTCCTTCATCTTGACGTCGCGCACACCATCGGAGAAGGCCGAGATGATGGCCTCCTCGGACACCTTGGGGATCTTGAGGCGCGCGCTGTTGAAGCGCTGGATGTACTTTTGCAGGGTCTCTCCGGGTTGTTGCTTGATGCGGCGCATGTCGCTCACGACAGGTGGCCGGTCGCGAGTACCTTGGAAGTTGGCGATGAAGCGGGTGCGCATCTGGTCCCAGGAAGAGATCGTGCCTGGAGCCAGATTCAGGAGCCAGGTGCGAGCTCCTTCCTTGAGCGCCATGGGGAACCAGTTCGCCATGACCTTCTCGTCCCCGCTGGCAGCTTCGACGCCCAGCTCATAGAGCTGGAGGAACTCTGCAGGGTCAGTCGTGCCGTCATAACGAGGAGGCAGGTCTGGCTTGAACTTGCCGGGCCACGCGACGCTACGCAGCTCGGTGGTGTAGGCACGGCAGCCAGCGGTGGCCACGAAAGGCTTCGGCTGGTGGAGAGCTCGGTCTTGAGGGTCCCCACGCGCTGCAGCTAGGAGCAGCGCGGGGTCTTGGCGTGCCGGAGCCGGAGCAGCGTCGCGGCGTGCCGGAGCAGGGAGCGCCCGGGCAGCTCCTTGCGGGCGAGGGACTTCTTGGCAACTCCGTTCTTGCTGCACTGGCACCTGACGGAGCGGGTTCCGCCCAGGGGCCACGCGCCTTGGAGCCATGGCGTCTTCTTGGAGAGGAGGCGGCTGGTACGCCCCCGGAGCTTCGTCGCCCGCGCGGGGCGGGGTGCGGCACAGCGGAACGGACGGCGCGGGAGAGCCCCCCGCGGCGCGAACGAGGTCGGCGATGCGGTCGAGCCACTCTTCATAGACGTCGTCGATGGGATGGTAGCGCATGAGCTCGTTTGCCACGATGAGCGCAGCTCGAGCCTCCAAGGGTGCGCGGAGCGCGCGGGACGAAGAACCAGCTGGTGTGAGCGATGGAGTAGCGGTGCGGCCGTCTTGCCGCACGGATGGATGCTGAGACGACGCTTGCTGCTCGCCCCCGCCGGGCCGGTGGTGGCGTTGATGGTAGGTGACGGGGAACGATGAGGACGTCCGCCGACGGGCGCCGTCTAGGCGACGCGGGGAGCGATGGCGGCCCGACGCTTGGCACGGGCCCAACGAGCGTCGTACATGGACGCGACGGTCGGAGGAGAACGGTGCGGTGGAAGACGAACTCCGGCGCACCCCTACCTGGCGCGCCAAATGTCGTATTTCAGGTTCTGGCAGACCCTTAAGGTTCAAACTCTGGGGTGCGCGCGAAGATTACGTCTTCTACCTCTCCGTCTCGCAAGGATCTAGAATACTGAAAGAACTGCACAAGAGGCACAAGGTTTATACTGGTTCGGGCCACCGTTGTGGTGTAATACCCTACTCCAGTGTGTGGTGGGTGGATTGCCTCTTGGGGCTGATGATGATGAACAATACAAGGAAGAACAGCCTCGCGAGGGTCTGCTCTTGGCTGGGGCAATGAACTGCTGGGAGGAGTTCAACCACCTTTCTCTCTCTCTCTCTCTCTCTATGCTTCCAACCTCTCTATCGAGCCTCCCCTTCCCTTTTTCCAACCCCCTTTGCTCTGTGGGCGGCTGGTCCTATTTATAGAGGCCCTGGTCCTCTTCCCAAATATTGAGCGGGAAGGGAGCCAACAATGGTGGGCTAATTTGAAGGGGGACAACAAGTATCAGCTATCCTGACAAAAGTAGTCTTTGCCTGCACAAAGCTCTAGTGATGACGCCGTCTTGGGCTCCACGGTGACCTCCTTCTCGTAGTCCTCCTGGTCTTGGTCTCGTTGCACCGAAATGGCAACCTTTGCCTGATGCCTCGGTACTCCGCGGCTGCGCTTGCTCCCTTTGCACCAAAGAGGAAAGGAGGACGCTGCGCGGGCTGGCACCCACCTGGCGGCTTGAGTCGTCATGGCTTGCGTCACGGGCACCTCGCAAGGTATCCCGCCTTGATTTCTCCGCCTCCTCGTGAGCCAGCCTGACGAGGCCGCGCCTGAGGATGCTCCACGTCGTCCGCCCCGCGAGGCTTGGCCCCTCGCGAGGGTCTTGAGTCTTGTGTTGGTGAAGATGGGCCGTGCCGGGCCCCCTTTGAGCCACGTCGCAGGCCGCAGGCAGGCAAGTCTGGGGACCCCCGTTCCCAGAACGCCGACAGCCCCCCCAGGGCTGCATTATTCCCAGGCCGTGTGGGTCCGTCCCTACGGCGTGTATCCCTTTTTTATTCCATGTTGTTAGCTTACCTTGTTGGGGGCGCCCTTCGGGCTGCATGACCCCCCGAGTCGCTCGGGCCTGACCCAGTGATGTCCGCATTCCCAGCATCTATTTGAACGAATCCACTCCTTCGCGGCTAATGTGTTTGACCTAGTTGCCTGCTCAGCTGACGCCAACTAACGGAGCTGCTCCCTAACGGCATGACGCTTGCGCATGGGTCCCTAACTGTCAATTGTCATGGCAACCCCTTGTTTTTTCTATGATGGACCTGCAGGACCTCCTGAAGGAGCTGCGTCAGGCTAGGCCCTTGCGGTGTCTCCTTCGCTCTCGTCCGCGCGAACCGCTTGCACGTTAAAGGGGGGGTGCCTGAGCATCGCGACTCAGGGCTCATACTGGCTCTCCAGCCCTCACCCTCTGGCCTTGACCACGGCATCGCGACCTGGCATACCAGCGATGGCTGAGACTCGCTCGAGGGCCGGGACCCGAGGACGTAGAGCAGAAAGGGGAGCAAAGGCGAGAGGGGAGAGACACACGAGGACCCCGCCGAGCAACCTCGCGCCTGCCGATGCACGGACCCGGCGACACACTAGGGAGCGGCCCCTGATCCTCGAGATAAGTCATCACCCGGAAGCGCCAGCTGCCGTGGCACCATCCCCACACCTAATGCTATCCCGTGTTAGCGACGCCGCTCTTCTTTCTCACCAAACGATGGCTGCTTGGGCGCCAAAGGGGACCTCCTGAGCATCGCGACTCAGGGGCTCTTACCAGACTCCGGGTCGCTCACCTCCTGGCCTTGACCACGGCATCGCGACCTGGCATACCAGCGACGGCTGAAGCCGCCTTGGGACTGGGACCTGTCGGCGCAGAGCACCAAGCCCTCGTGAGGCTCGAAAGGGAGGACTAAGCTAAGACGGAATGAGCAACTCACGCAATTCTACGACAAGGGTTATATTAACAAAACAGGATCACAGGCACCTTACAAGCCCCCACGGGGCGCGTTTTGGATTCCTCGCAGGGAACAGATCCTAAAGGGACACAAACTACGCGCGACCTTGCAAAAGACGCCCCTTACCCTGCAAACCCGGGCGATCTCTCTCCAGCCCCGAGTCATGAAGACCTCGCCCGGGGCAACGACCGCGACCTCTGCCTCGGTCGCGAGGGTGCTGCAGCCGGCGTGCTGCAGCCAGAGCTCCAGGGGCTCCCCCTGCCGGACGATGGAGGCGAAGAAGGGAGGAAGGCGGATCCAAGACTGAAGAGGAATGGCGACGTGGAGCACAAACTCTTGGGAGGAGCCCTCGGTGTGGACCCCAGGGGGGACGACCCACACCTTCGTGACCCGTCAGCGCCGATGGCGGCGCCGCCCATGGCAGTCAGCATCAGCTCCTTCGGGGCCCTCGACATGGGCGTACAATGGCAGCGGGAACCCCGGCGGCACCCGCTCGCACCAAGGCCTCGACACCACCTGAAGGGCCCCCTCATCCGGGCCACGGGGGGCGAGCCGTTTCTTCGGCGGGAGTGGGTCTGGTTCCCCTTGGGGAGCCTTTCCCTTCTCCGCCGTCGAGAACCGGCGGATCGGAGCCATCGCAGCAAGACGGAGCAAGGATCAGGAAGAAGGAGAAGCAAGGAGGGATGGACTGGAAGGGCGCGCGCTGTTCCGTACTTATGGCCGGCGAAGGCCAACGCCGACCTCCATGATTGCAGGTAATCATGACCCACTTTGCATGCAGGGACTTGTCCAATCCGTGCAGTTGCCGAGGTACCATGGGGAAGTGGAGACGCCCACGTCCAACCAACCGCCATGCGGTGCCCAAGGCCGCAGGCTGTTAGGGCCCGCGACGCTTTGCTCTTGCCCTTCCGCCTCCCTGCACGGCCAAGTCCGGGCGCGCCTTGGGCCCGGGGGCTACTGTCGGTGTTCTAGGAATGGGGGTCCCCAGACTTGCCTGCCTGCGGCCTGCGGCGTGGCTCAAAGGGGGGCCCAGCGCGGCCCATCTTCACCAACACAAACCCAAGACCCTCGCGAGGGGCCAAGCCTCGCGGGGCGGACGACGCGGAGCTTCCTCAGGCGCGGCCTCGTCAGGTTGGCTCACGAGGAGGCGGAGAGATCAAGGTGGGGTACCTCACGAGGTGCCCGTGACGCAAGCCATGACGACCGGGGGCTCCAGGCGGGTGCCAGCCCACGCAGTGTCCTCCCTTCCTCTTTGGTGCAAAGGGGGCAAGCGCAGCCGCGGAGTACCGAGGCATCAGGCAAAGGTTGCCATTTCGGTGCAATGAGACCAAGACCAGGAGGACTACGAGACGGAGGTCACCGTGGAGCCCAAGACGGCGTCATCACCAGAGCTTTGCGCAGGCGAAGACTACTTTTGTCAGGATAGCTGATACTAGCTGTCCCCCTTCAAATTAGCCCGCCATTGTTGGCTCCCTTCCCGCTCGATATTTGGGAAGAGGACCAGGGCCTCTATAAATAGGACCAGCCACCCACAGAGCCAAGAGAGCTGGCCGGGGGATCGAAGGATAGAGAAGATCAGAAAGAGAGGGAGAGAAAGGTGACTGAGCTCCTCCCAGCAGTTCATCGCCCCAGCCAAGAACAGACCCTCGCGAGGCTGTTCATCCTTGTATTGTTCATCATCATCAGCCCAAGAGGCAATCCACCACACCACACACTGGAGTAGGGTATTACACCACAACGGCGGCCCGAACCAGTATAAACCCTGTGTCTCTTGTGTTGTTCTTTCCATAGTTCAGATCCTAGCAAGGCAGAGGGGTGCAGGTAGGTAGAAGGCGAAGTCTCCGCGCGCACCCCAGTGTTCGAACCTCAAGGGTCTGCCGGAACACGAAATCCGACAAGGATCAACACTCCCCCATATTTTATAGACATGGCGACATTTACATTACCATAATATGAGATATAAGCATGGATGCAAGATATATCATGTGAGCATAAATATTGGGCACAAGATAAGCATAAACTCACACACTAGCAAACTAGTACGCGTCGGTGCTATACAAACGGTTTTTAACCCCTTTTCACGACAGCGTTCGGAACCGTCGGTAGTGAGTGACGGCGATAGGGGGGTCCTTCCCACACGACCCAGAAACCGTCAGGGATATTGTCGCGCCCAATATGCGATTCTATCCCAATCACGTGATGAACTCATGATCGGGGCATAATCGCATTTTGAGCGCATAGCAAGGTGGATATCATTACAACATACCATTTACTGAATAGATGGGAATACAAGATAAAGGCTTAGACTCGCCACAAGTTACAACATACATACAACAGTTCATCAATACATTGCAATCATCATACAGAAGAGCAGGATCTGACTACGGATGAAACTAAACGAAAAAGAAGAACGATATCCACCCTGCTAATCCCAGGTTCCCCGACCCGGAAACCTATCCCTTGATCGAAGAAGAAGAAGCAGGATAACTCCAAACAATAAAGCATCACACTCGCGTTAGACCATCACATTACCTGTACCTGCAACTATTGTTGTAGTAATCTGTGAGCCACGAGGACTCAGCAAGCCCATTACCATGGGTATCAATTCTAGCAAAGCTTAATGGGTATGGAATGGATAAGTGGTGACGTTATAGCAAGCAACTAAGCACAAAATGGTGGCTAACTTACGAGTACAAGAATAAGATGAGAAACTACACAACGGTCACAAACTAGTAATGATCAATAAGTGATCCTGGACTACTTACGTTCAAACATAACCCAACCGTGTTCTCTTCTTGAACTCACCCGAAAAGAGACAGTCACGGTTATGCACAAGGTAGGTGTATTTTAATTGAGTCTAGTTCAAGTCTACTACAACCAAATATTAACAAATTCCCATCTGCCACATAACCGCGGGCACGACTCTCGAAAGTTTAAACCCTGCAGGGTGTCCCAACTTAGCCCATGACAAGCTCACAATCCGCGGAGACAATCCTGCATCGCGGGACATCCGATCAGACTCGGGATCCCGGTGCACAAGACATTTCGACAATGGTAAAACAAAACCAGCAAGATCGCTCGATGTGCCGACAAATCCTGATAGGAGCCGCACATATCTCGTTCTCAGGGCACACCGGATGAGCGATGCGTACAAGAATCAAATACCCCAAGTTTCCTAGGGGCGGTCCCACGCGGTGCTCTAGTTTGGACCAACACTGAGAGGAGCACTGGCCCGGGGGGTTGATAAATTATCCTTAGGTGCTAGTCGGTCCCTATGCAAGTTTTAGTTGTTATTAGGCAAATGGTAAAACCAATGTTGGGCCTTGCTGGAAGAGTTTTATTCAAAGAGAACTATCAAGAGGGGCCCATAAATGCTCATCATGTTAGGGACGCAAAATCAAGGAACATAACACCGGTATTACGGAAACTAAGGCGGCAAGAGTGGAACAAAACACTAGGCAAAAGGCCGAGCCTTCCACCCTTTACCAAGTATATAGATGCATTAATTAAATAAGAGATATTGTGATATCCCATGATATCCATGATATCCATGTCCCAACATGGAACAACCTGCAATTGCAGATGCAACTAGCAACGCTATAAGAGGGGCTAAGCAAAGCGGTAACATAGCCAAACAACGGTTTGGTAGGAAGGGTAAAAAGGTTAGAGGCTATCATGGCAATTTGGGAGGCTTGATAAACAAGTGGTAGGTAGCGCGACATAGCATAGCATCGAGACAAGTAGCAAAGCAAAGATAGTAGTGAGATCCAGGGTAACGATCATCTTGTCTGAAATCCAGGTAGGAAGAAGAACGAATCCATGAAGAAGAAGATGAACCGACATAGTCGAACGGATCCTCACAATCACAACGTTACCGACAACTATCAAGGACAAGCGCAACCGAAAAGAAGCAAACGACATGGTAAACAACCAAGCATAATCATGGCCTGATGCACAATCAGGTATGAGGCATGTCTGGTTTAATGATTTATGGCATGGAAAAGTGCAACAAACAATACTACAAATTAAGTGGAGCTCAATATGCAACGAGTTGCATATTGAAGAAACACCACATGCAATACGCTCTCGTTTATGTACCCAACAATATTAAATGTTGATTAACATGGCAAGAGGTGAAGCATAAGTAAACTAACTATTTAGGCAAATTTAAATGAGGCCGGAAACAACAAACAAGAATTCCGGAAAATCCTCATGTGCATATTGGAATTTGTTACTATTCTGCCCTGTACACAATTTTAGAGTTATTAAACATGCAAAATAAGTGCACCATGTTAATCTATGCATTTTCCACCTCATTTACATATAAAGTTTATTCAATTCGGAGCTAAGGTTATTTAGTTATGAAATAAATCATTTTAGAAAATTAAATGCAAAAAACATTTTAAACATTTTTAACATGCATGAAAGTTGGATATTATGAAACTAGATGAAATTCTAAGCATTTTACATGTTTAAATCATTTTAATCCGATGCACGGTTGGTGATTTAATATATGCATGAACAACATGGGGCAATCTGTAAATATGCAGTTTCTGGACAAAATAGCTAAATTCGTTCCGCGAAAAAAACATTAATCGGGCCGAAATTGAATAGTGCATTGAGGCGGCTGGGCTGCTCACCATGGGCCATTGGCCCATTCAGTGGAGGACGAAGCAGCAGGCCGGTGTGGTTACTGCTCCTTGCAGGGGAAGCAGAGGACGAAGACGGAGCAGGGACGCACGACGACCGGTCCACACAGAAGCAGGGGAGGTCAACATGGCCATGGGAAGGACGCGACATGGTGGAGCAGCGGTGGGATCCAACAAAGAAGGCGGCGGGCGGCAATCGCCGAGGGCGGCGACATGATTTGGTTGAAGCAGCGCATGGGGTCTTGTTCAAGGCGTCTTGCGGGAGCTCCTGGTGTAGAAAAGAGAGGGAGGGATGAGAGAGATAGAGAGGAACAAGGGAGCACCGGGAAGGAGTAGAAGAAGGGTTCGGTGGTGCTCATCTCGGATGAAGCTCGTCGGCGGTGATGCGAGTTGGTTGAGAAGGGCGGCTGGCATCCTCGGGTTCCGCTGCTCACGAGCACAGGGGTGCGCGGGGCTTGTCCTCGAGCAGAATGCCAGCGAGGAGGAAGGACGTGAGGGAGATGGCTGCGGCTGGCGCTAGGGTTCTTGAAGTGAAGCAGAGGAGGCCGAAGCACTAGCAGGGGGTCGCGAGGTAGACCATGACCAGCGGTGCAGGGACATGGAAACGAGCACAACATAGCGGGACGATGCCAGGCGAGCTCCGACGATGGAGGAAGGAGGACCTCGCCGGAGATGGGTCCTATGGAGAACGAGGAGGCCGGATTTGGGGCAGCGTAATGGCTGGCTTCGTCCGGTTTCTGCGATAAGAAGCAGAGGAAGAGATATGAGAGCTCCGGGAGAGAGAGAGAGATGAGTAGAGGAGCGAGATGAAGGAGAGGGGCGCGAGGGCTGGCCTGGTGTTCGTCCAGTGGGGAAACAGCCCCGGGCGATGGATCAAGCGCGGGTGCACGGTGATGATGAGGTTCAAGACGGGGATGCAGGCATGGAGAGGAGCGCTCGTGCGCTGCTGCTGATAGGGTGGCGCTGAAAAGAAGGGGAAGATGGCGACGGTGGTTTGGGCAGGTGGGATCCCGATGTGGATTCGGTGGAGTGGCGGCGGCGACGAGTGGATGAGACAAGGTCCCTAGGTTTTAGGGTTTGGTTCTAAAGATGGACTAGGGGTCTATACATATACGAAAAGGGGTTGATTTGGATCTTCCGATCACGATCGGGCAGTTCGGAATAAATGGGTTAGGGAGTCCAAATAAGAAAATGAAGATGTTTTAGGGATGTTAGAGGATTATTCGGACCCAACGGTGATGACTGAGCGGGTCGGGTTCGGGTAAATTTCGGACGCGCGCGAGGGGTTTGACGAAAGGCCACAGAGACAAGGGGGTTTGAGAACTGAGCAGAGAGACTCGGACTTAGGCAAGAGAGAAAACAAAGATCTAGGTTGCAAGGGGTCTGAGAAAGGTCAACAAAGACAAATGGGAAGCGACACTAGGAACAGATGCAAGCTTTATGAAAACATGCAGATGCAATGCGCATGATGCTATGATGAAATGCAACATACAAATAAAACACATGGCGGTCACGCAAAACATGGAAGGCGTCTAGAGCGTCGGTCTCGGATCGTCACCACACTCCTCCACTTACAAGAGATCTTGCCCCGAGATCTAGGGATGGCACCAGAGAGATGCGGAAGAGCAAGAGGTAAAACAAAGTTGCTTCTTCGACAAACGAGTTAAACCAATGAACCTTGAGAGGTTAAACAATTTCGAGGAAAGAATACAATGGAGATGAACAAAGTTTAAAACACTCGGTTACATGAGAGGAACAAGGAGCATTACGAGAACCTTGTAGGTTGAAAGAAATGAAATAAGAGCTTAACAAACCAATGAGAATATGAAACCACATTGGTATAACCTGATAGCCAAGGAACAAGAATGATAGAATTTGGACAACTCTGTGCTTGACCATGGAAGGAATGGACATGAACTTGACAAGATTGGATGATACTTCATGAAGCAACAACACAATGCCTCCGGAACAAAAGAACGAATGGAATGAAAAGAATGAAGAAGACAACAAGATCTTCTCCCACAAACGAATTGAAAGGGCAATATTACAACAAAAGGTTGAACAGAGTTGTTGAAAACTCAACAACGAAAAGAATAAGCTTGTTGTGGGCTTATGGAAAACATCCCAAAACTATGAGGTGACAACCGGCCACTAACGGAAACAGTTGATTGGATTGAGATCAACAAGGAGATGAAAACTTCTTTACCGAGATGAGAAGGAGAAAATTGGATCATTGATAAGCACCGCAATAAAACATTCCTTAGGGAAGGCTTTAGGTGAAATATAACCCAAGATAACTCCAATGAAGAGATTGATGGGTTGCAAAGGATCTCCTGAACGAAGAGAAAATGATGGGTTTAAATATCTCATTCTTAGCAACTTGTGGACCTTGAAACACGAAGGGAAATTGTCAAGAATGACATAACACCACCTCAAAAGATAAGGTAGAAAGAATTGCACTTCGGGATGCACGATTAAGAATGCTTGAACTCCTCCAACAAGAATCTTGAAGGACACTTTGAGAATGAATTAAATCCTTGATGAACCACCATGGAGAGCCTTCATGAAGAACTCCGGTAATAGAAGAATGATCCAACAAAATGAAAGTTGAAAATAACAACATGAAGCCTTGCAATGATTTAGATGGAGCTTCGCCATGAGACAAGTGAGAAAACTTGGAACTCCAGAAAAGAAAAGATGAACAACTAAGAACCGAGAATTACTTCATCATTAACAAACTCCGAAGGAAGGGATTAATCACTTGGATGAAACAAGAATAAGAATTATGTCAAGCTCACCATTCATCAACTTAAATTGATGACAAGCAATGGATAGGCATGCTACTTATTCCTCTTGAAAGGATTAAGAGATATATATAGCAAACTTGGAGAAGGTCTTCAACGAACCACCGGTAGGATTTGAAAAGAAGAACAAATGAATTGATATGGTAACGAATGAAAAGGAATCTTGAACGAACCACCGTAAGAATTGAAAATGAACGTAGCAAAGGCACAATTCACCGGGAAGAATTAGAAAATGAACAAAGATACTTGAGGGAATTTGATACAAGAGAATGAAGAGATGACGAGCAGACTAGAGAATGCCTGAATGTTGCACCGGAAGCATTGGAGAATGAATGAAGAGACATCAATTTAGAATCGAGAAATCTTCTGAAATAATGGCCTTCGAATGATCGAGAAAGGAAAGCAACCCCTAAAATGCGTCGGATGGGTGAAAATAATTCTCACAATCGAAAACAATTATGAGAGGATGGCATCAAGCTTGAACCACGATCTTCAAGAGAACAGACCAAGATTTGAGAGAAACTCTTCCTCGGTCTTCAAAAGAAGCGAATGATGACGAGAAACACCACCAAGAATTGTTGAGGCACTCCGGAATGAAGAATAGAAAGGTTGAACCAGCGACGAAAAGAATTTGAAAGCGATCTTGGAGAAGGCAATTGACTGATGAAAATTCATTCTTACGTCAAACTTTGAAAAGAATTTGAGAATAGCTCCGGAAAAATTAGAAGAGTCAGGTATGATCCTGGGAAAAGACCCGTGGGTTAGGGCCCACTCAAAAGAGAACGCCGTTAGAAATGATTACTCGAAAGAAAGATTGTACTGGTTGAGTTAAATGGCTCGAATGAGATAACAACCTCGAAATAGCTTGAATGGACCATGAATGAAAAAAAGAGCATTCTAAGATATCTTCAGCACTCCAGAACACATGAATAGCAAGAAGTGAATGATTAAGAGGTGCATTGGCATGAGAAAGCATTTGAAACAAGGAAAGGAATATGGTCAAGACCGAAAGAGGCATTGAATCCATCGAAGAGAAAAAATGAGAACGACGAATGTTGAACTTGTAGAGCATCTTCATGAGAACCACCGGGTACAACATGAAAGGAAAGGAATGAAGAAACTTCACATCAATAAAATGGATACTTGATTAAGAAATCTGAGTCCTTGAAGAAAAAGGGCAGGAGGGCGGGAAAACAAAGGCAACTTGGGACGGATGAAACAAACACCATTGAGAAAACTTAGAATTGATCTCGTGAATGTTGAAATGATCGGATCCACTTGAAGAGAAGCACGCCGGTTGGAAAAGAATTGACATGACAACCTTGATAATCAAGAAGGATTAGTATTCACATAGAAATATGAGAACACCGCTTAGGTAATGGTATGGAATCAACACTTGACTCCGAAGCAACTCGAATACCACAACTCAAAACAAAACAAATGATTGGATTGTAGAATAAGCCAGAAACAAACATATGATGGAGATTCATCCAAAGTTTTTGTGGTGGGGCCCGCACGGGCTCGATCATACAACACCATCATGTACAAGGCAGTGCACATGACATACAAAGCATCCCCGAGTTAGCATAGCCAAGGACGCTTTAAGACACAATGAGACCACTGTAAAACCAACCGTGGACAGGCGGACCACTAGACGTCGAACCCCAATCTCATATCATGCATCTGTTAGAAAGATATCCTAGGTAACTACTTGAATTCCCACCTATTAACTCCTGAAACTTTCTGGTTATGCAATCTGGTGTTGGGGATACAGGGAGGCATAAATATCTCACATAACTAACAAATCCTACACTCCAACTGTATCCATCCGTCAACACATAACCAAGAAAACATTGGAAATCATGTACCTTAGACCTTCAAAAACTTTCAATATACTAGCTATGGCAATACATCTGATCGCTCTCCCCAATACTGGGTGTCGTCAAACTACTCTCACCACAAAGAGTATAGAAGCGTTTTTGATGTCGGCGAACTCTCGTATTCCGGAACTGAAACGATAAACACTGTGACAAAAACACCTTGGCTCAAGTCTCCGGGACACTGCCACAACCCCTAAATGTCAAGAGGAACCAAGACAGAATTCCCGTCACAATGATATCGCAACGATCCAACAATACCCGCGTGATCCTAAAAATATTTTTGAGTGAAAAAGAGGAGAGTGAATTCAAAACATCTATGTTAGGAGTCCTCACCAAAGCGACGAAGGGGATAAGGAGTAAAAATAATTCCTACTCTCCGATATAACTAAGACTCAAAATAGTTTTCTTCTAGACTCAACAACGGCAGCCGTTCGATCAATCAAGGGGGCTCCTATAGTCGGTAAGGCTCTAATACCAACTTGTCGTGCCCAAGATGCGATTCTATCCCAATCACGTGATGAAGTCATGATCGGGGCACAATCACATTTCGAGCGCATAGCAAGGTGGATATCATACAACATACCATGTATTGAATAGATGAGAATACAAGATAAAGGCTTACACTCGCCACAAGTTACAACATACATACAATAGTTCATCAATACATAGCAACCATCATACAGAAGAGCAGGATTCGACTACGGATGAAACTAAACAAAAAAGAAGAACGACATCCACCCTGCTAATCCCAGGTTCCCCGACCCGGAAACCTATCCCTTGATCGAAGAAGAAGAAGCAGAAGAATTCCAAACAAGCAAGCATCACACTCGCGTCAGACCATCGCATTACCTATACCTGCAATTATTGTTGTAATAATCTGTGACCCATGAGGACTCTTCAATCCCATTACCATGGGTATCAAGACTAGCAAAGCTTAATGGGTATGGAATGGATAAGTGGTGAGGTTGCAGCAAGCGACTAAGCACAAAATGGTGGCTAACTTATGAGATGAGAAACTACACAACAATCACAAACTAGCAGTGATCAATAAGTGATCCTGGACGACTTACATTCAAACATAACCCAACCGTGTTCTCTTCTTAGACGCACTTGAAAAGAGACAATCACGGTTACGCACCCGGTAGGTGTATTTTAATTGAGTGTAGTTCAAGTCCACTACAACCGGATATTAACAAATTCACATGTACCACATAACCGCGGGCAGGGCTCTCGAAAGTTTAAACCCTGCAGGGTGTCCCAACTTAGCCCGTGAAAAGCTCATAATCCATGGAGACAATCCTCCATTGCGGGACATCCGATCAGACTCTGGATCCCGGTGCATAAGACATTTTGACAATGGTAAAACAAAGCGAGCAAGACCACCCGATGTGCTAACAAATCCCAATAGGAGACGCACGTATCTCCTTCTCAGGGCCCACCGGATGAGCGAGGCGTACAGGAACCAAATACCCCAAGTTGCCTAGGGGCAGTCCCGCATGGTGCTCTAGTTTGGACCAACACTCAGAGGAGCACTGGCCCAGGGGGTTGATAAATTATCCTCAGGTGCTAGCCGGTCCCTATGCAAGTTTTAGTTGTTATTAGGCAAATGGTAAAACCAATGTTGGGCCTTGCTGGAAGAGTTTTATTAAAAGCGAACTATCAAGAGGGGCCCATAAACCGTCATCGTGTTAGGGACGTAAAATCAAGGAACATAACACTGGTATGACGGAAACTAAGGCGCCAAGAGTGGAACAAAATACCAGGCAAAAGGCCGAGCCTTCCACCCTTTACCAAGTATATAGATGCATTAATTAAATAAGAGATATTGTGATATCCCATGATATCCATGATATCCATGTCCCAACATGGAACAACCTACAACTAGCAACGCTATAAGAGGGGCTGAGCAAAGCGGTAACATACCCAAACAACGGTTTGCTAGGAAGGGTAAAAAGGTTAGAGGCTATCATGGCAATTTGGGAGGCTTGATAAGCAAGTGTTAGGTAGCGCGGCATAGCGATAGCATCGAGACAACTAGCATAGCAAAGATAGTAGTGAGATCCAGCGTAACGGTCATCTTGCCTCAAATCCTGGTAGGAAGAAGAACGAATCCATGAAGAAGAAGATGAACCAACGTAGTCAAACCGATCCTCATAATGGCAATGTTACCGGCAACTATCAAGGACAAGCGCAACTGGAAAGAAGCAAATGACATGGTAAACAACCAAGCATAATCATGGCATGATGCACAATCAGGTATGATGCATGTCCGGTTTAATGATTCATGGCATGGCAAAGTGCAACAAACAATACTACATATTAAGTGGAGCACAATATGCAACGAGTTGCATATTGAAGAAACACCACATGCAAGTATTTAGTACGCTCTCATTTATGTACCCAACAATATTAAATGTTGATTAACATGCTAAGAGGTGAAGCATAAGTAAACTAACTATTTAGAAAAATTTAAATGAGGCCGAAAACAACAAACAACAATTCCGAAAAATCCTCATGTGCATATTTGAATTTGTTATTGTTCTGCCCTATACACGATTTTAGAGTTATTAAACATGCAAAATAAGTGCACCATGTTAATCTATGCATTTTTCCAGCCCATTTACATATAAAGTTTATTTTATTCGGAGCCAAGGTTATTTCGTTATGAAATAAATCATTTTAGCATGATATTTAGCAAATTAAATGCAAACAACATTTTAAACATTTTTAACATGCATGAAAGTTGGATATTATGAAACTAGATTAAATTCTAAGCGTTTTACATGTTTAAATCATTTTAATCCGATGCATGGTTGGTGATTTATTATATGCATGAACAACAGGGGGCAATCTGTAAATATGCAGTTTCTAGACAAAATAGCTAAATTCGTTCCACGAAAAAAACATGAATCGGGCTGAAATTGAACAGTGCATTTAGGCGGCTGGGCTGCTCACCATGGGCCATTAGCCCGTTCGGTGGAGGATGAAGCAGCAGGTCAGCGTGGCTACTGCTCCTTGTAGGGGAAGCAGAGGACGAAGGCGGAGAGGGGCGTGCGACGGCCGGTCCACGCAGAAGCAAGGGAGGTCAGCGCGGCCACGGGAAGGAGGCGACGTGGTGGAGCAGCAGCGGGGCCCTGTGAAGAAGGCGGTGGGCGGCAATCGTTGAGGGCAGCGGTGCGATCTGGTCAAAGCAGCGCATGGGGTCTCGTTCAAGGCATCTTGTGGGAGCTCCTGGTGAAGAAAAGAGAGAGAGAGAGAGGGATGAGAGAGATCGAGAGGAACAGGGGAGCACCAGGAAGGAGAAGAAGAAGGCTGCGGCGGTGCTCATCTCGGATGAAGCTCATCTGCGGTGATGCGAGTTTGTTGAGAAGGGCGGCTGGCGTCCTCGGGTTCCGCTGCTCGCAAGTAGCACAGGGGTGCGCGGGGCTGGTCCTCGAGCAGAACACCGGCGAGGAGGAAGGACGCGAGGGAGATGGCTGCGGCTGGTGCTGGGGTTCTCGAAGTGAAGCAAAGGAGGCTGGAGCACTAGCAGGGGGTCGCGAGGCAGACCATGAGCGGCGGCGCAGGGACTTGGTAGCAGGCATAGCACAACGGGACAATGCCAAGCGAACTCCGACGGCGAAGGAAGGAGGAGCTCGCCAGAGATGGGTCCGGTGGAGAACGAAGAGGCCGGATTCGGGGCGGCGCAATGGCTGGCTTCGTCCGGTTCATGCGAGAAGAAGCAAAGGAAAAGATATGAGAGCTCCGCGCGTGCGCGAGAGAGAGAGATGAGCAGAGGAGCGAGATGAAGGAGAGGGGCGCGAGGGCTGGCCTGGTGTTTGTCTAGTGGGGAAACGGCCCCGGGCGATGGATCAAGGGCGGGTGCGCGGCGACGATGTGGTTCGGGACGGGGATGCCAGCGTGTAGAGGAGCGCTCAGGCGCTACTGCTGATAGGGTGGCGTTGAAAACAAGGGGACAATGGCGACGGTGGTTTGGGCAGGTTGGATCCCGATGTGGATTCGGTGGATTGGCGGCGGCGACGAGCGGATGGGACAAGGTCCCTAGGTTTTAGGGTTTGGGTCTAAATATGGACTAGGGGTCTATATATATACGAAAAGGGGATGATTTGGATCCTCCAATCACGATTGGGCGGTTCGGAATAAATGAGTTAGGGAGTCCAAATAAGAAAACGGAGATGTTTTTGAAGGAAATATGCCCTAGAGGCAATAATAAAGTTATTATTTATTTCCTTATTTCATGATAAATGTTTACTATTCATGCTAGAATTGTATTAACCAGAAACAGGGTACATGTGTGAATACATAGACAAACAAAATGTCACTAGTATGCCTCTACTTGACTAGCTCGTTGATCAAAGATGGTTATGTTTCCTAACCATAGACATGAGTTGTCATTTGATTAACGAGATCACATCATTAGGCTAATGATGTGATTGACTTGACCCATTCCGTTAGCTTAGCAATTGATCGTTTAGTATGTTGCTATTGCTTTCTTCATGACTTATACATGTTCCTATGACTATGAGATTATGCAACTCCTGTTTACCAGAGGAACACTTTGTGTGCTACCAAACGTCACAACGTAACTGGGTGATTATAAAGGTGCTCTACAGGTGTCTCCGAAGGTACTTGTTGGGTTGGCGTATTTCGAGATTAGGATTTGTCACTCCGATTGTCGGAGAGGTATCTCTGGGCCCACTCGATAATGCACATCACTATCAGCCTTGCAAGCATTGTAACTAATGAGTTAGTTGCGGGATGATGTATTATGGAATGAGTAAAGAGACTTGCCAGTAACAAGATTGAACTAGGTATTGAGATACCGACGATCAAATCTCGGGCAAGTAACATACCGATGACAAAAGGAACAACGTATGTTGTTATGCGGTTTGACTGATAAAGATCTTCGAAGAATATGTGGGACCAATATGAGCATCCAGGTTCCGCTATTGGTTATTGACCGAAGACGTATCTCGGTCATGTCTACATAGTTCTCGAACCCGTAGGGTCCGCACGCTTAACGTTTGGTGACAGTTATATAATGAGTTTATGGTTTTTGATGTACCGAAGGTAGTTCGGAGTCCCAGATGTGATCACAGACATGACGAGGAGTCTCGAAATGTTCGAGACGTAAATATTGATATATTGGACGACTATATTTGGATACCGGAATGGTTCCGGGTGAGATTGGGATAATACCGGAGCACCGGGAGGTTATCGGAACCCCCCGGGAGGTATATGGGCCTTAATGGGCTTTAGTGGAAAGGAGGGGAAAGGAGAAAGGGAGGGGGCGCGCCCCCTAAGCCCAATCCGAATTGGGAGGGGGGCCGCCCCCCTTTCCTTCCTCCCTCCTTCTTCTTCCTTCCCTCTCCCTCTCCAAATAGGAAAAGGAGGAGTCATACTCCCGGTGGGAGTAGGACTTCCCCTTGGGCGCGCCTCCTCCCCTTGGCCGACCCTCTCCTCCCCTCTTTATATACGGAGGAGAGGGGCACCCCATAGACACAACAATTGATCTCTTGGATCTTTTAGCCATGTGCGGTGACCCTCTCCACCATAGTCCACCTCGATAATATCGTAGCGGTGCTTAGGCGAAGCCCTGTGACGGTAGAACATCAACAACGCCACCACGCCATCGTGCTGACGGAACTCTCCCTCAAAGCTCGGCTGGATCTGAGTTCGAGGGATGTCATCGAGTTGAACTTGTGCAGAACTCAGAGGTGCTGTGCGTTCGGTACTTGATTGGTCGGATCGTGAAGACGTACGGCTACATCAACCGTGTTGTGCTAACGCTTCCGCTTTCGGTCTACGAGGGTACGTGGACACACTCTCCCCTCTCATTGGTATGCATCACCATGATCTTGCATGTGCGTAGGAATTTTTTTGAAATTACTATGTTCCCCAACAGTGGTATCAGAGCCAGGTTTTATGCGTAGATGTTATATGCACGAGTAGAACACAAGTGAGTTGTGGGCGATATAAGTCATATTGCTTACCAGCATGTCACACTTTGGTTCGGCGGTATTGTTGGATGAAGCGGCCCAGACCGACATTATGCCTACGCTTACGCGAGACTGGTTCTACTGACGTGCCTTGCACATAGGTGGCCGGCAGGTGTCAGTTTCTCCAACTTTAGTTGAACCGAGTGTGGCTACGCCCGGTCCTTGAGAAGGTTAAAACAACACTAACTTGACGAACTATCGTTGTGATTTTGATGCATAGGTAATAACGGTTCTTACTCAGCCCGTAGCAGCCACGTAAAACTTGCAACAACAAAGTAGAGGACGTCTAACTTGTTTTTGCAGGGCATGTTTGTGACACCCCGAGACCGATGTGCCAGGTGTCTTCCAGTTATTCGCCGTCGTTGCCATGTCATTTGCTTGTGTGTTGCATCTTATCATGTCATCATGTGCATTGCATCATCATGTTTTCAAAACTTGCATTAGCCCGGGTCTCCCAGTTCCTTCTGTTGTCCGTTCTGAGCCCAGACACACTTGCACACGCCCGCGGCATGCCCGAAATATTATTTTATAAGTGGCCGGGAAATGTTCTCGGGATGGGTTGAAAGTTGGCATGCGGTGTAGTTATGTTGTAGGTAGGCCGCCTGCCAAGTTTCATTGCATTCGGAGTTCGTTTGATAGCCCAACGGATAACTATAGCGACATTATAGTCGGTCAAACGTCGGACGTTTTCGGTCTCTAGAAACAGTTGCCGGGTCTCTCTCTCTTCTCTTCTCTCAGCCCAAAGCTTTTTGCACAGTCCGCTGTCAACCACCAGACCCCGAAACCCTCTCTGCACAGTACATCGAACCCCTCACGTGCGCGTCCGAAACTTCCCCGGACCCGACCCGGGCAGTTGTCACCGTAGGGTCCGGATCATCCCCAAACATCTACAAAACGTCTCCGTTTTGTTAATTGGACTTCCTAACCTAGTTTTCTTGAACCGTCCGATTTTGATCGGATGATCCAAAATACTCCCTCCATCTCCTTTTCTCTCTTTTCTTTCTTTCTTGTTTTCTTCTCTATAATGGAAAGGAGAGAAGAGAGAGATCTTTTTTTTCTTTCTTCTCTTCTTACGTTGAATCCTGCCGGCCCGATCCCGCAGCCTCCTGCGGCCCGTTTGTCCAAGGCCTCCTGCGCCAACCCACCTACAGCTAACCCTAGCTCGCAGCCTCACTCTCTCCCTCATCCTCTCCCGTAGCGCCGCTAGGAGCCTCATCACCATCTCCCTCCTGCGCTCCCTCGTCCCGATCCCCCTCGCTCTTCCTCCCCTCGTCTCCCTTTTCCTCCCTTCCACCTCGAGCCAGGGGAGAAGCCCCACGCCCAATCTCCTCCAGCACAGCTGGCGACGACCGAGCCTTCCCCCGGCGCACCCCTGCCTCCTGTCAGCCCCACACACACCTCGAGCTAGGGGAGGAGCCCCTGCGCCCGACTCCCTAGCGTCGCCGGCCTCCAGGAGCTCCTTGCCGCGTCCTTGATCCGGCGAGCTCCGCTGCCGGATTGCACTGCCGCCCGTGTTTGTCACTGCCTCCTCTACTTTGCCCATCCCTTGCTCCGCCTCCATTGCCGGCGACCATGACCAGCGCCCGCCTCTTGCAGCTCGAGCGCCACTACAAGAGCTGCTCCGTCTGCCGCACGCTTCCCTCTGTCCTGGCCGTTGCCGACCTCGCCTTGGCCATCTCTCCACCGCCTCCTGCCTAGCCTGCATCCCCGTCGCTCCTCCTCGGCTTCTGCGTGGACCGCGTCGTGAAGACCCCATGACACAGCCCCGGTCTCATGTCCCTTTCTGCACCACCTCGACCCAAGGATGCCCTGCCCGGCGTGCTTGCGCGCCCCACGACGACCTCCACCGCAGACCTATTCGCGTGAAGCCCCTACTCCACCATCAGTGCCACGACGTCTACGACCCTTCAAGTTCGACTACGGTTGCCGTGCACCACTACCGTTGCAAGAACCGAGACCGTCAAGGCCGAGAGGACGCCAAGTACCAGGACGACGAGGACCGCGAAGTTCGTCTTCCACCGTTTAAATGAGATGTGCAACTACTTCTGTGACGAAACGAGAACAACTACCGCCGTTGAAGGACGTCAAGTGAACATCTACCGACGATGTGTACGACCTACTCCGTGAACGTGTACCACTACGCCCGGAGGCATCGGATCCGGCACGTCCAACAACGACTATGCTCAACTACCCATGACCCCGAACGTCTATGCAAATGTGTACCGCTACCCCCGCCCGAACGTCTTCAGAACATGTACGGTCAACCCTCGAAGACCCGTGGACGGCAAGTTCTTTGTTGACCGCGAACACCTACGGAGTGTGAACATCTACGAAACGAGAACGACTACTTCCACTACCGCCATCGCGAGAACGCCTACTTCCCTCTATGAACTTGATTCGTTCCGATAATGCACGCGTTGAAAGGTATAACCCCGAGACGACGCTCGTGAACGAATCAATGCATGTTGCATGAGATGCACCCTTGTTTTGCCTCGAGTCTGAACTATCGGTGCATGTTGCCCCTCTTTTGCCTTGCCACCGACATGTGGGAACCTGGTAACCGAGATCACTCCCACCATCTGTTGACACACTCACACCCCCTTCCTTTACACCGGTATCTCCGTGAACTACCGAAACCGATATGTTGCCGTGGCATCATTTTCGGATTCGTCGCCGTGGCACCCCTTTCTTTCCACCACGGTGGCAAATGCTTCTTAATGCTCTTGTCAACTTTTAATTAAAATTGCATAAACTTGAACATGTCATCCGCATCATGTTAACAACATTAAGATGTTTAAAATTGTTGTTTGCTCTAAATTGCTAAATGCATATGGGGATTTACCGGATTCGTTGTTTGTTATATCCGGCTCCATTTAAATTGCTTAGATTGTGTAGTTTACTTTTGCTCCACCTCTTGCCATGGTAAGCAACATTTAATATTGTTGAGTACCTAAACAAGAGAGAACTAAATAATTGATGTGGTGCTTCTTCAATATGAAACTCGTTGCATATTGAGCTCCACTTAATTTGTAGAATTGTTTGTTGCATATTGCCATGCCTATTTAAACCGGACATGCATCATACTTGGTTGTGCTTCATGCCATGTTTATGTGGTGGTTGTTTGCTATGTTGTTTGCTTCTTTCCGGTGTTGCTTCTTCGGGTTAATTCCGATAACATCGTGTTTGGTGAGGATACGTTCGACTTCGTCCGTTTGTCTTCCTCATAGACTCGTTCTTCTTCCTTGCAGGATCTCAGGCAAGATGACCATACCCTCGAAATCTCTTCTATCTTTTCTTGCTAGATGGTCGCTCTTTTGCTAAGCCTATGCTACGCTACCTACCACTTGCTTATCATGCCACCCATATTGCCATGTCAAACCTCTAACCCACCTTGCCCTAGCAAACCGTTGTTTGGCTATGTTACCGCTTTGCTCAGCCCCTCTTATAGCGTTACTAGTTGTACGTGAAGATTGGTGTTTGTTCCTTGTTGGAACATGTTTATTGTTGGGATATTAAAATATATCTTATCTACTTAATGCATCTATATACTTGGTAAAGGGTGGAAGGCTCGTCCTTATGCCTGGTGTTTTGTTCCACTCTTGCCGCTCTAGTTTCCGTCATACCGGTGTTATGTTCCTTGATTTTGCGTTCCTTACACGGTTGGGTTATAATGGGAACCCCTTGACAGTTCGCTTTGAATACAACTCCTCCAGCAAGGCCCAACCTTGGTTTTACCATTTGCACTCACAACCTACCACCTTCCCTTGGGTTCTGCAGACTCAAGGGTCTTCTTTATTTTAACCCCCCCCCGGGCCAGTGCTCCTCTGAGTGTTGGTCCAACTTGTCAGCCGCCGGTGGCCACCAGGGGCAACTCTGGGCTGGCCTACCGAAAGTTTGGACAATCCGATGTGCCCTGAGAACGAGATATGTGCAGCTCCTATCGGGATTTGTCGGCACATCCGGGTGGCTTTGCTGGTCTTGTTTTACCATTGTCGAGATGTCTTGTAACCGGGATTCCGAGTCTGATCGGGTCTTCCTAGGAGAAGGAATATCCTTCGTTGACCGTGAGAGCTTGTGATGGGCTAAGTTGGGACACCCCTACAAGGTTTTGAACTTTCGAAAGCCATGCCCGCGGTTATGGGCAGATGGGAATTTGTTAATGTCCGGTTGTAGAAAACTTGACACTTTAACTTAATTAAAATGCATCAACCGCGTGTGTAGCCGTGATGGTCTCTTTCCGGTGGTGTCTGGGAAGTGAACACGGTGTTGGAGTTATGCTTGACGTAAGTAGTCTTGGATCACTTCTTGATCTTAGTTTCTCGATCGTGCTTTGCCTTCTCTTCTCGCTCTCATTTGCGTATGTTAGCCACCATATATGCTAGTCGCTTGCTGCAGCTCCGCCTCATACTTTTACCTCTCCTATAAGCTTAAATAGTCTTGATCGCAAGGGTGTGAGATTGGTGAGTCCCCGTGACTCACAGATTACTTCCAAAGCCAGTTTGCAGGTGCCGATGATACCGTGCAGGTGACGAAACCCAGCTCAAGGAGGAGCTCGATGAAGTACTCGTTCTTTGTGTTGTTTCATTCCAGTTGATCAGTAGTGGAGCCCAGTTGGGACGATCAGGGATTTGTGTAGCATTTGGGGTAGTCTTCTTTTATTTTGGTTCCGTAGTCGGACCTTGTGTGTATCTGGATGATGTAATGCTTTATTCAAGTATTGTGTGAAGTGGCGATTGTAAGCCAACTATGTATCTCTTTCCCTTATGTATTACATGGGTTGTGTGAAGATTACCTCACTTGCGACATTGCTTTCAATGCGGTTATGCCTCTAAGTCGTGCTTCGACACATGGGAGATATAGCCGCATCGAGGGCGTTACAAGTTGGTAATCAGAGCCTTCCCCGACCTTAGGAGCCCCCTGCTTGATCGAATCGCTGGCGTTGTTGAGTATTGAAAAATGTTTTGAGTCATTTAGGATTATATATATCGGAGAGTAGGATTCTTTTTACTCCTCAGTCCCTTCGTCGCTCTGGTGAGGCATCCCGACGTATAGTTTTGACTCTTCTCTTCTCAAATTTCAGTAAAAAAAATAGGATCACGCGGGTATCTTGGAATCGTTCCGATGGTTTTGTGACGAGAACATTGTTCTTGGTGCCTCCTGACATTTAGGGGTTGTGGCAGTGTCCCGGGAAGTTGAGCTCCGAGGTGTTGTCGTCACAATTTTATCGTTGCAGTTCTGGAATACTTGAGTTCGCCGACATCAAAAATCTCTTTTATGCAGTTGTTGGTGAGATAACCTTGACGCCACCCAGTACTGGGGCGGGAGTTCGGGAGTATTGCCATAACTCGTATAACGGATGCTTTTTGAAGGTTGAGGTAAATGATTTCCGAAGGTTTCTTGGTTATGTGTTGAAGGATGGATACAGCTGGATGTAGGATTTGCTAGTTTTGGGTGAGATATTATGCTTCCCCTGTATCCCCAACACCTGATTGCATAACTGGAAAGTTTCGGGAGTTTATAAGTGGGAATTCAAGTAGCTCTTAGGATATCTTTCCGACAGATGCATGGTATGAGATTGGGGTTCGACGTCTAGTGGTGTGCCTATCCACTATTGGTTTTACAGTGGTCTCTTTGTGTCTTAAAGAGTCCTTGGCTATGCTGACTCGGGGACGCTTCATATGTCATCGGCACTGCCTTGTACATGATGGTGCTGTACGATCGAGCCCGTGTAGGCCCCACCACGAAAACTTCGGACGAAATCTCTATCATATGTTTGTTCCGGCTTATTCTGCAAGCCAATCCTTTGTTTTGTTTTGATTGTGGTATTCGAGTTTCTTCAATGTCAAGTGTTGATTACATACCTTTCCTAAGCGGTGTTCTCTTATATCTATGTGAATGCTAATCCTTCTTGATCATCGAGATTGTCATGTCAATCCTTTCAAACGGCGTGTTTCTCTTCAAGTGGATCCGATCATTTCAACATCAGCAAGATCAATTATCATTTCTTCTCAACGGTGTTTGTTTCGTCCGTCCCAAGTTGCCTTTGTTTTCCCACCCTCCCACCCTTTTTCTTCAAGGACTCAGATTTCTTATTCAAGTATCCTTTTATTGATGGGAAGCCTCTCCATTCCTTTCCGTCAATGTTATTATCCGGTGTTTCTCATGAAGATTCTAACGGAGCTTCAAATTGTCATTCTCCGTTCCTTTTCTTTTTCCGGTGGATTCAAATCAAGCTTTTGGTGTTGATCATATCCCGTTCCCTCGTTTCTAATGCTTTTCATGCCGGTGCACCTCCTAATCATCCACTTCTCGCTATTCAATTGTTCCGGAGTGCTCAAGATATCTCGAAGATTCGTGTTTCCACTCTGCATTCGTTCAAACTCTTTCGAGGATGTTACCTAATTCAAGCCTTTTATTCAACTGGTGCAATCTCTCCTTCAAATCTTTCAACGGTGTATCTTTTGAGTGGGCCCTAACCCACAGATCTTTTCCCAGGATCTTACTTGACTCTTCTTATTCTCCCGGAGTTTTTCTCAAATCTTCTAAAGTGTGACGTAAGTATGAATTATCATCAGTCAAATGTCTTTCACCAAGATCTTTCAAATTCTTTTCATCATTGGTTCAACCTTTCCAATTTTAATTCCAGAGTGCTTCAACAATTCATGGTGTGTTTCTCATCGCCATTATCAGATTTTGAAGACCGAATAAGAGTTTCCTACATATCTTGCTTCGTGATTCTATCTTGTTGCCATCCTCTCATAATTGTTTTGATTGTGAGAATTCTTTTCACCCACCCGGAGAATTTCATGAGTAGTTTCCATTTCTTTCCTCTGAAGGCCATTATCTTAGATTTATTCATTCTCAGCTGTCAGTTATCATTCTCCAATCTTACCGGTGCATCGTTCAAGTGATCTCTAATCAGTTCGTGATCCCTTCGTTCTCATTTATCTAGATTGTCTCAAGTATCTTCGTTCATTTCACAATTTTTACCCGGTGCTTCATCCCTTTACTTCATTCATTTTCAATTCTTACGGTGGTTCGTTCAAGAGATCTCTTCCTTCGTTGCGTATCAAGTCATTCATTCTTTCCAATCCTACCGCTGGTTTCTTGAAGACCTTCTCAAATTTATGCTATACCTCTCTTAATCCGTTTCAACGAGTATAAGTAGTATGCCAAATCCGTTGCTTGTCATCAATCTAAATTGGTGAAGGATGCCCATAACGTAATTCTTATTCTTTGTTTCACCCAAGCAATTAATTCCTTATTCCGGAGGTTCATCAAATTCTCGATTCAAGTTGTCCATCTTTCTTTTCTAGAGCTCAAAGTTATTTCAATTATATCATTCCAAAGCTCCATCTAATCATTGCAAGGCTTCGATCTTATTCTCTTCATCCTTCACTTCTTTTGATCATTCTTTTATTACCGGAGTTCTTCATGGAGGTTCTACATAATGGTTCATCAAGGATTTAATTCCTTCTCGAAGTGTTCATTGAGATTCTTTTCAAGCAAGCTCAAGTGTTCTTCATCTTGCATTCCAGAGTGCAATTCTTTTTTACTTTATCTTTTTAGGTGGTGTTGTCATTCTTGATAATTTTCCTTCGTGTTTCATGATTCACAAGTTATCAAGAATGAGGTATTTTAAACCTATCGATCTCTTCATTGGAGTTATCTTGGGTTATATTTCACCTAAAGCCTTCCCTAAGGATTTCTGCTATTATGGTGCTTGTAAATGACCCAAGTTCTTCATTTATCCTCCCGGTGAAATAAGTTTCTCGTCTCCTTGTTGATATCAATCCAATCTATTATTTTCATTAGTGGCAGAATTTCACCTCATAGTTTTGAGATGTTTTCCATAAGCCCACAACAAGCTTACTCTTTTCATTGTTGGTTTTCCAACAACTCCGTTCAACTTTTTCTTCGTAGGCATGCTCTTTCAATTCTATTTGCGAGAGTTGTCATTTCTTTCTCCGATCTCTTATTCTGACGATCTACCTTCTTTTCTTTTGTTCCGGAGGCATTGTGATGTTGCTCTCTTCGTCCTATCATCTCGTTTGCCAAGATCATGTTTTTTCTTGCTTATCCATCCAACCGGAGTGTCGTGCCCCTTTTCAAGTTCTTTCATCTTATCAAGCCTTTCATCTCTTTTCAACCGGAGTACTACCCGAATCAGTTCTTTCTTATTCCTCTTTCTTAACGGAGTGTTTGCAACTTTGTTCTTCTTTGTTGCATTCTTTCTTTCAATTTGTTCAACCTCGCAAGGTTGTTTGGTTTCACTCGTTTGTCAAAGAAGCAACTTAGTTTTACCGCTTCTCTTTCTCTTCCGTTTCTCCCTCGGTGCCATTCTAGATCTCGGGACAAGATCCTCTCGTAGTGGTGGAGTATTGTAACGCCCCGAGACTGATGTGCCAGGTGTCTTCCAGTTATTCACCGTCGTTGCCAAGTCATTTGCTTGCGTGTTGCATCTTACCATGTCATCATGTGCATTGCATCATCATGTTTTCAAAACTTGCATTAGCCCGGGTCTCCCAGTTCCTTCCGTTGTCCGTTCTGAGCCCAGACACACTTGCACGCGCCCGCGGCATGCCCGAAATATTATTTTATAAGTGGCCGGGAAATGTTCTCGGAATGGGTTGAAAGTTGGCATGCGGTGTTGTTATGTTGTAGGTAGGACTCCTGCCAAGTTTCATCGCATTCGGAGTTCGTTTGATAGCACAACGGATAACTATAGCGACATTATAGTCGGTCAAACGTCAGACGTTTTCGGTCTCTGGAAACAGTCGCCGGGTCTCTCTCTCTCTTCTCTTCTCTCAGCCCAAAGCTTTCTGCACAGTCCGCTGTCAACCGCCAGACCCCGAAACCCTCTCTGCACAGTACATCGAACCCCTCACGTGCGCGTCCGAAACTTCCCCGGACCCGACCAGGGCAGTCATCACCGTTGGGTCCGGATCATCCCCAAACATCTACAAAACGTCTCCGTTTTGTTAATTGGACTTCCTAACCTAGTTTTCTTGAACTGTCCGATTTTGATCGGATGATCCAAAATACTCCCTCCATCTCCATTTCTCTCTTTTCTTTCTTTCTTGTTTTCTTCTCTATAATGGAAAGGAGAGAAGAGAGAGATCTTTTTTTCTTTCTTCTCTTCTTACGTTGAATCCAACCAGCCCGGTCCCGCAGCCTCCTGCGGCCCGTTTGTCCAGGGCCTCCCGTGCCAGCCCACCTATAGCTAACCCTAGCTCGCAGCCTCGCTCTCCCCCTCAGCCTCTCGTGTAGCGCCGCCAGGAGCCTCGTTCCCCATCTCCCTCCAGCGCTCCCTCGTCCCGATCCCCCTCGCTCTTCCTCCCCTCGTCTCCCTTTCCCCCCTTCCACCTTGAGCCAGGGAGAAGCCCCGCGCCCAATCTCCTCCAGCACAGCCGGCGATGACCGAGCCTTCCCCCGGCGCACCCCTGCCTGCTGTCAGCCCCACACACACCTCGAGCCAGGAGAGGAGCCCCTGCGCCCGATTCCCCAGCATCACCGGCCTCCTGGAGCTCCCTGCCGCGTCCTTGATCCGGCGAGCTCCGCTGCCGGATTGCACTGCCGCCCATGCTCGTCACCGCCTCCTCTGCTTTGTCCATCCCCTGCTCCGCCTCCATCGCCGGCGACCATGACCAGCGCCCGCCTCTTGCAGCTCGAGCACCACTACAAGAGCTGCTCCGTCCGCCGCACGCTTCCCTCCATCCCGCCGTTGCCAACCTTGCCTCAGCCATCTCTCCACCGCTTCCTGCCTAGCCTGCATCCCCGTCGCTCCTCCTCGGCTTCTGCGTGGACCGCGTCGTGAAGACCCCATGACACAGCCCCGGTCTCATGTACCCTTGCTGCACCACCTCGACTCGAGGATGCCCTTCCCGGCGTGCTTGCGCACCCCACAACGACCTCCACCGCGGACCTATTCGCGTGAAGCCCCTACTCCTCCACCATCAGTGCCACGACGTCTACGACCCTTCAAGTTCGACTACGGTTGCCGTGCACCACTACGGTCGCAAGAACCGAGACCGTGAAGGCCGAGAGGATGCCAAGTACCAGGACGACGAGGACCGCCAAGTTCGTCTTCCACCGTTGAAATGAGATGTGCAACTACTTCCACGACAAAACGAGAACAACTACCGCCATTGAAGGCCGTCAAGTGAACATCTACCGATGACATGTACGACCTACTCCGTGAACTTGTACCACTACGCCCGGAGGCATCGGATCCGACAAGTCCAACAACGACTATGCTCAACTACCCACGACCCCGAACGTCTACGAAAACGTGTACCACTACCCCCGCCCGAACGTCTTCAGAACATGTACCATCAACCCTCGAAGACCCGTGGACAGCAAGTTCCTTGTTGACCCCGAACACCTACGGAGTGTGAACATCTACGAAACGAGAACGACTACTTCCACTACCGCCGTCGCGAGAACGGCTACTTCCCTCTATGAACTTGATCCGTTCCGATAATGCACACGTCGAAAGGTATAACCCCGAGACGACGCCCATAAACGAATCAATGCATGTTGCATGAGATGCACCCTTGTTTTGCCTCGAGTATGAACTATCGGTGCACGTTGCCCCTCTTTTGCCTTGCCACCGACATGTGGGAACCTGGTAACCGGGATCACTCCCACCATTTGTTGACACAGTCACACCCCCTTCCTTTACACCGATATCTCCGTGAGCTACCGGAACCGATATGTTGCCGTGGCATCATTTTCGGATTCGTCATCGTGGCACCCCTTTCTTTCCACCACGGTGGCAAATGCTTCTTAATGCTCTTGTCAACTTTTAATAAAAATTGCATAAACTTGAACATGTTATCCGCATCATGTTAACAAATTTAAGATGTTTAAAATTGTTGTTTGCTCTAAATTGCTAAATGCATATGGGGATTTACCGGATTCGTTGTTTGTTATATCCGGCTCCATTTAAATTGCTTAGATTGTGTAGTTTACTTTTGCTCCACCTCTTGCCATGGTAACCAACATTTAATATTGTTGAGTACCTAAACGAGAGAGAACTAAATAATTGATGTGGTGCTTCGTCAATATGCAACTCGTTGCATATTGAGCTGCACTTAATTTGTAGAATTGTTTGTTGCATATTTCCATGCCTATTTAAACTGGACATCCATCATACTTGGTTGTGCTTCATGCCATGTTTATGTGGTGGTTGTTTACTATGTTGTTTGCTTCTTTCTGGTGTTGCTTCTTTGGGTTAGATCCGATAACGTGGCATTTGGTGAGGATACGTTCGACTTCGTCCGTTTGTCTTCCTCATGGACTCGTTCTTCTTCCTTGCGGGATCTCAGGCAAGATGACCATACCCTCAAAAGCAGTTCTATCTTTGCTTGCTCGATGCTCGCTCTTTTGCTAAGCCTATGCTACGATACCTACCACTTGCTTATCATGCCACCCATATTGCCATGTCAAACCTCTAACCCACCTTGCCCTAGCAAACCGTTGTTTGGCTATGTTACTGCTTTGCTCAACCCCTCTTATAGCGTTACTAGTTGTAGGTGAAGATTGGTGTTTGTTCCTTGTTGGAACATGTTTATTGTTGGGATATCACAATATATCTTATCTACTTAATGCATCTATATACTTGGTAAAGGGTGGAAGGCTCGGCCTTATGCCTGGTGTTTTGTTCCACTCTTGCCGCCCTAGTTTCCGTCATACCAGTGTTATGTTCCTTGATTTTGTGTTCCTTACACGGTTGGGTTATAATGGGAACCCTTTGACAGTTCGCTTTGAATACAACTCCTCCAGCATGGCCCAACCTTGGTTTTACCATTTGCACTAACAACCTACCACCTTCCCTTGGGTTCTGCGGACTCAAGGGTCATCTTTATTTTAACCCCCCCAGGCCAGTGCTCCTCTGAGTGTTGGTCCAACTTTTCAGCCGCCGGTGGCCACCAGGGGCAACTCTGGGCTGGCCTACCGGAAGTTTGGACAATCCGATGTGCCCTAAAAACGAGATATGTGCAGCTCCTATCGGGATTTGTCGGCCCATCCGGGTGGCTTTGCTGGTCTTGTTTTACCATTGTCGAGATGTCTTGTAACCGGGATTCCGAGTCTGATCGGGTCTTCCTGGGAGAAGGAATATCCTTCGTTGACCGTGAGAGCTTGTGATGGGCTAAGTTGGGACACCCCTGCAGGGTTTTGAACTTTCGAAAGCCGTGCCCGTGGTTATGGGCAGATGGGAATTTGTTAATGTCCGGTTGTAGAAAACTTGACACTTTAACTTAATTAAAATGCATCAACCGCGTGTGTAGCCGTGATGGTCTCTTTCCGGTGGTGTCCGGGAAGTGAACACGGTGTTGGAGTTATGCTTGACGTAAGTAGTCTTGGATCACTTCTTGATCTTAGTTTCTCGATCGTGCTTTGCCTTCTCTTCTCGCTCTCATTTGCGTATGTTAGCCACCATATATGCTAGTCGCTTGCTGCAGCTCCACCTCATACTTTTACCCCTCCTATAAGCTTAAATAGTCTTGATCGCGAGGGTGTGAGATTGCTGAGTCCCCGTGACTCACAGATTACTTCCAAAGCCAGTTTGCAGGTGCCGATGATACCGTGCAGGTGACGAAACCCATCTTAAGGAGGAGCTCGATGAAGTACTCATTCTTTGTGTTGTTTCGTTCCAGTTGATCAGTAGTGGAGCCCAGTTGGGACGATCGGGGATCTATGTAGCATTTGGGGTAGTCTTCTTTTATTTTGGTTCCGTAGTCGGACCTTGTGTTTATCTGGATGATGTAATGCTTTATTCAAGTATTGTGTGAAGTGGCAATTGTAAGCCAACTATGTATCTCTTTCCCTTATGTATTACATGGGTTGTGTGAAGATTACCTCACTTGCGACATTGCTTTCAATGCGGTTATGCCTCTAAGTCGTGCTTCGACACATGGGAGATATAGCCGCATCGATGGCGTTACAAGTTGGTAATCAGAGCCTTCCCCGACCTTTGGAGCCCCCTGCTTGATCGAATGGCTGGCGTTGTTGAGTATTGAAAAATGTTTTGAGTCATTTAGGATTATATATATCAAAGAGTAGGATTCTTTTTACTCCTCAGTCCCTTCGTTGCTCTGGTGAGTTATCCCGACGTAGAGTTTTGACTCTTCTCTTCTCAAATTTCACTAAAAACAATTTTAGGATCACGCGGGTATCTTGGAATCGTTTCGATGGTTTTGTGATGAGAACATTGTTCTTGGTGCCTCCTGACATTTAGGGGTTGTGGCAGTGTCCCGGGGAGTTGATCTCTGAGGTGTTGTCGTCATAATTTTATCGTTGCAGTTCTGGAATACTTGAGTTCGCCGACATCGAAAATCTCTTTTATGCAGTTGTTGGTGAGATAACCTCGACGCCACCCAGTACTGGGGCGGGAGTTCGGGAGTATTTCCATAACTCGTATAACGGATGCTTTTCGAAGGTTTAGGTAAATGATTTCTGAAGGTTTCTTGGTTATGTGTTGAAGGATGGATACAGCTGGATGTAGGATTTGCTAGTTTTGGGTGAGATATTATGCTTCCCCTGTATCCCCAACACCCGATTGCATAACCGGAAAGTTTCGGGAGTTTATAAGTGGGAATTCAAGTAGCTCTTAGGATATCTTTCCGATAGATGCATGATATGAGATTGGGGTTCGACATCTAGTGGTGTGCCTATCCACGATTGGTTTTACAGTGGTCTCGTTGTGTCTTAAAGAGTCATTGGCTATGCTGACTTGGGGACGCTTTGTATGTCATGTGCACTGCCTTGTACATGATGGTGTTGTACGATCGAGCCCGTGTAGGCCCCACCACGAAAACTTCGGATGAAATCTCTATCATATGTTTGTTCCGGCTTATTCTGCAAGCCAATCCTTTGTTTTGTTTTGATTGTGGTATTCGAGTTGCTTCAATGTCAAGTGTTGATTCCATACCTTTCCTAAGTGGTGTTCTCTTATATCTATGTGAATGCTAATCCTTCTTGATCATCGAGATTGTGATGTCAATCCTTTCAACCGGTGTGTTTATCTTCAAGTGGATCCGATCATTTCAACATCAGCAAGATCAATTATCATTTCTTCTCAATGGTGTTTGTTTCATCCGTCCCAAGTTGCCTTTGTTTTCCCACCCTCCCACCCTTTTTCTTCAAGGACTCAGATTTCTTATTCAAGTATCCTTTTATTGATGGGAAGCCTCTCCATTCCTTTTCCGTCAATGTTATTATCCGGCGATTCTCATGAAGATTCTAACGGAGCTTCAAATTGTCATTCTCCGTTCCTTTTCTTTTTACGGTGGATTCAAATCAAGCTTTTGGTGTTGATCATATCCCGTTTCCTTGTTTCTAATGCTTTTCATGCCGGTGCACCTCGTAATCATCCACTTCTCGCTATTCAATTGTTCCGAAGTGCTCAAGATATCTCGAAGATTCGTGTTTCCACTCTGCATTCGTTCAAACTCTTTCGAGGATGTTATCTAATTCAAGCCTTTTATTCAACTAGTGCAATCTCTCCTTCAAATCTTTCAATGGTGTATCTTTTGAGTGGGCCCTAACCCACAGATCTTTTCCCAGGATCTTACTTCACTCGTCTTATTCTCCCGGAGTTTTTCTCAAATCTTCTAAAGTGTGACGTAAGTATGAATTATCATCAGTCAAATGTCTTTCACCAAGATCTTTCAAATTCTTTTCATCATTGGTTCAACCTTTCCAATTTTAATTCTAGAGTGCTTCAACAATTCATGGTGTGTTTCTCATCGCCATTCTCAGATTTTGAAGACCGAAGAAGAGTTTCCTACATATCTTGCTTCATGATTCTATCTTGTTGCCATCCTCTCATAATTGTTTTGATTGTGAGAATTCTTTTCACCCACCCGGAGAATTTCATGAGTAGTTTCCATTTCTTTCCTCTGAAGGCCATTATCTTAGATTTATTCATTCTCAGCTGTCAGTTATCATTCTCCAATCTTACCGGTGCATCGTTCAAGTGATCTCTAATCAGTTCGTGATCCCTTCGTTCTCATTTATCTAGATTGTCTCAAGTATCTTCGTTCATTTCACAATTTTTACCCGGTGCTTCATCCCTTTACTTCATTCATTTTCAATTCTTATGGTGGTTCGTTCAAGAGATCTCTTCCTTCGTTGCGTATCAAGTCATTCATTCTTTCCAATCCTACCGCTGGTTTCTTGAAGACCTTCTCAAATTTATGCTATACCTCTCTTAATCCGTTTCAACGAGTATAAGTAGTATGCCAAATCCGTTGCTTGTCATCAATCTAAATTGGTGAAGGATGCCCATAACGTAATTCTTATTCTTTGTTTCACCCAAGCGATTAATTCCTTATTCCGGAGGTTCATCAAATTCTCGATTCAAGTTGGCCATCTTTCTTTTCTAGAGCTCAAAGTTATTTCAATTATATCATTCCAAAGCTCCATCTAATCATTGCAAGGCTTCGATCTTATTCTCTTCATCCTTCACTTCTTTTGATCATTCTTTTATTACCGGAGTTCTTCATGGAGGTTCTACATAATGGTTCATCAAGGATTTAATTCCTTCTCGAAGTGTTCATTGAGATTCTTTTCAAGCAAGCTCAAGTGTTCTTCATCTTGCATTCCAGAGTGCAATTCTTTTTTACTTTATCTTTTGAGGTGGTGTTGTCATTCTTGATAATTTTCCTTCGTGTTTCATGATTCACAAGTTATCAAGAATGAGGTATTTTAAACCCATCGATCTCTTCATTGGAGTTATCTTGGGTTATATTTCACCTAAAGCCTTCCCTAAGGATTTCTGCTATTATGGTGCTTATAAATGACCCAAGTTCTTCATTTATCCTCCCGGTGAAATAAGTTTCTCGTCTCCTTGTTGATATCAATCCAATCTATTATTTTCATTAGTGGCAGAATTTCACCTCATAGTTTTGAGATGTTTTCCATAAGCCCACAACAAGCTTACTCTTTTCATTGTTGGTTTTCCAACAACTCCGTTCAACTTTTTCTTCGTAGGCATGCTCTTTCAATTCTATTTGTGAGAGTTGTCATTTCTTTCTCCGATCTCTTATTCTGACGATCTACCTTCTTTTCTTTTGTTCCGGAGGCATTGTGACGTTGCTCTCTTCGTCCTATCATCTCGTTTGCCAAGATCATGTTTTTTCCTTGCTTATCCATCCAACCGGAGTGTCGTGCCCCTTTTCAAGTTCTTTCATCTTATCAAGTCTTTCATCTCTTTTCAACCGGAGTGCTACCCGAATCTGTTCTTTCTTATTCCTCTTTCTTAACGGAGTGTTTGC
Organism: Triticum dicoccoides; assembly: GCF_002162155.2. Lineage (NCBI taxonomy): Eukaryota > Viridiplantae > Streptophyta > Magnoliopsida > Poales > Poaceae > Triticum > Triticum dicoccoides. The sequence goes on along the minus strand of NC_041390.1, from coordinate 239,317,367 downwards.
AACTTTGTTCTTCTTCGTTGCATTCTTTCTTTCAATTTGTTCAACCTTGCAAGGTTGTTTGGTTTACTCGTTTGTCAAAGAAGCAACTTAGTTTTACCGCTTCTCTTTCTCTTCCGTTTCTCCCTCCGGTGCCATTCTAGATCTCGGGACGAGATCCTCTCGTAGTGGCGGAGTGTTGTGACGCCCCGAGACCGATGTGTCAGGTGTCTTCCAGTTATTCACCGTCGTTGCCATGTCATTTGCTTGTGTGTTGCATCTTATCATGTCATCATGTGCATTGCATCATCATGTTTTCAAAACTTGCATTAGCCCGGGTCTCCCAGTTCCTTCCGTTGTCCGTTCTGAGCGCAGACACACTTGCACGCGCCCGCGGCATGCCCGAAATATTATTTTATAAGTGGCCGGGAAATGTTCTCGGGATGGGTTGAAAGTTGGCACACGGTGTAGTTATGTTGTAGGTAGGCCGCGTGCCAAGTTTCATCGCATTCGGAGTTCGTTTGATAGCCCAACGGATAACTATAGCGACATTATAGTCGGTCAAACGTCGGACGTTTTCGGTCTCTGGAAACAGTTGCCTGGTCTCTCTTGTCTTCTCTTCTCTCAGCCCAAAGCTTTCTGCATAGTCCGCTGTCAACCGCCAGACCCCGAAACCCTCTCTGCACAGTACATCGAACCTGTCACGTGCGCGTCCGAAACTTCCCCGGACCCGACCCGGGCAGTCGTCACCGTTGGGTCCGGATCATCACCAAACATCTACAAAACGTCTCCATTTTGTTAATTGGACTTCCTAACCTAGTTTTCTTGAACCGTCCGATTTTGATCGGATGATCCAAAATACTCCCTCCATCTCCTTTTCTCTCTTTTCTTTCTTTCTTGTTTTCTTCTCTGTAATGGAAAGGAGAGAAGAGATAGATCTTTTTTTCTTTCTTCTCTTCTTACATTGAATCTTGCCGGCCCGGTCCCGCAGCCTCCTGTGGCCCGTTTGTCCAAGGCCTCCCGCGCCAGCCCACCTATAGCTAACCCTAGCTCGCAGCCTCGCTGTCTCCCTCATCCTCTCCCGTAGCGCCGCCAGGAGCCTCGTTCCCCATCTCCCTCCAGCGCTCCCTCGTCCCGATCCCCCTCACTCTTCCTCCCCTCGTCTTCCTTTTCCTCCCTTCCACCTCGAGCCAGGGGAGAAGCCCGTGCCTAATCTCCTCCAGTACAGCCTGCGATGACCGAGCCTTCTCCCGGTGCACCCCTGCCTCCTGTCAGCCCCACACACACCTCGAGCCAGGGGAGGAGCCCCTGCGCCCGATTCCCCAGCATCGCCGGCCTCCAGGAGCTCCCTGCCGCGTCCTTGATCCGGCGAGCTCCGCTGCCGGATTGCACTGCCGCCCGTGTTCATCACCGCCTCCTCTGCTTTGCCCATCCCCTGCTCCGCCTCCATCGCCGACGACCATGTCCAGCGCCCGCCTCTTGCAGCTCGAGTGCCACTACAAGAGCTGCTCCGTCCGCCGCACGCTTCCCTCCGTCCCGGCTGTTGCCGACCTCGCCTCAGCCATCTCTCCACCGCCTCCTGCCTAGTCTGCATCCCCGTCGCTCCTCGTCGGCTTCTGCATGGACCGCGTCGTGAAGACCACATGACACAGCCCCGGTCTCATGTACCCTTGCTGCACCACCTCGACCTGAGCATGCCCAGCCCGGCGTGCTTGCGCACCCCACGACGACCTCCACCACGGACCTATTCGCGTGAAGCCCCTACTCCTCCAACATCAGTGCCACGACGTCTATGACCCTTCAAGTTTGACTACGGTTGCCGTGCACCACTACCGTCGCAAGAACCGAGACCGTCAAGGTCGAGAGGACGCCATGTACCAGGACGACGAGGACCGCCAAGTTCGTCTTCCGCCGATGAAATGGGATGTGCAACTACTTCCACGACGAAACCAGAACAACTACCGCCGTTGAAGGCCGTCAAGTGAACATCTACCGATGACGTGTACGACCTACTCCGTGAACGTGTACCACTACGCCCGGAGGCATCGGATCCGGCAAGTCCAACAACGACTATGCTCAACTACCCACGACCCCGAACATCTACGAAAACGTGTACCGCCACCCCCGCCCGAACGTCTTCAGAACATGTACCGTCAACCCTCGAAGACCCATGGAGGGCAAGTTCCTTGTTGACCCCGAACACCTATGGAGTGTGAACATCTATGAAACGAGAATGACTACTTCCACTACTGCCGTCGCGAGAACGCCTGCTTCCCTCTATGAACTTGATCCATTCCGATAATGCACGCGTTGAAAGGTATAACCCCGAGACGATGCCCGTTAACGAATCAATGCATGTTGCATGAGATGCACCCTTGTTTTGCCTCGAGTCTGAACTATCAGTGCACGTTGCCCCTCTTTTGCTTTGCCACCGACATGTGGGAACCTGGTAACCGAGATCACTCCCACCATCTGTTGACACACTCACACCCCCTTCCTTTACACCGGTATCTCCGTGAACTACCGGAACCGATATGTTGCCGTGGCATCATTTTCGGATTCGTCGCCGTGGCACCCCTTTCTTTCCACCACGGTGGCAAATGCTTCTTAATGCTCTTGTCAACTTTTAATAAAAATTGCATAAACTTGAACATGTCATCCGCATCATGTTAACAACTTTAAGATGTTTAAAATTGTTGTTTGCTCTAAATTGCTAAGTGCATATGGGGATTTACCAGCTTCATTGTTTGTTATATCCGGCTCCATTTAAATTGCTTAGATTGTGTAGTTTACTTTTGCTCCACCTCTTGCCATGTTAACCAACATTTAATATTGTTGAGTACCTAAACGAGAGAGAACTAAATAATTGATGTGGTGCTTCGTCAATATGCAACTCATTGCATATTGTGCTCCACTTAATTTGTAGAATTGTTTGTTGCATATTGCCATGCCTATTTAAACCGGACATGCATGATACTTGGTTGTGCTTCATGCCATGTTTATGTGGTGGTTGTTTACTATGTTGTTTGCTTCTTCCCGGTGTTGCTTCTTCGGGTTAGTTCCGATAACGTCGCGTTTGGTGAGGATACGTTCGACTTCGTCCGTTTGTCTTCCTCATGGACTCGTTCTTCTTCCTTGTGGGATCTCAGGCAAGATGACCATACCCTCGAAATCACTTCTATCTTTTCTTGCTAGATGCTCGCTCTTTTGCTAAGCCTATGATATGATACCTACCACTTGCTTATCATGCCACCCATATTGCCATGTCAAACCTCTAACCCACCTTGCCCTAGCAAACCGTTGTTTGGCTATGTTACTGCTTTGCTCAGCCCCTCTTATAGCATTACTAGTTGCCGGTGAAGATTGGTGTTTGTTCCTTGTTGGAAGTTGTTTATTGTTGGGATATCAGAATATATCTTATCTACTTAATGCATCTATATACTTGGTAAAGGGTGGAAGGCTCGGCCTTATGCCTGGTGTTCTGTTCCACTCTTGCCGCCCTAGTTTCCGTCATACCGGTGTTATGTTCCTTGATTTTGCGTTCCTTACACAGTTGGGTTATCATGGGAACCCCTTGACAGTTCGCTTTGAATACAACTCCTCCAGTAAGGCCCAACCTTGGTTTTACCATTTGCACTCACAACCTACCACCTTCCCTTTGGTTCTGCAGACTCAAGGGTCATCTTTATTTTAACCCCCCCCGGGCGAGTGCTCCTTTGAGTGTTGGTCCAACTTGTCAGCCGCCGGTGGCCACCAGGGGCAACTCTGGGCTGGCCTACCGGAAGTTTGGACAATCCGGTGTGCCCTGAGAACGAGATATGTGCAGCTCCTATCGGGATTTGTCGGCACATCCGGGCGGCTTTGCTGGTCTTGTTTTACCATTGTCGAGATGTCTTGTAACCGGGATTCCGAGTCTGATCGGGTCTTCCTAGGAGAAGGAATATCCTTCGTTGACCGTGAGAGCTTGTGATGGGCTAAGTTGGGACACCCCTGCAGGGTTTTGAACTTTTGAAAGCCATGCCTGCGCTTATGGGCAGATGGGAATTTGTTCATGTCCGGTTGTAGAAAACTTGACACTTTAACTTAACTAAAATGCATCAACTGCGTGTGTAGCCGTGATGGTCTCTTTCTGGTGGTGTCTGGGAAGTGAACACGGTGTTGGAGTTATGCTTGACGTAAGTAGTCTTGGATCACTTCTTGATCTTAGTTCCTCGACCGTGCTTTGCCTTCTCTTCTCGCTCTCATTTGCGTATGTTAGCCACCATATATGCTAGTCGCTTGGTACAGCTCCACCTCATACTTTCACCCCTCCTATAAGCTTAAATAGTCTTGATCGCGAGGGTGTGAGATTGCTGAGTCCCCGTGACTCATAGATTACTTCCAAAGCCAGTTTGCAGGTGCCGATGATATCGTGCAAGTGACGAAACCTAGCTTAAGGAGGAGCTCGATGAAGTACTCGTTCTTTGTGTTGTTTCGTTCCAGTTGATCAGTAGTGGAGCCCAGTTGGGACGATCGGGGATCTGTGTAGCATTTGGGGTAGTCTTCTTTTATTTTGGTTCCGTAGTCGGATCTTGTGTGTATCCGGATGATGTAATGCTTTATTCAAGTATTGTGTGAAGTGGCGATTGTAAGCCAACTATGTATCTCTTTCCCTTATGTATTACATGGGTTGTGTGGAGATTACCTCACTTGCGACATTGCTTTCAATGCAGTTATGCCTCTAAGTCGTGCTTCGACACGTGGGAGATATAGCCGCATCGAGGGCGTTACAATGTTGTGATGTGATATGGTGAAGACATGATGCTATATTTTATTGTATGAGATGATCATGTTTTGTAACCGAGTTATCGGCAACTGGCAGGAGCCATATGGTTGTCGCTTTATTGTATGCAGTGCAATCGCCCTGTAATGCTTTACTTTATCACTAAGCGGTAGCGATAGTCGTAGAAGCAATAGTTGGCAAGACGACAACGATGCTATGATGGAGATCAAGGTGTCGCGCCGGTGACGATGGTGATCATGACAGTGCTTTGGAGATGGAGATCACAAGCACAAGATGATGACGGCCATATCATATCACTTATATTGATTGCATGTGTGTAACATCCCCAAATTCTAAATTTTGGAATGTTATAATAAATAGATATATTTGATTGATTGTGTAAAATTGAGTGAAATTCAAAACCTTTTGAAAGTTAAACGAGAGGGAATAAAAGGACTTTCCCAAACTTTCATTTTCTTTTATGATCTCCGTAAATTCAAATACTTTTCAAATACAAAACCCTAGATAGAAGAGGAAATGAATTCTTCCATTTAATTAAATGAAAAGGGTTTTGAAAAGATTTGAATTCCATTTGGAAATTTTTCAAATTTAGAAACTTTAAGCAACTCAATGATTTTCATGAGAGAGGATAAAATGACTTCTTCAAAACATATGAAATATGAGTTCGGAGTTTCAAAGAATCAATTTAAAACTCCCATTGAAATTATTTTTCAATTTGGAGTTATTTGGCTTTTTGTAACATCCCAAATTTGCAATTTGGAATGTTATACACTAGATCATCATGCATATCATATTTTCTTGCATTTTGGTTGATCCTAGAAATTTCACGCAACTCAAGGACCTTCGGAGAGAGTAGGAGATTTCATTATTTTCATATTTCAGAGTTTTATCGAATTTGAAAAGAGGATCATTAGATTTATTTATTTCATCTTCAATTATTTTCCTATATCAAAAATGAGAGAGGGAATAATATGACTTTCCCAAATTTAGGAAAAATGAAGATTTAATAAATAGATCAATTTTGTTTGCCGGAGTTTTATTTGCATTTTTTTGGATAGGAAAAAATGAGCGTTTTCAAAAATTGCATTTTAGGTCCGGAGAAAAGTTCATTTTGTTCGACTCATTTTTAGGAGTCGGGGAAAATTTACTTTAGGTTTTTCGGAGTTCGTTTAGTTTCTTTTTCTTTTGTTTTCTGCGCGCGAAAACCAGTTAAAAAAAAGGAGCCTCCCGCCAGGCCAGCCGGGCCAAAGGCCCAGCCAGCCGGCCACCGCCCCAGCCTCCCTGCGCGCGTGCGCCAGGCGCAGGCCGCCGCCTCGCTTCGTCCTAGCCGAGTCTGGTTGGACTCTAGGCTAGCCCCCTTTCCTTGTTTCGTTTTCCTTTTCCTTCTCTTTTTCTTGCCCCCTACCCCAAGTCTCCTCTCCCCTCACCAATATAAATACCCCAACACCCCCCTCCAAATCATCAAACCAAACCCCAAGCCCTCCACCGCACCCCACCCCGCGCCCTACACAACGCCACCCCACACCCGCGCCGCCGCACCTTGCCCACGCCGCCGCCGCACCTTGCCCACGCCGCCGCCGCCCTACGCCACGCCCCCGGAGCCTCTCGCCAGAGACCTCGCCGGAGGTTGCCCGCGTCTCTTTTCCTCGGATCGTTTTCTTCTAATCGTTCCGATTCTTTTCTTATCCTCTGATTCGTTTTCTAGATCGGTTTTTCGTTTCGGTTTTCTTCTCCGAAACCCTAGATCGGATTCGTTTTCTTTTCCGATTTAGTTGCCTTTGGACCGTTCGCCGGACCGTTCGTCCTAACGAACGTGATCACCGGATTCTTCTAGGTTAATGAACGTCCGTTCGTATAACCGTTCTTCTTTTTCTTCTCGTCGGATTTATTCCGCGATCGCGATCTCAGATCCGATCTTTGTTCTAGTTTATCTTCTCGCTCGTTTATCGGAATCAGGTGATTCAAGCGCCTGGAGTTTCGTTTCGAAACCGCCGTTCCGTCTAATCAACTTGAACAAGTTTTTTCTACGGTAAAATTTGACCTAGTTTCAACTTGCTAGAACCGAGTTGTTTTCTTCCGCCGTTTGTTTTCCGTTTCTTTGTTCGGTTCGTTTTTTTTCTTTGCAACCGGAGTTCTTAAGTTGAACTTTCTGGTTCGATCTCTTGTTCGAGTTTTACCTGTGCATTAGATGAGTACTTGTTGTGTGCTTGTTGTTTGTCTGCGATAGATCACCCGGATTGCGCCGCCTGTTACTTCGAAACCCTAGGACTCGCGGATCATCAGCAAGGCAAGTAACACTTTGATCATACCTTTTCTACAACCCATGTTTTATTGCATTAGATCAATCCTCTCACATTGCATGATTAGGATCTAATTAAATTGTACCTATCACCTGTGTTATTATTATGAAACCTTTGGGAGTTACTTCTATGTTTGCTTATTATGCCATGCTATGCTAGTAGACGTGGATTGGGTGAGTGATATCCATGACAGATGTGAGTTGATAATTTTAATGGTTTATCTAAGGTGGCAACTTAAACACACATCTGGGTGGATTGAGGCACCTGATGTCTATCAGGACTTGCCTGTTTTTTTGGACCGCCACCCAGGCTCAAAGGGATCATAAGATCTTTCATGCTAGAAACTTCCGTGTGCAGCCACAAGCCATTATGGGCTCTGGCATAGTTGACTAAGTTGTGCGAACTCTTACGGGGTGGACTAGCAGATGTAGGGGTTGTAGGTGGTACGGTCTACCCCACATGTAAGGTGCTAGCGCTTCTGAAAGACTATGTCTCGGTCATCCGTCTTCTCAAACACCATGTAGTGCGAGAAACCAAACGGAGGCGATCGAGTCTTGTGGGGAAAAGTGCGCAAACCTCTGCAGAGTGTACAAACTAATCATGATTAGCCGTGTCCCCGGTTATGGACAACTTGAGTATCTAGTACTTGAATATCATGTGAATCTCATCATGTTACTTCTAATTAATGTTGTTGGGTTTTAATTGTTCACTTAATTGGGATCGGAATGCTGTCAACCATTCTCGATGTTTAACAACAACCATGATAGTTAAACAAATTTATTCCTTTGCAGTAGGGAAAAATTGGCTTTACGCAAAATTGTAACCATAGAGCTTTCCACCAGCCATATATACATATAGTATAGCTGTTTCATTCCATTACTCTCTATGTGTTACATTGCCAGCATATTCCATGTGCTGACCCGTTTTCGGGCTGCAACTTCTCATGTTGCAGACTTTTCAGACGACGAGTAAAGTGCTTTTAGGTCGTGGTTCTATACTCAGTGATGCCGTTGGAGTTGATGGACCCATTTATCTTCCGAGTCTTCCGCTGTTATCGACACTAGATGGCTTTGAGCCATGTTTATTGTAATAAGTTCTCTTTGAGACAACGATGTAATAAGTGTGTGATTGCCACTCTGCTATAAATCCTTCGATGTACTGTGTGGTGTCAGCATTACTGATCCAGGGATGACACCTGAGCACAGAGCGCTTGATCCATTCGGGTCGGGTCGCGACAGAGAATGGTATCAGAGCACACGCTGACTGTAGGACACGACCACTAAGTTAAAGCCATAGAACACCATTCTCTTCTCATTTTCTAACTCCTCATCTTTTCTACTCTTCTAGGATGACGCACGTGAAGATTAAGTACGCTCAACTGGATGAAGGCACACCATTTGGATTTCACATGAAGGAAGTCACCAAGTACCTGAATATTGGATTACCAAGCTTCACGGGAACCTTCAACGCCACTCTGCCTGAAGAGGAGCGCTGGAAGATTCAAGCTCACGTTCCGGGGAGAACATTCGCGCCAATCACGAAACCCATAGATAGTGTTTTCAATGCACCAACCTGGAGTCTGGGAAGGAGCATGGCAGCTCATATCACCATAGGACGCATTGGAGAAGTTTATCAAGAAGACCTCAAGGACACTATCTACCAGATTTGCGGACGCCGAGATGAACAATGGGAGTTAGTCAGCACCAAGAAGGATAGATCCATTGCATCATTCATCCAGGAGTTAAACCAGCACATTCGACTCCACGAGAACCAGATGTGCAATGATATGATAGAGCTGAAGAATGCGAAGGCAAGGATCATCGAGCTAGAAGGAGAACTGAAGTCTACACGCAAGGACTACATGGACGAGATCGTAGCTCTAGCAAGACACAATGGCGATCTTAAGCAGGAGATTGAAGAACTCAAGAAGAAGTTAGCATCGCAGGAGGAAGACGAGTACGTCGCATGTCCGGACAACTACATCATCATCGACGACACCGATTCGGATCCAAGTGAACCCGACTTTGAAGACGAAGCTGGAGCAGATATCATGGAGTCTTCCACCGGTTCAAATTTCTAGATGACCACCAGATAGTAGTAGTATTCCCCCATGTAAACACAGTAGTTCGAGCACTTTTGCGATAGCTAGACCGTTTGTAAGCCCTTGTTTGATTGATTGAAGTGATTTTGTGTGCATTTGCTCATGTGCATAAGGGTAGTGTTTTCTCTTTAGACCCCCTCTATTCTTAATTCTTGTCTTTTCTAAACCCTCAGATGCCTCCGAGACGTGACAATGGATTTCCACCGGAGCTCACTCAGTTGATCCAGTAGCAGAATCAATTAATGCAAATGTTAGTCCAGAACCAGCAGAACAACAACAACAACCCACCACCACCACCACCTGTTGACCACTTAGCCCGTTTCCTTAGGCTGAATCCGCCGGTGTTTTCTAGTAGCACCGAGCCGATAGTAGCAGACGATTGGCTCCGTAAGATAGGAAGGGAGTTGACCACCGCAGGATGCACGGATGGTGAGAAAGTGAAGTTTTCCGCTCACCAGCTTGACGGACCCGCGGCAGCATGGTGGGAGAATTTCACAGCCACTTACCCAGTTGACACTGTCACATGGGATCAGTTTCAGCAAGCTTTCCGCACTGCCCATGTTTCAGCAGGAGCTATGGCCATAAATAAGCGTGAGTTTCGTAACTTACGCCAAGGAGGAAGGACAGTTGGCCAGTACGTTGACGATTTCAGCAAGTTAGCACGTTATGCCCCAGATGACGTTGCTACGGATGCAGCTAAGCAGGAGAAGTTTCTGGAAGGACTGAATGATGAACTAAGCATGCAGTTGATGGTAGCGAGTTTCAACAACTACCAGGAGTTGGTAGATCGTGCCATCATGATTGAAGGAAAGAAACAACAGATTGAGAACCGCAAGAGGAAGTATGGACAGGGGAAGTATAACTCTGGAGCCCAGCAGAAGCCCCACTTTACCCCTAAACCGGGATTTCAGTTTCAGCACACCCATGGAGGAGGTAGCTCGCACAACCATAATGGCCACAAGAATGGTAATGGGAATGGAGGAAGCAACGGCCAGAACCGTACCATCCCATCAACCCCAACCAAGAGAGACCTGAGTCAAGTCACCTGTTTCAAGTGTTCCAAGACCGGACATTATGCCAATGAATGTCTTGAAGGCCAGAATGGAAATGGCAATGGAAGCTCTGGGAAGAAGCCGAACCCTTTCAATAGGGGACAGGTGAACCACGTTAATGTGGAGGAGGTTGAAGATCAGCCTGATGCAGTAATCGGTAAGTTTTTGGTTACGACATTTACCGCACTCGTTCTTTTTGATACTGGTGCATCGCATTCATACATATCAAGGGGATTTGTGGATAAATATAACCTGCCAACCCAAGCCCTTAGGTCACCCATGTTAGTAAGCTCACCTGGAGCGGAGTATATGGCTAGACGATGGTGTGATCGGTTACCATTAAGGATTGGTAACTATGTGTTTCCCTCAGACCTAATAGTATTGGAATCTCAAGGATTGGATGTGATATTAGGCATGGATTGGTTATCGAAGTATGAAGGGAACATTGAATGTGCTAGTAAGTCAATTTTGCTTACCACACCCGAAGGAAGAAGGATCAAGTATGTATCCCGCCATGTGCCAAACAGGACACAAGTAAATTCTTTAACAAGAGTTGTGCAGGAAGAAGTACCAGTGGTAAAGGATTTTCCTGATGTATTTCCTGAGGAATTACCAGGCATGCCACCAGATAGGGACATAGAGTTCTTAATTGAGCTTTTGCCAGGTACCGGCCCAATATCGAAGCGACCATACCGGATGCCAGCAAAGGATTTGGTAGAAATTAAGAATCAGATTAAGGAGTTATTGGATAAAGGTTACATTGGCCCAAGTTCTTCGCCTTGGGGATCACCCGTACTTCTAGTGGAAAAGAAGGATGGATCATTAAGGATGGTTGTAGATTATCGGGGATTGAATAAAGTAACCATCAAGAACAAGTACCCACTGCCAATGATCAACGATCTGTTTGATCGGTTGCAAGGAGCTAAAGTGTTTTCCAAGATCGATTTGCGATCAGGGTACCATCAGTTGAAGATTCGAGAGCAGGACATACCTAAGACAGCATTCACCACGAGATATGGACTGTATGAGTATACCATTATGTCATTTGGATTGACTAACGCACCTGCCTATTTTATGAACCTGATGAACAAAGTGTTTATGGAGTTTTTGGATAAGTTCGTCGTAGTGTTCATTGATGACATCTTGGTTTATTCAAAGAATGAAGAGAAGCATAAGGAACATTTGCGTTTGGTTTTGGAGAAGCTAAGGGAACATCAGTTATATGCCAAGTTTAGCAAATGTGAGTTTTGGTTAAAGGAAGTTGGATTTCTTGGACACGTTATATCCGGAGAAGGTATAGGAGTTGACCCCACAAAGGTTGAGACCGTAACCAAATGGGAAGCACCAACAACAGTTGGAGAGATCCGGAGTTTTCTTGGACTCGCAGGATACTATCGGAGATTCATTGAGAACTTTTCAAAGATTGCAAAGCCTATGACTGAATTGTTGAAGAAGGATACTAAGTTCAAATGGACTGAGGAGTGTGAGGCTAGTTTCCAGGAGTTGAAGAAACGTTTGTTTACCTCACCAGTATTGATTTTGCCAGATCAGACCAAGGATTATGAGGTGTATTGTGACGCTTCACGTCGAGGACTTGGAGCAGTGCTTATGCAGGAAGGAAGAGTTGTTTCGTATGCTTCACGGCAACTGAAGCCTCATGAGTTGAATTATGACACGCATGATTTGGAATTAGCGGCCGTAGTGCACGCATTGAAGATGTGGAGACATTTCCTCATTGGAAATCATTGTGAGGTGTACACAGATCACAAGAGTTTGAAGTACATTTTCACGCAGAAGGAGTTGAACCTCAGACAGAGGAGATGGTTGGAGCTCATCAAGGATTATGACATGAGATTGCATTACCATCCCGGAAAAGCTAATGTAGTAGCTGACGCATTGAGCCGTAAGAGCCATGTCAATACCCTAATGACGGGGAAAATACCCAAGGAGTTAGCAGAAAACCTTCGTGAGCTATGTTTGGAAATAGTTCCGAGAGGCTATGTAGCAGCATTGGAGATTCAGTCAACATTGATGGATAAGATCAGAGAAGCTCAGAAATCTGACAAAGAGATTGCTGCTATAAAGGAGAAACTTAGCAAAGGAAAAGCTAAGGGATTTCGTGAGAATGAGCACGATACCTTATGGTTTGAGGACCGTGTTTATGTGCCCAATGACCCGGAGATCAGGAAGTTGATTTTGCAAGAGGCACATGATTCACCATATTCGATTCACCCAGGGAATACCAAGATGTATTTGGATTTGAAGGAAACATTCTGGTGGACCGGAATGAAGAAGGATATTGCAGCATATGTAGCAGTTTGTGACGTTTTTCGGAGAGTAAAGGCAGAGCATCAGAAGCCAGCAGGATTGTTACAACCATTGCCGATACCCGAATGGAAGTGGGATAAGATAGGCATGGATTTTATCACAGGACTACCCAGGACAAAGGCAGGCTACGATTCGATATGGGTAGTAGTTGATCGTTTGACAAAGGTAGCACATTTTATTCCAGTTAAGACCACTTACACCAGTGCTAAGTTGGCAAAGATATACATGACTAGGATCATTTGTTTGCATGGAGTTCCGAAGAGTATCGTATCAGATAGAGGAACCCAATTTACCTCAAAGTTTTGGAATCAGTTGAATGAAACTTTAGGAACCAGACTATAGTTTAGCACAGCTTTTCATCCGCAGACAGATGGATAGACTGAGAGAGTCAATCAGATTTTGGAAGATATGCTGAGAGCTTGTGCACTAGATTATGGATCTAGTTGGGACGATAACTTGCCGTATGCGGAGTTTTCTTATAACAACAGTTACCAAACCAGTTTAAAGATGGCACCTTTCGAAGCTTTATACGGAAGGAGGTGCAGGACACCGTTGTCATGGGACGAAGTTGGAGACCGTCAATTCTTTGGACCAGATTTGATTAAGGAGTCTGAACGGAAAGTTAAGTTGATTCACGATAGGCTCAAGGTAGCCCAGTCCAGGCAGAAGAGCTACGCAGATTCTAAACGCAAGGAGACAGTTTACGAAACCGGAGACAGAGTTTATCTCCGAGTATCCCCACTTCGAGGAGTTAAGTGCTTTGGAGTTAAGGGAATCATTGGACCGTATAAGATCTTGCAACGTATGGGAGAAGTCGCTTATAAGTTGGAATTACCAGAGGAGCTGTCAGGAGTTCATGATGTATTCCATGTTTCTCAGCTGAAGAAATGTCATGCCGAAATGGCGGAGGTACCGCTAGGAGATACCGTGCCGCTTGAAGCGATTCAGTTGAAGGACGACTTAACATATGAGGAGAAACCAGTCAAGATTCTCGATTATGCCAGTAGAGTTACCCGCAGCAAGGTTATCAAGTTTTGCAAAGTTCAGTGGAACCACCACTTAGAGGATGAAGCCACCTGGGAAAGAGAAGAAGATTTGCTCAAGGACCACCCTCACCTATTTTCTAGCCAACCCGAATCTCGAGGGCGAGATTCATCTTAAGGGGGGTAGGTTTGTAACATCCCAAATTTGCAATTTGGAATGTTATACACTAGATCATCATGCATATCATATTTTCTTGCATTTTGGTTGATCCTAGAAATTTCACGCAACTCAAGGACCTTCGGAGAGAGTTGGAGATTTCGTTATTTTCATATTTGAGAGTTTTCTCGAATTTGAAAAGAGGATCATTAGATTTATTTATTTCATCTTCAATTATTTTCCTATATCAAAAATGAGAGAGGGAATAATATGACTTTCCCAAATTTAGGAAAAATGAAGATTTAATAAATAGATCAATTTTGTTTGCCGGAGTTTTATTTGCATTTTTTTGGATAGGGAAAAATGCGCGTTTTCAAAAATTGCATTTTAGGTCCGGAGAAAAGTTCATTTTGTTCGACTCATTTTTAGGAGTCGGGGAAAATTTACTTTAGGTTTTTCGGAGTTCGTTTAGTTTCTTTTTATTTTGTTTTCTGCGCGCAAAAACCAGTTAAAAAAAAGGAGCCTCCCGCCAGGCCAGCCGGGCCAAAGGCCTAGCCAGCCGGCCACCGCCCCAGCCTCCCTGCGCGCGTGCGCCAGGCGCAGGCCGCCGCCTCGCTTCGTCCTAGCCGAGTCCGGTTGGACTCTAGGCTAGCCCCCTTTCCTTGTTTCGTTTTCCTTTTCCTTCTCTTTTTCTTGCCCCCTACCCCAAGTCTCCTCTCCCCTCACCAATATAAATACCCCAACACCCCCCCTCCAAATCATCAAACCAAACCCCAAGCCCTCCACCGCACCCCAGCCCGCGCCTTACACCGCACCACCCCACACCCGCGCCGCCGCACCTTGCCCACGCCGCCGCCGCACCTTGCCCACGCCGCCACCGCCGTACGCCACGCCACCGGAGCCTCTCGCTGGAGGTTGCCCACGTCTCTTTTCCTCGGATCGTTTTCTTCTAATCGTTCTGATTCTTTTCTTCTCCTCTGATTCGTTTTCTAGATTGGTTTTTCGTTTCGGTTTTCTTCTCCGAAACCCTAGATCGGATTCGTTTTCTTTTCCGATTTAGTTGCCTTTGGACCGTTCGCCGGACCGTTCGTCCTAACGAACGTGATCACCGAATTCTTCTAGGTTAACGAACGTCCGTTCGTATAACCGTTCTTCTTTTTCTTCTCGTCGGATTTATTCCGCGATCGCGATCTCAGATCCGATCTTCGTTCTAGTTTATCTTCTCGCTCGTTTATCGGAATCAGGTGATTCAAGCGCCTGGAGTTTCATTTCGAAACCGCCGTTCTGTCTAATCAACTTGAACAAGTTTTTGCTACGGTAAAATTTGACCTAGTTTCAACTTGCTAGAACCGAGTTGTTTTCTTCCACCGTTTGTTTTCCGTTTCTTTGTTCGGTTCGTTTTTTTTCCTTTGCAACCGGAGTTCTTAAGTTGAACTTTCTGGTTCGATCTCTTGTTCGAGTTTTACCTGTGCATTAGATGAGTACTTGTTGTGTGCTTGTTGTTTGTCTGCGATAGATCACCCGGATTGCGCCGCCTGTTACTTCGAAACCCTAGGACTCGCGGATCATCAGCAAGGCAAGTAACACTTTGATCATACCTTTTCTACAACCCATGTTTTATTGCATTAGATCAATCCTCTCACATTGCATGATTAGGATCTAATTAAATTGTACCTATCACCTGTGTTATTATTATGAAACCTTTGGGAGTTACTTCTATGTTTGCTTATTATGCCATGCTATGCTAGTAGACGTGGATTGGGTGAGTGATATCCATGGCAGATGTGAGTTGATAATTTTAATGGTTTATCTAAGGTGGCAACTTAAACACACATCTGGGTGGATTGAGGCACCTGATGTCTATCAGGACTTGCCTGTTTTTTTGGACCGCCACCCAGGCTCAAAGGGATCATAAGATCTTTCATGCTAGAAACTTCCGTGTGCAGCCACAAGCCATTATGGGCTCTGGCATAGTTGACTAAGTTGTGCGAACTCTTACGGGGTGGACTAGCAGATGTAGGGGTTGTAGGTGGTACGGTCTACCCCACATGTAAGGTGCTAGCGCTTCTGAAAGACTATGTCTCGGTCATCCGTCTTCTCAAACACCATGTAGTGCGAGAAACCAAACGGAGGCGATCGAGTCTTGTGGGGAAAAGTGCGCAAACCTCTGCAGAGTGTACAAACTAATCATGATTAGCCGTGTCCCCGGTTATGGACAACTTGAGTATCTAGTACTTGAATATCATGTGAATCTCATCATGTTACTTCTAATTAATGTTGTTGGGTTTTAATTGTTCACTTAATTGGGATCGGAATGCTGTCAACCATTCTCGATGTTTAACAACAACCATGATAGTTAAACAAATTTATTCCTTTGCAGTAGGGAAAAATTGGCTTTACGCAAAATTGTAACCATAGAGCTTTCCACCAGCCATATATACATATAGTATAGCTGTTTCATTCCATTACTCTCTATGTGTTACATTGCCAGCATATTCCATGTGCTGACCCGTTTTCGGGCTGCAACTTCTCATGTTGCAGACTTTTCAGACGACGAGTAAAGTGCTTTTAGTTCGTGGTTCTATACTCAGTGATGCCGTTGGAGTTGATGGACCCATTTATCTTCCGAGTCTTCCGCTGTTATCGACACTAGATGGCCTTAAGCCATGTTTATTGTAATAAGTTCTTTTTGAGACAACGATGTAATAAGTGTGTGATTGCCACTCTGCTATAAATCCTTCGATGTACTGTGTGGTGTCAGCATTACTGATCCAGGGATGACACCTGAGCACAGAGCGCTTGATCCATTCGGGTCGGGTCGCGACAGTTTTATTCAAATTATTTTTCTCCAAAACTAAAATATATGTAAATTAGGGTAAAATGATTCCCAACATCAGAAAATTGGAGAGAAATAAATTTGAAATGATTTTGGTATTTTTAAAATGATTTTTATTAGATTTTATTAGACCAGTAGCACTCTTTGCTTTATCTAAATTTGAGTGGATTTTATTTGATGCTAGAAAAATGTTCATGTTGTAGAAAATATTTTTCTGAAAATTTCGGTATATAATATGCCTATATATAGTTTTACTTTTATTTTCGTTATTCCTTTTATTCCTTTTCTGTTTCAAAAAAAAACTGCACGTGCACCTGGAACTAACTGTCGCCTACGTGCGCAGCATAGTGGCATCGGGCGCCCCATCATTTTATTTTTTTCTCCTCTCTCATGGGCCAAGCCTAACCAGTCATAATCCTTTCTAGTTTTTTCTTTCTTTTCATCTTTAGCCAAAATTCAGAAAAAAGAACGGCAGCGCCTGGCCGGCCCGTGGTGATATTTTTAGCCCATGCGGTTCCCCATTTATTTTATGTGTTCGTCTACATTTAGTCTCACATTGCCTAGCTTTTAACGTTTAAATGTTTTTTTCATCTATAAATATGGACCCATAGAGCCTCCAAAAATCATCCGATTCGGGTTAAATCAATATTTTGGTTTGACTAGATTCATTAAAAAAATATTTTTCTCTTCTCCGGCGGGACTTCTGAAAATTGTCTCCTCTCTCCGAAGTCATCTTTTCTCTACCTTATAAAGGTATCTTTCTTTGTTTTTTTTCCTTTTATACTTTCCGTAGTTTATTATTTCTAACTAGTACGGTAGAATAATTAGATTATCAATTAGTCTATGTATTTATACATTAGACCTAGATTTTTTTAGCAGTAGCTATTTTTCTTCCGTAAAACAGCTTGACCCTGATTTTTCAAATAGCCATAACTTTTTACTTGTTCATCCAAATTAGATGAAACCAACGCCTATAGTTTTGTCTTGTTTTCACCTATTAGTGAACTTGTCACATCAACTTTTCGAAATTTTCAATTTCCGAAATTTGTTCAGATTCATATTCATACTTCTTTTGATCATAACTTGAGTTTCGTAACTCCGTTTTAGTTGATTCTTTTTGCAAATCGAAGCTCTTGACCTAAACTTTCTGATAAGGCCAAATTCACATAATTTTGGTACTGTTAGAAATTGTTTTATGTTGCAAGAGTTAATTTCTTGGTTTTGACGTTTTCCGAATTGTCTTCTTCGGTCTTTTCGATCTTTTGAGTGATTGCTTATGTGTGATTGCTATTGCTTGCTTACGATAGATTGACCGGAGTGTGACGAGTAGAACTATCAAGAGTTTTGAGTGCGAATCATCTTCACTCAGTGCTTGCCCAAGGGGATCCCGGAGGATCCGTGTGACCACCCTATGGAATGCCACCCAGACTCAAAGGGATCATAAGATTATTAATGCTAGAAACTTCCGTGTGCAGCCACAAGCCATTATGGGCTCTGGCATAGTTGAGTAAGTTGCGTGAAGCTCTTGAAGAGGTAGACTAGCAGATGTAGTGGGTTGTAGGTGGTACTGTCTATCCAGAGTAGAGAGTTAATGCTTCTAAAAGACTGTGTCTCGGCCATCCGTTTCTCAAACACCATGTAGTGCGAGAAATCCAATGGAGGAGATCGAGTCTTGTGGGGAAAAGTGCGCAAACCTCTGCAGAGTGTACAAACTAATCATGGTTAGCCGTGTCCCCGGTTATGGACATCTTGAATATCTGGTTCTTGGATTATCATGTGGATCTCATCACTCTTAATTATAAAATTTGATTGGGTTAATGATTATTATTATGGGATTGAGTTGGAGGAACCTTCTCAATATTTATCAACCAACTTTGTAGTTAAATAAAATATATTCCTTTGATGTAGGGAAAAATTGGCTTTTTGCAAAAATATTATAACCATGGAGCTTTCCACCAGCCAAATATGCATGTAGTGATAGACTTTATTCATCATTGCTCTATGGTGTGAATTTGCCAGTACATTCAATGTGCTGACCCTTTGTGGCTGCAACGTGTCATGTTGCAGGATTCTTACGACGAGTAAGTGATACATTAGGGTTACGATTTCTACACTCAACTTTGCCGTTGGTGTTGATGGGAATCCACAACCTTGTTTTTACTTCCGCTTTATGGATTGAGGTAATAGTATTTACGTTACTTTATACATGTGATTTAACTCTGTTATAAATCCTCGAGTACTGTGTGTGTCAGCATACCGATCCAGGGATGACACTTAAGCACAGAGACTTGACCGTCTGAGGTCGGGTCGCTACAATGTGATGTTTATCCTTTATGCATCTTATTTTGCTTTGATTGATGGTAGCATTATAAGATGATCTCTCATTAAATTTCAAGAAAAAAGTGTTCTCCCTGAGTATGCACCGTTGCCAAAGTTCGTCGTGCTGAGACACCACGTGATGATCGGGTGTGATAAGCTCTACGTTCATCTACAACGGGTGCAAGCCAGTTTTGCACACGCAGAATACTCGGGTTAATCTTGACGAGCCTAGCATATGCAGATATGGCCTCGGAACACTGAGACCGAAAGGTCGAGCGTGAATCATATAGTAGATATGATCAACATAGTGATGTTCACCATTGAAAACTACTCCATCTCACATGATGATCGGACATGGTTTAGTTGATTTGGATCACGGGATCATTTAGATGACTAGAGGGATGTCTATCTAAGTGGGAGTTCTTAAGTAATTTGATTAATTGAACTTTAATTTATCATGAACTTAGTCCTGGTAGTATTTGCATATCTATGTTGTAGATCAATAGCTTGCGTTGTTGCTCCCCATTTATTTTTGATATGTTCCTAGAGAAAATAAAGTTGAAAGATTTTAGTAGCAATGATGCGGATTGGATCAATGATCTAAGGATTACCCTCATTGCTGCACAGAAGAATAATGTCCTTGATGCACCGCTAGGTGACGGACCTATTGCAGGAGCATATGCAGACGTTATGAACGTTTGGCAAAGCTCGGTATGATGACTACTTGATAGTTTAGTGCACCATGCTTTACGGCTTAGAACCGGGACTTCAAAAACATTTTGAACGCCACGGAACATATAAGATGTTCTAAGAGTTGAAATTGGTATTTCATACTCATGCCCGTGTCAAGAGGTATGAGACCTATGACAGTATTTTGCCTACAAGATGGAGGAGAATAGCTCAGCTAGTGAGCATGTGCTCAGAATGTCTAAGTACTACAATCACTTGAATCAAGTGGGAGTTAATCTTCCAGATAAGATAGTGATTGACAGAGTTCTCTAGTCACTATCACTAAGTTACTAGAACTTCGTGATGAACTATAATATGCAAGGGATAACGGAAATGATTCCCAAGCACTTCGTGATGCTGAAATCAACGAAGGTAGAAATCAAGAAAAACATCAAGTGTTGATGGTTGACAAGACCACTAGTTTCAAGAAAAGGGCAAAGGGAAGAAAGGGGAACTTCAAGAAAAACGACAAGCAAGTTGTTGCTCAAGTGAAGAAGCCCAAGTCTAGACCTAAGCCTGAGACTAAGTGCTTCTACTACAAAGGGACTGGTCACTGGAAGCAGAACTGCCCCAAGTATTTGGCGGATAAGAAGGATGGCAAAGTGAACAAAGGTATATTGGATATACATGTTATTGATGTGTAATTTACTAGTGTTTATAGCAAACCCTCGGTATTTGATACTAGTTCAGTTGCTAAGAGTAGTAACTTGAAACGAGAGATGCAGAATGAACGGAGACTAGTTAAAGGGTGAAGTGACGATGTGTGTTGGAAGTGGTTCCAAGAATGATATGATCATCATCGCACACTCCCTATACTTTCGGGATTAGTGTTGAACCCAAATAAATGTTATTTGGTGTTTGTGTTGAGCATGAATATGATTTGATCATGTTTATTGCAATACTATTATTCATTTAAGTTA
The DNA here is from genome assembly GCF_002162155.2 of Triticum dicoccoides. NCBI lineage: Eukaryota > Viridiplantae > Streptophyta > Magnoliopsida > Poales > Poaceae > Triticum > Triticum dicoccoides. Next base: position 239,296,883 of record NC_041390.1, on the reverse strand, counting down.
GAGAATAATTGTGGTTCTGTTTACATGAATAAAACCTTCTATGGTGATACAATCAATGAAATTGGTTTGTTGTATCTCGATCGTAGTGATACACATATTCATAATATTAAAGCCAAAAGATGCAAAGTTAATAATGATAGTGCAACTTATTTGTGGCACTGTCGTTTAGGTCATATCGGTGTAAAGCGCATGAAGAAACTCCATGATGATGGGCTTTTAGAATCAGTTGATGCTTGCGAACCATGCCTCATGGGCAAGATGACTAAGACTCCGTTCTCCGGAACAATGGAGCGAGCAACAAACTTGTTGGAAATAATACATACTGATGTATGCAGTTCGATGAGTGTTGAGGCTCGTGGCGGGTATCGTTATTTTCTGACCTTCACAGATGATTTGAGCAGATATGGGTATATCTACTTGAAGAAACATAAGTCTGAAACATTTGAAAAGTTCAAAGAATTTCAGAGTGAAGTGGAAAATCATCATAACAAGAAAATAAAGTTTCTACGATCTGATCGCAGAGGCGAATATTTGAGTTACGAATTTGGTCTTCAATTAAAACAATGTGGAATAGTTTCACAAACTCATGCTACCTAGAACACCACAGCGTTATGGTGTGTCCGAATGTCATAACCGTACTTTATTTGATATAGTGCAATCTATGATGTCTCTTACCGATTTACCACTATCATTTTGGGGTTATGCATTAGAGACAACTGCATTCACATTAAAAAGGGCACCATCTAAATCCGTTGAGACGACACCGTATGAACTGTGGTTTAGCAAGAAACCTAAGCTGTCGTTTCTTAAAGTTTGGGGTTGCGATGCTTATGTGAAAAAGTTTCATCTTGATAAGCTCAAACCCAAGTCGGAGAAGTGCGTCTTCATAGGATACCCAAAAGTAACTATTGGGTACACCTTCTATCACAGATCCGAAGGCAAGATATTTGTTGCTGAGAATGGATCCTTTCTAGAGAAGGAGTTTCTCTCAAAAGAAGTGAGTGGGAGGAAAGTAGAACTTGATGAGGTAACTATACCTGCTCCCTTATTGGAAAGTAGTTCATCAGAGAAATCTGTTTCTGTGACTCCTACACCAATTAGTGAGGAAGCTAATGATGATGATCATGTAACTTCAGATCAAGTTACTACCGAACCTCATAGGTCAACCAGAGTGAGATCCGCACTAGAGTGGTACGGTAATCCTGTTCTGGAGGTCATGTTAATTGACTATGACGAACCTACAAACTATGAGGAAGCGATGATGAGCCCAGATTCCGCGAAATGGCTTGAGGCCATGAAATCTGAGATGGGATCCATGTATGAGAACATAGTGTGGACTTTGGTTGACTTGCCCGATGATCGGCAAGCCACAGAAAATAAATGGATCTTCAAGAGGAAGACGGACGCTGATAGTAGTGTTACTATGTACAAAGCTAGACTTGTCTAAAAAGGTTTTGACAAAGTTCAAGGTGTTGACTACGATGAGATTTTCTCACTCGTAGCGATGCTTAAGTCTGTCCGAATCATGTTAGCAAATTGCCAGATTTTATGAAATATAGCAAATGGATGTCAAAACTACATTCCTTAATGGATTTCTTAAGAAGAGTTGTATATGATGCAACCAGAAGGTTTTGTCGATCCTAAAGAAATGTGCAAGCTCCAGCGATCCATCTATGGACTGGTGCAAACATCTTGGAGTTGGAATTTATGCTTTGATAAAGTGATCAAAGCATATGGTTTTATACAGACTTGCGGTGAAGCCTGTATTTACAAGAAAGTGAGTGGGAGCACTACATCATTTCTGATAAGTATATGTGAATGACATATTGTTGATTGGAAATAATGTAGAATATTCTGGAAAACATAAAGGAGTGTTTGAAAAGAGTTTTTTCAAAGAAATACCTCGATGAAGCTGCTTACACATTGAGCATCAAGATCTATAGAGATAGATCAAGACGCTTGATAAGCTTTTTCAATGAGTACATACCTTGACAAGATTTTGAAGTAGTTCAAAATGGAACAGTCAAAGAAGGAGTTCTTACCTATGTTGCAAGGTGTGAAGTTGAGTAAAGACTCAAAACCCGACCACCGCAGAAAATAGAAAGAGAATGAGAAGTCATTCCCTATGCCTCAGTCATAGGTTCTATAGAGTATGCTATGTTGTTTACCATCCTATTGTATACTTTAGCATGACTCTGGCAAGGGAGTAGAATAATGATATAGGAGTAGATCACTAGACAGCGGTCAAAAATTATCCTTAGAGGACTAAGGAAATATTTCTCGGTTATGGATGTGATAAAAAAGTTTGTCGTAAAGAGCTACATCGATGCAAGTTTTGGCACTAATCCAGATGAATCTTAATCTCAATCTGGATAGCTTTTGAAAGTAGGAGCAATTAGCTAGAGTAGCTCTGTGCAGAGCATTGTTAACATAGAAATTTGCAAAATACATACGGATATGAATGTGGCAGACCCGTAGACTAACTTATCTCACAAGCAAAACATGATCACAGCTTAGTACTCTTTGGGTGTTAAACACATAGCGATGTGAACTACATTATTGACTCTAGTAAACCCTTTTGGTGTTGGTCACATGAAGATGTGAACTATGGGTGTTAATCACATGGTGATGTGAATTATTGATGTTAAATCACATGGTGATGTGAACTAGATTATTGACTCTAGTGCAAGTGGGAGACTGAAGGAAATATGCCCTAGAGGCAATAATAAAGTTATTATTTATTTCCTTATTTCATGATAAATGTTTATTATTCATGCTAGAATTGTATTAACCAAAAATATGGTACATGTGAGAATACATAGACAAACAAAATGTCACTAGTATGCCTCTACTTGACTAGCTCGTTGATCAAAGATGGTTATGTTTCCTAACCATAGACATGAGTTGTCATTTGATTAACGGGATCACATCATTAGGAGAATGATGTGATTGACTTGACCCATTCCGTTAGCTTAGCACTTGATCGTTTAGTATGTTGCTATTGCTTTCTTCATGACTTATACATGTTCCTATGACTATGAGATTATGCAACTCCCGTTTACCGGAGGAACACTTTGTGTGCTACCAAACGTCACAACGTAATTGGGTGATTATAAAGGTGCTCTACAGGTGTCTCCGAAGGTACTTGTTGGGTTGGCGTATTTCGAGATTAGGATTTGTCACTCCGATTGTCGGAGAGGTATCTCTGTGCCCACTCGATAATGCACATCACTATAAGCCTTGCAAGCATTGTAACTAATGAGTTAGTTGCGGGATGATGTATTACGGAATGAGTAAAGAGACTTGCTGATAACGAGATTGAACTAGGTATTGAGATACCGACGATTAAATCTCGGGCAAGTAACATACCGATGACAAAGGGAACAACGTATGTTGTTATGCGGTTTAACCAATAAAGACCTTTGAAGAATATGTGGGAGCCAATATGAGCATCCAGGTTACGCTATTGGTTATTGACCGAAGACATGTCTCAGTCATGTCTACATAGTTCTCGAACCCATAGGGTCCGCACGCTTAACATTCGGTGACAGTTATATTATGAGTTTATGGTTTTTGATGTACTGAAGGTAGTTCGGAGTCCCGGATGTGATCACGGACATGACGAGGAGTCTCTAAATGTTCGAGATGTAAAGATCGATATATTGGATGACTATATTTGGATGCCGAAATGGTTCCGGGTGAGATCGGGATAATACCGGAGCACCGGGAGGTTATCGGAACCCCCCGGGAGGTATATGGGCCTTAATGGGCTTTAGTGGAAAGGAGGGGAAAGGAGCAAGGGAGGGGGCGCGCCCCCCAAGCCCAATCCGAATTGGGAGGGGGCCGCGCCCCTTTCCTTCCCCCTCCTTCTTCTTCCTTCCCTCTCCATCTCCAAATAGGAAAAGGCGGAGTCCTACTCCCGGTGGGAGTAGGACTCCCCCCTTGGGCGCGCTTCCTTCCCTTGGCCGACCCTCTCCTCCCCTCCTTTATATACGGAGGAGAGGGGCACCCCATAGACACAACAATTGATCTCTTGGATCTTTTAGCCGTGTGCGGTGCCCCTCTCCACCATAGTCCACCTCGACAATATCGTAGCGGTGCTTAGGCGAAGCCCTGCGACGGTAGAACATCAACATCGTCACCATGCCGTTGTGCTGGCAGAACTCTCCCTCAAAGATCGGCTGGATCTGAGTTCGAGGGACGTCATTGAGTTGAACATGTGCAGAACTCGGAGGTGTCGTGCGTTCTGTACTTGATCGGTCGGATCGTGAAGACGCACGACTACATCAACCGCGTTGTGCTAATGCTTCCGCTTTCGGTCTACGAGGGTACGTGGACACACTCTCCCCTCTTGTTGCTATGCATCACCATGATCTTGCGTGTGCGTAGAATTTTTTTTGAAATTACTACATTCCCCAACAGTTTTAGGGTTGTTAGGGGATGATCCGGACCCAACGGTGATGACTGAGCGGGTCGGGTTCGGGTAAGTATCGGATGCGCGCGAGGGGTTTGACGAAAGGCCATGAAGACAAGGGGGTTTGAGAACTGAGTAGAGAGACTCTGGCTTAGGCAAGAGAAAAAACAAAGATCCAGGTTGCAAGGGGTCCGAGAAAGGTCAACTGAGACAAACGGGAAGCGACACTAACAACGGATGCTAGCTTTATGAAAACATGCATATGCAATGCGCATGATGCTATGATGAAATGCAACATATAAATAAAACACACGGCGGTCACGCAAAACATGGAAGGCGTCTGGAGCGTCGGTCTCAGGTCGTCACAGATATGCACTCCTGGCACACACGCTCAGCAAAATGAGTTCATGTGCGACCGGCGAGCGCTCAAATATGGAAATACGTATAGTAGAGCTAAAAATACAATTAGACAGGCGAAATTGTTTTCGGTCGCAAGTACATCCCACACAGGCAGTCCCCACTAAACGTTTCCATTCGTATGTACACCCCACACAGTCGCTCCAAGGAAAACGTTTCCGTTCACAGGTACATCACACAGAATTTTTCCTGTTAAATCGTTTGTGATAGCGTTGCCATTGCAGACGATATTAACAATTTTATCGTTTGCATTATTGAATGCATCACACATGGTCCGTTGAAGAAACTATGTGGCAAAGGCTATCCATCACACACAGTTTCTATGTGGTAAAGGTTTGCCCAATGTGGCCTAACGCAAACAATTTTCATGAGAAAGTCGTGTGTGATTGTTCATTGATCCAACATGGTTTATTCCTAGTGACTGTGTGCGTTGCTTGAGTTCATCGCCCATGGTATTTTTTCAATAACCATTTGCAATAGCAAAACCCAATGAGCAGGCTAATTGTCCTATTATTAATAATCCATTTATTAATCTGATTGACATTCATATTAAGCACATAATATATTTCATTTCCATATTAAGGAAGTAGAATTTCATAATTGAAATACATCAAAGTACAACATGATACAGCTTCAGCACTCAGCTACCCCATTACACAACTGTACCAGCACTAAGTTGCACATGCAACATGTAGAACCTTTTGAAATTAGCATCATAGACGGTATATAGGCAGATGCATCTCATCTGGAAAACTGCTGAAGCGGAATGCGAATATTGATCCTTCATTCATGTTGAAGGTCTTTGCAACTTTAGGCCAATGCCTGTGGATGATTGACCGTCCGTCCTTCATCCTCTTTAGAAACACTTCAATATTGAACCGTGGGTGTTGTATGAAGACCTTCCTCGCCTCCTGACCATAGAGATGGTTTGAGGGGTAATCATCAGTGAACTGCTTTGGAAAGGCCTGAAAACAAGGATGTGCATAAATATATTCTCTATATTGGAAATGGGGCAAAGGAATAAAAAAGGCAAGCTATAATAGTTAGTACCATCTTGTAGTGAACTGATGTCTTCTTCATTGTGCAGGAAAAGATCTTGTTTTTTTGTCGCTAATTTCATTATCCTAACAATCTTTCTGAGTTTGTTGACTTGATTGATATTCATGGACACCTCATTTCCCCAGATGCAAAAGGGTCGAATAGTGGTTCAAAACCTCTGATAGCAGGACCTACATGTGCAACACCAAATTGTTAAAAACCTAAATATTAGAATGGTTCCTGCAATTGCACAATAATGTGCTATTAGACAACGGAGCATGCACGTGCAGTTAACTAAACACCACAACAAATGAACCACACGTTAACTGAGCACCACATTGCACAATATAACATACCCTTAATAGAAGATCAGACAGTTAACCAAACCAAGCATGCTTAACAACTTGGAAATGTAGGAATTGTATTGATTTCTCATGTATTTAGTACAGTCAAATTTGATTTATTTCTCACATGGTATACAATAAGAGAATGCACCCACAACAATTCAACATCGCGTTGCAGAATTGAACCAAACAATTAACTAAACACCACAACAAATGAACCAAACATTAACTGAGCACCACATTGTACAATATAACATACTCCTAACAGAAGATCAAATAGTTAACCAAACCAAGCATGCTAGACAGCTTGGAAAATTGCACCATGAAGAATTGAACATCACATTTGCAGAATTGAACCAAACAGTTAACTGAACACCACATTGCACGACATATAGAACATATACTCTAGAGCAAAAGATTGCATGGTAAAAGTAGATAGCACAATTCACTAGAATTTGTTAAGGAAAGGCAGTAGCTAGCAAACTGAACATGGGTCCTTATAATGAGCTAATAAGACAAGCTACTCCTCATTTTCGGAGATATGATGGCGATTGGCTCCTTGGACATGGAAGAGGGTGAGGCCTCTACTTTGTGGGTGCCCTCGTCGTAGTGGTGAGTTGCCTGAGCCGCTTCGGGCACCAACCTGCTAGCTCTCGAGATGAGGTAAGCACGTGCATGCTGAGAAAACACCTTGTAGTCTTCGTCGAAGGCACATACAGTGGCCTCGAGAAAACACCACGAACTGTCGTTTAAAGAAGCCAACTACGTCACAGTGTCGATGCACGAGGCGTCGATGGTGGCCTCGACGGCGAGGTGCTCCTGCAAGATCTGGGGGACGACACGAATGGCAGCCATCGCGACCTCATCCACGCGTGCGGACGTGATTTGCTTCTCTGCTGCCAAATGCTCCTTGAGATCCTGGCTATACTGCGTGCACCATGTCTTAGGGTGGTGCTTATTTGGTGGAGGGGTCGGTGATTTGGGTGGAAGCTGTCGCGCTCGCGCCGGCGGTCGGGGCATGTGGGATGTGGAAGGAGGAGGAGGATGGGGGTCAGGTGTGGATTACCTGCCTGGATAGGCGAGGCCGAGCAGCATGAAGGAGGGTTGCCGGCGAGGACGCGGTACTGCAAGCAAGGAGTGATGGTTTCAACTTGGAAAGGAAGGCAGAAATAGGGGAAATGTTGCTTTTGGTAAGGGGGAGGGGGCGGGGAGGTAGATATTTCCGTGGAAGCTGAAAATTTGAAATCGCTTCAGCGGAAAAACTTGCGCGCAAAGTGTTATCAGACACGGTCCCTTATTCAAAACTATGTATGGTATGTGAACATCACAAATGATTCAGATAGCTTAACCCGTGTGTGTTGAGTTTGAATGTCAAAAATTTTGGTTCGAATTTCCCTGGTTATAGTGGTCATCCATGTCATTGCATAATTTGGGTACACAAAGGAGACTACAGCACACCCACACTTCTTAATCGAGCAAGTTCAACAATTAAACAGAGCTAGATGACCTAAACATTACTCTAACAAATTAAATACCGGCGCTCTTAATTAAACAAAACAAAGAGTACTACTATGGCTGGTGCTCATCGATCTCTACCTCCGCCTCCATGTCCATCTCGCGCCCGATGGTCTCCTGGGGAAGGGGCTCCATGGCATCCATCATACCATACTTCGCAAGCATCTCGCCATCCGCATCCACCATCTCTTTGGAAAAGGTTGCCACGAGCTAGGCGTGGGCGGCCGCGATCTGGTCTTGGACGGGCTCCGTCATCGCAAGGTATGTGGCAGAGGAACGGACGGCTGCTCGAACGCTCTCGGTGATTGACAGCTCTTCGGCCGTGGGTTGCTGACCATTGTCGGAGAATCTTCGTTCGGTTTGTGCGGTGACCGCTAGGAGCTGGGCGTGGGCGGCCTCGACATGGTCGTGGGCGGGCTCCATTAGGGCTAAGGCCGCCGCTGCAGAACAAACAACTGCTGTGCTGTTCTCGCCAGTTGCTATCCCCGAGGAAGATATTGCTGTCGCCACCTGAGAAGCAATAGCGTCCGTTTGGGCTGCCTTTGCCACCCGGTCGCAGATTGCGGCCACGCTCATGCACCTTGTTAGCACGCGCATGGCGGCTGCGGCCGTGCTCTCGCCGGAGTGGGCCACCAACGTTTCCCTCACGACGCGGGTCCTCATGCCCATCTTTCACCGGCGATGATTGGAAAGTGAAATGATATTTGGGGAGTGAGCTAGTGTGCTTGAGACGCCGGCTGTGGACTATAGCCGACACACCTTCTCGCATAAGCCATAGGCGTACTATACACTGACGGTGCTCCAGGATATTTTGTGCTGCATCTCACACGGTTGGTGATAATAACTGTGTGCGATCTACTTGTTTTTTCATCTTGATTTGAATTACATAATGGGGTCACAACGGCAATGGACGATGTTCGAATTGCTAGATCTTTTATCTGCAGTGAACATGCAACTATATGTGTGTTGTAAAAGAATTGGAATTAACTGAGTTTTCTATGCATTCATGTGCATAATTCAAATTTGAACTACATGCATAGCTCTAATGCATATAAATTGGTTGAAAATTAAAATTTGTGTCCTTGGGTACATGCTTAGGCTCCATGCAAGAAATAGGAATGAATGTCAAACACCCTGCCATGGTTACTCGGCCGCAAACATTAAGATACCTGGTTTTTAAATTCTAGTAAATCCAAAGCTCGTCTGAAATTCATGAAACTTGGCATGCTATCATGGAGTGGCATAACATGCCGTGGTAAATTTTTTGTCCCATTTGGGGCAGGTTTGGGGATATGCTTCTCACAAACTAGAGCTTCTCACAACAAGCGTGATGGTTTCGGTAGGGAACGTCCCACCTTTGGGGATGAAACGATATCCATTGCCTCTTATTGCTTTCAAAAATTTTCTCGTGTCAAAACAGGAGTGTTGTGTCATTTTTTGTGATTTTTTGGCGTTCGTTTGGACATTTTTATGCATTAACTGAGTTTTCAATGCATTTATGTGCATAATTCAAATTTGAACTACATGCATATGCTCTAATGCATATAAACTAGTTGAAAAATTCAAATATATATCCTTGGTTGCATGCTTAGGTCCCATGCAAGAAATGGGAATGAATGTCAAACACCCTGCCACGGTTACTCGGCCGCAAACATTGAGATACCTGGTTTTTAAATTCAAGTAAATCCAAAGCTTCTCCAAAAGTCATGAAACTTAGCATGCTATCATGGAGTGGCATCAACATGCCATGGTAAAAATTTTGTCCCATTTGGGGTAGGTTTGGGGATATGCTTCTCACAAACCAGAGCATCTCACAACAAGCATGACGGTTTCGGTAGGGAACGTCCCACCTTTGGGGATGAAACAATATCAATTGCCTCTTATTGCTTTCAAAAAATTTCTCGTGTCAACATAGAACAACAGGAGTGTTGTGTCAATTTTTGGGATTTTTCGGGGTTCATTTCGACATTTTTATGCATTAACAGGGTTTTCAATGCATTTATATGCATAATTAGAATTTGAACTACATGCACATGCTCTGATTCATATAAATTGGTTGAAAATTCAAATCTGTGTCCTTGGTTGCATGCTTAGGTCCCATGGAAGAAATGGGAATGAATGTCAAACACCCTACCATGGTCACTCGGCCGCAAACATTGAGATACCTGGTTTTTAAATTCTAGTAAATCCAAAGCTCGTCTGAAATTCATGAAACTTGGCATGCTATCATGGAGCGGCATCAAGATTTTGTGGTAATTGTTTTGTCCCATTTGGGGCAGGTTTGGGGATATGCTTCTCACAAACCAGAGCTTCTCACAACAAGCCTAATGGTTTCGGTAGGGAACGTCCCACCTTTGCGGACGAAACAATATCCACTGCCTCTTATTGCTTTCAATAATTTTCTTGTGTCAACATAGAACAACAGGACTGTTGTGTCAATTTTTGAGATTTTTCGGGGTTCGTTTGGACATTTTTATGCATTAATTGAGTTTTCAATGCATTTATGTGCATAATTCAAACTTGAACTACATGCACATGCTCTAATGCATATAAATTGGTTGAAAAATCAAATCTGTGTCCTCGGGTGTATGCTTAGGTCCCCTGCAATAAATGGGAATGAATTTCAAACACTAGGGCACCGTTGATTGCCGGCAAAACATTGAGATACTTTGTTTTTAAATTCTAGTAAATCCAAAGGTCGTCGGAAATTCATGAAATTTGGCATGCTATCATGGAGCGGCATCAACATGCCGTGGTAATTTTTTTGTCCCATTTGGGGCGGGTTTGGGGATATGCTTCTCACAAACCAGAGCTTCTCACAACAAGCATAATGGTTTCGGTAGGGAACGTCCCACCTTTGGGGACGAAATGATATCCATTGCCTCTTATTGCTTTCAAATTTTTTCTCGTGTCAACATAGAACAATAGGAGTGTTGTGTCAATTTTTGGGATTTTCCGGGGTTCATTTGGACATTTTTATGCATTAATTGAGTTTTCAATGTATTTATGTGCATAATTCAAATTTGAACTACATGCACATGCTCTAATGCATATAAATTGGTTGAAAAATCTAATCTGTGTCCTTGGGTGCATGCTTAGGTCCCATACAGGAAATGGGAATGAATTTGAAACACTAGGGCACCGTTGATTGCCGGCAAAACGTTGAGATACTTTGTTTTTAAATTCTAGTAAATCCAAAACTCGGCTGATATTCATGAAACTTGTCATGCTTTCATGGAATGGCACCCGACATGCTGTGGTATTTTTCATGTCCATTTTGAGAGAAGGCGCACTCGTATAACAACCAACAAATGCATTTTGAAAACATAGCTGCCACTTTAATATCTCAAACGGTTGTATAATTCAAATCGTGTGCGTTCTGTTAACCATTCACGTGAAGCCACATATCTTCGTTTTAATGGCTATAGGAGGTGCCATGCGGACAGCTGCTTGACCTTGACTGAATGGGAGGCGTGCGAGCGGTGTCCGGTGCGCAGGCTGACTGAGAGGCATGCAAGCTGTCCTCCAATGCGCAGGCTCACCGGGAAGCGTGCAAGCTGTACACTCCGCAGGCTCATTGGGAAGCAAGCCCTTTGACTTTCATGGCCGCCCGCCTTCCTCTCCATTAATGGTGCCCTAGCCACCGTTTAATACGGGCGGCCTTACTATTCGCCTCCCATTCCCCTCCCTCCCGCAGACCTCCACCGACGCCATGGTGCAGAATGATCATCTGCCACTAGTCTTCAAGTTTGGTGAAGTCGACTCCGAGCCAGAGGAGATAGAAAATAAGGAGGAATGGGGCCCCATGGATATGGCCCAGAACGAGCTGGCCGCGGCGGTTGCTGCCCTTGCTCCCATCCCAGCTCCCATCTCCGCGCCCGCGCCAGCGACCATCCATGTAGCATTGACGGGCTAGTCGCCGAGCACTATCACAGAGCTGGAAGCCGCAGGTGTCAACGAGGTCTCCACGGACCCGCACAAGCTCGTGTACATGCCAGCGCCAGCGCTCGTGCCCATGCCCGTGCGCGCCCCTCCACCCACCGTGGCGCCGGCCCTAGTGCGTTTGGCTGCACCCGCCGCGCTCGTGCTCCCGCCCATGCGCGCCCCTTCACCCACCGTGGCGGCAGTCCTCGTGGGTTTGGCTGCACCCTCCGCGCCCGTGCCCGTGCCCATCCGCGCGCCCTCCTCAATGGCATGGGACGCTGCCGTCGACCGCTAACTCTTAGCAGCGCCAGTTCCCATTGTCCCGCGCCCCGCCCGTCGATCGTGCAACGACATGATGTTTGATTTACAAGTGAAGAACATTTTGTGCTGCCTTGAAGACTTCAACAACAGCATCCCGGAGGACGACAACGACGGCGCGGCACGCCGCCTCCTCCGCCGTCGGAAATAGTTTTTTGGGGGTTTAATATTGTATCTCGAATTCTCGATCATATGAATATAAATTCGCAGCGTGACTGAATGAAAGATATGGTTTGAATGAACTTGCATTTTTCTCTCTTAATGTACAGACTTATCAAACGATTGTCTTCTGAAAAAAACGTCAATGGTATTTAAATATAAAACACTCATCGCAAACGTTTTAGTTAGAACACCCATATGCAAACCGACAGCTTCCCCAGGAAGCCAAGGGAAAATATGTCGAGCATGATTTCTGCAGCTCTTGATCGCAAACATTTTAGATAGAACACCCGTATGCAAAGTGAGAGCTATGGTCTTCCCTCGCAGTGCAAGATTTGTGCATCCCTTCAACACAAACGGTTGTTTTGCATGACCCATGTGCAACCACGTAGAAACAATTGGGTAAGATTTGCATCTGTCATTTTGGGTATGTTGCCATTTATCAAACTGGAAAAGATTGTCATTTGTTTATCTAGTAACATTGCCATTTGTCAACCTTGTAACCCTGTGATTTGTCAAAATATGCAGCTAAAAATCACTAGCACTATCTAATTTTGGCAACTAAAATCACTAGCACTGTTCATATGGACACCACTAGCAGGCATGAGTTGATGGGCGCATATGCAAATGTACCATTGATTACATACAAAAAGTCATCAACCCACAACGGCAACGAGGATACACGTTGGATTATAGATCATTTCCAACAAAACATTCTAGTAAAGTAAAGTTTTTCTCACACAAAAAATAACAAAGCGATGAAATGAACTTCAGCTCAACCACTCGTTGGCGTTGGAAACGCTTGCTTTGAACCAGAAGTGATTCTCTGGGAAGGGCCATCTACTGTCAATCTCGAGACCAACACATGACTGATCATCCAGGACGAAGTGGGCTATGTCAGGACCCATAGTGCGATGGTAGGGAAGCATAGCAATGACCGAGGTATAGATACAATTTCTTCTCATAAATGGTAGTAACATTGTGTCAACAGCAGCTGCATCGCCTTTCACCATTGTTGGATAGTTTTGTCCAATGAAGAGCGAGTTTCCGACAAGACTTTCAATACTGAACCAGGGAGAAGGTGTTGGCGCTAGTACACTAGTATCCATCCCGAATACCCTGCAACAGATGTTGGAATAGGTCCGAAGAGTGCGACCATGCGAGACAACACCTGCTTCCTTAGTAACATCAGCAGTGCCCTGTATAGAGACAAGAAGAGGTGATCCATCGAAATAAGTTGCCAGGCGCCACTGAGTATATGGGTCCTGCTCGTCCTCATGCTCGTGATCATCAACATCGTCATCTCCCCCTTGGTTATAAATTTTTTCAAGTATAGGTGGTGGAATGTTCACAGGACCTTGGAAACACAAGCATGTTAATTAATTAGTAAAGGGAAACTAGTTAACCCGCATGCATATGGATGAAACAATTATAATTACGGTGGAAGACAAATGTATCGAAAGCATGATGATTCCATGCAAAAACAGTGCCACGAGTAGTGGCAGCAAACACAAGACCCTCATATTGAATTGCATCACAGTACTCATCCATGTACCGAAATTGATTTTTGAGCAATATCCATCGAGGCGTGGAAGGAAGGAAGGCAACAAGCTTGTCGAAGATAGAAACAACTTCATAGTTAGTGTAATCCCAAGAGCGGTTGGGAACTCGACAAATTGCTATCGCCCATAGAGGATATTTACCATGATCATATTTGAACTCACGTAGATCATTTGTGTGCTCAACCACTTGGCAGTCTAAGATTTTTGGAAGTGGAACCCGGGGACGAGTGTACACATCCACAAGTTCCCACTCACAGTTGTACCCAATATAAACAACCCAATCTTCATTTGCGCCTGCCCAAGCCTTGCCCTCAAGCGATGGCATCTTAACATCACACGTATCATTATCAAGCGGCATCAACTTGCACAAGGCGAGGCTTCCCTCGTCCCCGCGCCAGTCAGCAGGGTCACAACGAAGAAGATAGGGGAGATCAAACCGCTCCTGGACCCTTGGGTTGCTTGTAATGATGTTATTAGTTGAGTCAAGAATGGTCTTGAACGAACCTGCCATGCTAGCCGAGGTGATGACGTGGCACCGATCAATGAGTTCCTCCACCACATCATCTTTCAGATCGGGGCAAGAATAACAGGGTCGTTTCCGGCCTATTCCCTCCATGGAGAAGATGATAAAACAATGGCAGAAGGAAGGGTGAAGGCAAATGGAGGGAGGAAGAGCGTGCGACAATAGTTCCAAATCGAGAGGGAAAGGCGAAGAGGCAGTGGACGGTTGCCACGATGCACGAAGAGGCGCCCCGACCTACATAGACGTCTGTTCGGAAATTGTACAAAAGGACTCGCCATTGTCTCATTGACATGTTGGAACGGGACCACATGTTAACGAAACATGGTGTGTAATTTCTCGTGCAAAATGCGATCTGGCCGCGTTGGCCCGAGGCCTGTGGGGAGCGAAATGTTGCCACGGAGGTCACACATTGACGACAAGGCCGAGTGAACCGCATGCCGTATATCGCACACACTTTGATCTGTCTGACCATTTCTTTTGTGTTGCCTAATCACAAATAGTTCGTCCGAGTGAACCGTATGATATACATCACACACACCTTCATCTGGCTGCCCATTTATTTTGTGTTGCCTAATCACAAACAGTTCATTCGAGTGAACCGTATGCTACATATCGCACACACCTTCATCTGGCTACCCGTTTCTTTTGTTCCTCCTCATCGCAAACAATTAATTGAACTGAACCATATGCCCTGCATCACACACGCAACTAAAGTCTGAACCGTGTTTGATGCATCCATCATTGCAAACATTTTGGACCTTTGTTGACGGTTTTTTACACCACCATTTGCGATTATTGCATCGCACATAGTTTCGTTGAAGGGTCTCTGATCGTAGTGTCGTGTTAGCAGCATCCTGCAGTAGTGAAAGTACTTAGACATACATAGATAAGTAGAAGGGTAGCATATGTCTCACACCATATGACTTGGTCTCTAGGTCTCACAAACACAAACCACAAACCAAAGCAAACGATAAAAGAGTTCACGAGCGAAGAAAGCAAGAAAATAAGACGCACTTGTAACTCGGCAAATCCCTAAACTCTCCCCCCTTTGGCATTAAGACACCAAAAGGGCAAAGAGAACTACAATGGTTCAGGGTGGTAGCAATTCATGAGATCATCATCACCACTCCTCATGCTCGCTGGACTCCTCTTCTGCAGCAGATGGCTGGTTGACCTCTAAGTCTGTCCACTGGCAATGCTTGGACGTCCACTCCTCCTCTGACGTGATCTTTTTCTCGGACCCCCTGGCAACCTCCAGCCCAAGGTGCATCATGACGGTCTTGTCACGACTGCGGGCCTTCTTCTCTGCCACATGAGCCTTGTACTGACCATGCATGTGCCTTAATACAGAACAACTTCTTCATCTTCTTCTTGAGCTTCTTAGCCCAAGATGGCTCCTCGCCGGACGGCCCTCATCCTCATCCTCATCCTCGGGAGCTTCCATCTTAGGAGCAGCAGGAGTACCCTAGTTGTCCTTCTGCCTCAGGCGAACCACATCATGAGTAGTCAGATCACCAGTCACAAGCTGTAACGCCCTCGATGCGGCTATATCTCCCACATGTCGAAGCATGACTTACAGTCACAACCGCATTGAAAGCAATGTCGCAAGTGAGGTAATCTTCACACAACCCATGTAATACATAAGGGAAAGAGATACATAGTTGGCTTACAATCGCCACTTCACACAATTACATGAATAAAGCATTACATCATCCAGATACAATCAAGGTCCGACTACAGAACCAAAATGAAAGAAGACTATACCAAAAGCTACACAGATCCCCGATCGACCCCAACTGGGCTCCACTACTGATCAACTAGAACGAATCAACACAAAGGGCAAGATCTTCATCGAACTCCTCCTTGAGCTTGGTTGCGTCATCTGCATGGTTCAACGGCACCTGCAAGCTGGTTTTGGAAGTATCTGTGAGTCACGGGGACTCAGCAATGTCACACCCTCGCGATCAAGACTATTTAAGCTTATAGGAAGGGTGAAATGTATGAGGTGGAGCTGCAGCAAGCGACTAGCATATTTGGTGGCTAACAACGCAAATGAGAGCGAGAAGAGAAGGCAAAGCACGATCGAGAATCTATGATCAAGAAGTGATCCTAGAACAACCTGCGTCAAACATAACTCCAACACCGTGTCCACTTCCCGGACTCCGCCGAGAAGAGACCATCACAGTTACACACGCGGTTGATGTATTTTAATTAAGATCAACTTCATGTTTTCTACAACCGGACATTAACAAATTCCCATCTGCCCATAACCGCGGGCACGACTTTCGAAAGTTCAAAACCCTGCAGGGGTGTCCCATGTTAGCCCATCATAAGCTCTCATGGTCAACGAAGGATATTCCTTCTCCCAAGACATTCCGATCAGACTCGGCATCCAGGTTACAAGACATCCTCGACAATGGTAAAACAAGTCCAGCAACACCGCCCGAATGTGCCGACAAATCCTGACAGGAGCTGCACATATCTCGTTCTTAGGGCACACTCAGATGAGCAATCCGTACAACTAAAACCAGCCCTCGAGTTTCCCCGAGGTGGCGCTGCAAGGGGCTCTAGTTTGGACCAACACTCAGAGGAGCACTGGCCCGGGGGGGGGGTTTAAAATAAAGATGAGCCTTGAGTCTACAGAACCCAAGGGGAAGAAAAGGCTAGGTGGCGAATGGTAAAACCAATGTTGGGCATTGCTGGAGGAGTTTTATTGAAGGTGAACTGTCAAGGGGTTCCCATTATAACCCAAACGCGTAAGGAACGCAAAATCCTGGAACATAACACCGATATGACGGAAACTAGGGCGGCAAGAGTGGAACAAAACACCCGGCATAAGGCCGAGCCTTCCACCCTTTACCAAGTATAT
Source organism: Triticum dicoccoides (assembly GCF_002162155.2). Lineage (NCBI taxonomy): Eukaryota > Viridiplantae > Streptophyta > Magnoliopsida > Poales > Poaceae > Triticum > Triticum dicoccoides. The sequence goes on along the minus strand of NC_041390.1, from coordinate 239,279,800 downwards.
AGATGCATTAATTAAATAAGAGATATTGTGATATCCCAAACAAATAATCATGTTCCAACAAGGAACAACATAGCCATGTTCCAACAAGGAACAAACTTCATCTTCACCTGCAACTAACAACGCTGTAAGAGGGGCTGAGCAAAGCAGTAACATAGCCAAACAACGGTTTGCTAGGACAAGGTGGGTTAGAGGCTTGGTTCAACAATATAGGAGGCATGATAAGCAAGTGGTAGGTATCGCAGCATAGGCATAGCAAAAGAGCGAGCATCTAGCAAGCAAAGATAGAAGTGATTTCGAGGGTATGGTCATCTTGCCTGAAATCCCACAAGGAAGAAGAACGAGTCCATGAAGAAGACAAACGGACGTAGTCGAACAGGTCCTCACAAACGCGACGTTAACAGAACCAACCCGAAGAAGCAACACTGGAAAGAAGCACACAACATAGTAAACAACCAACACATGAACATGGCACGGTGCGCAAACAAGTATGATGCATGTCCAGTTTAATGAGGCATGGCATGGCAAAGTGCACAAACAACCCTACAAATTAAGTGGAGCTCAATATGCAACGAGTTGCATATTGACGGAACACCATGTGACTTATTTAGTTCACTACCGTTTATGTACCCAACAAGATTAAATATTGTTAGCATGGCAAGAGGGTGAAGCAAAGTAAAACTACCTATCTAGTCAAGTTTAAATGAGGCCGGAACAACAAAACAACAAGTCCAGAAACTCCTCATGTGCATATTTTAGGTTTGGTACTGTTCTGCCCTAAACACAATTTTAGGGTTGTTAAACATGCAAAGTGAGTACATCATGTTAAACTAGGCATTTTTCTACCCCATTTACATATAAAGTTTATTTAAAATGGAGCTACAATTATTTAGTTATGAATTAAAGCCTTTTAACATGGCATAGGAGTAAACTTAACCAAAAATCATTTTAAGCATTTCAAACATAGATGAAAGTGGCATATTATGAAACTAGACGAAAAACTAAGCACTTTACATATAAAGTTTGTTTAAATCCGATGCACAGTTTGTGATTTATGATATGCATGATGTGCAAGGGTGTTTCTGCAAAACTACACTCTCTGAAAAAATAGGAAAATCGCAGAAAGGAAAAAAATAAGCCATGGGCCGAAACTGGCTGAGCCACCACAGAGCAGAGGGGCTGGAGGAGCTGCTCACTCATGGGCTAAGGCCCGGTTCGGTGGTGAGGCGGGCTGGCTTGGAGCTGGCCCAAGCAGGAGGCCGCGGCTGGGCTGGATCGGGCGAAGGGGAGGCAGCTCGGGCGAGGGGGATCTCATCCCCGACCTCCCGCCGAGGCTGAGGCAAGCCATGGTGGCGGCGGCAGGGACCGGTGGTGGCCTAAGGCGGCGGGGCGAGGCAGTACCGGCAGGAATGGACAGATCCGGGACTGGGGAAGCCGGATCCGGTGTTGGAGGTGGCCAGCGGCGCTCGGGGAGGCTCCAGATGTGACGAACGACGCCCTGGAGAGAGAGAGAGAGAGAGTGAGAGTGTGTGTGAGAGAGAGATAGACTGGGTGAGGACAAGCGGGAGACGCAGGGAAGGAAGAGGGAGGCGCGGGGCAGCGGCGCTCATCTGCGAGGCGGTGGCGGTCTGGATGAGGTCCGGCGACGAGCGACGAAGTCCGGCGAGGAGGCAAAGTGCGGGACGAGGCGACGAACTCCAGGTGGCGGGGACGAGCGGGAAGGAGCTTGGGGCAGGGGCGCCTGCGGAGCTGTGTACGCATGGCGGCGGCTCGGGCCCAGGTGCGGTGTGAGGCAGGCTGTGGATGGGCCTCGTGGGCCTGGCGCGGTGGATCAGAGGCAGGGAGGCGACGCGGCCGCATTCCATTGGCTGGAGGCGGCGGCTGGCGGTGGCGCAGCAAATGGGAGCTCGCCAAGTGGTGGGGATGCGTTGGTGGCAATGGGATTTGAGGAGAAGGTGGCTGGCGGCTGCGGGGATCCCGAGGGGAGGCTAGAAGTAGGTGGAGGGGGGTTAGGGTTCCAAAAATGGAAGGGGAAGGTCTATATATAAACACATGTGGACTAGGTTAGGGGGATTTGGGGGCTTCCGGAGCCCTCCGATCACGATCCAATGGCACCGGTCGGAGTGGGGGGGCTAGGTGGAGAGTGGGTTGGGCTGAGAGGAGAGAGACGGAAATGCAGCCCGGCAACCGTTTCCAGAGACCGAAAACGTCCAACGATAGACCGGCTATACTGCCGCTATAGTTTAACAGTTGGGCCATCAAACGAACTCCGAATGCGATGAAACTTGACAGGCGGTCTATCTACACTATAATAAGACCACACACCAACTTTCAACCCAATCTGAGAACATTTTCCGGCCACTTATAAAATACTATTTCGGACATGCCGCGGGCGCGTGCAAGTGTGTCTGGGCTCAGAACGGACAACGAATGGAACTGGGAGACCCGGACTAATGCAGCTTTCGAAAACATGATGATGCAATGCGGATGATGACATGGCAAGATGCAACACACAAGCGAAAGGCAAGGCAACAACAGCGAATAACTGGAAGACACCTGGCGCAACGGTCTCGGGGCGTTACAACACTCCACCACTATGAGAGGATCTCATCCCGAGATCTAGAATGGCACCGGAGGGAAACGGAAGAGGAGAGAAGAGGTAAAGCTAAGTTGCTTCATTGACAAACGACTGAAACCATGAACCTTGAGAGGTTAAACAATTTGAAAGGGGAATACAACGGAGATGAGTGAAGTTGAAAACACTCCGTTAGAAAAGATGAATAAGGAACATTACTAGAACCTTGTACTTTGAAAGACATAAGAGAAGGGGTACAATAGACAAGAATTACAAGCAAGCACCTCGGTAGAAATGAAATGTACAAGGAGCGATAAGGATCAAAAACGACAACACTTGTAACATCCCAAAATTCTAAATTTTGGAATGTTATAATAAATAGATAGATTTGACTGATTGTTTGATTGATTGTCTGAAAGTGAGTGAATTCGAAACTTTTGAAAGTTAAATGAGAGGGAATAAAAGGACTTCCCAAACTTTCATATTTGCTTTCTGATCTCCATGAATTCAAATTCTTTTCAACACAAAACCCTAGAGAGAAGATGACATGACTTCTTCCATTTAAAATGAAAAGGGTGTTTGAAAAATATTTGAATTCCATTGCGAAATATTTTTCCAATTCTGAAACTTTATGCAACTCAATGATTTCCACAAGAGAAGATAAAATGACTTCTTCAAATTATGAAATATGAGTTGGGAGTTTCAAAGAATTAAATTCAAAGCTCTTTTGAATTTATTTTCAATTTGGAATGTTATACATTAGATCATCATGCATATCTTTTTTCTTGCTTTTTGGTCGATCCTGGAAATTTCACGCAACTCAAGGACCTTCGGTGAGAGTTGGAGATTTTGTTATTTTCTTATTTCAGAGTTTTCTCGAATTGGGAAAGAGGATCATTTGATTTATTTATTTCATCTTCAATTATTCTTCTGATGTCAAAAAAAATATAAGAGAGGGAATAATATAACTTTCCCAAAATATAGGAAAAATGAAGATTTAATAAATAGATCAAATTTCGTTTTCCGGTGTTTGTTTGTTTTTCTTTGGATAGGGAAAAATGCACGTTCTCGAAAATTGCATTTTTGGTCCGGAGAAAAGTTCATTTTGTTCGAATCATTTTTAGGAGTCGGGGAAAATTTACTTTAGAAATTTTGGAGCCGTTTAGATTTTCTTTTCTGTGTTTTTCTGCGCGTAGAACCGTTTAAAAAAATTTCCAGCAGGCTAGCCGGGCCAAGGCCCAGGCCAGCCAGCCCCCACTGCGCCCCAGCGCGCGTGCGCGCTGCGCGCCAGGCAGGCCGCCGCCTCGCCTTGCTCTAGCCGAATCCTTTTAGGATTCTAGGGTAGCCCCCTCCTCTTTCCTTTGTTCCGTTTTCCTTTACTCTTCTAGGACTCTTTTTCCTACTCTATTTCTTGTCCCCTACCCCAAGTCTCCTCTCCCCTCACCAATATAAATACCCCCACACCCCCCTCTCCTCACACCAAAAACCCAAACCCCCTCTCCTTCCCAAGCCGCGTCCCACCCCGCGCCGCCGCACCTTGCCCACGCCGCCGCCGCCCCTATAGCGCCGCCGCCGTCGCCACCGTTCGCCCCGCCTCACTGGAGGTAGCCCCGCGCCTCTCTTTTTCTTCCCCGTGGTTCGGTTCTTTTAAAAGAAACCGTTCCGGTTTTCTTTTCCGGTTTTCTCTCCGATTCTTCGTTTCGGTTTCTTTTCCGAAACCCTAGATCGGATTTCCGTTTTCTTTTTCGGTTTCTTTTCCAAAAACCCTAGATCGGTTTTCGTTCTTCTTTCGGACCGTTCGTCTCAAGGAACGTGATCACCGATTATTCCCGGTTAACGACGCCCGTTCGTTTAACCGTTCTTCTTTTTCTTCTCGTCGGATTTATTCCGCGATCGCGATCTCAGATCCGATCATCGTTCTAGTTTATCTTCTCGCTCGTTTATCGGAATCAGGTGATTCAAGCGCCTGGAGTTTCGTTTCGAAACCGCCGTTCCGTCTAATCAACTTAAACAAGTTTTTGCTACTGTAAAATTTTGACCTAGTTCAACTTGCTAGAACCGAGTTGTTCTTCCGCCGTTTGTTTTTGGTTTCTTTGTTCGGTTCCTTCTTTCTTTGCAACCGGAGTTCTTAAGTTGAACCTTCTGGTTCGTTCTCTCGTTCGAGTTTTACTTGTGCATTAGATGAGTACTTATTGTGTGGTTACTATTGTTTGCTTACGATAGATTGACCGGAGTGTGACGAGTAGATCTATCACGAGTTTTGAGTGCGAATCATCTTCATCAACATTGCAGGCAAGTTCACACTTTGATCATACCTTTTCTACAACCCATGTTTTATTGCATTAGATCAATCCTCACACATTGCATGACTAGGATCTAATTAAACTGTGGGATGGGAAGTAGATGAGGTAGTACCTATTACTTGTATTATTATGAAACCTTTGGGAGTTACTTCTACGTTTGCTTATTATGCCATGCTATGCTAGTAGACGTGGATTGGGTGAGTGATATCCATGAGAGATGTGAGTTGATAATTTTAATGGTTTATTTAAGGTGGCAACATAAACACACATCTGGGTGGATTGAGGCACCTGATGTCTATCAGGACTTGCCTATTTTTTTGGACCGCCACCCAGGCTCAAAGGGATCATAAGATAATTCATGCTAGAAACTTCTGTGTGCAGCCACATGCTACTATGGGCTCTGGCATAGTTGACTAAGTTGTGCGAACTCTTACGGGGTGGACTAGCAGATGTAGGGGTTGTAGGTGGTACGGTCTACCCCACATGTAAGGTGCTAGCGCTTCTGAAAGACTATGTCTCGGTCATCCGTTTCTCAAACACCGTGTAGTGCGAGAAAACAAACGGAGGCGATCGATTCATGTGGGGAAAAGTGCGCAAACCTCTGCAGAGTGTACAAACTAATCATGATTAGCCGTGTCCCCGGTTATGGACAACTTGAGTATCTAGTACTTGAATATCATGTGAATCTCATCACGTTACTTCTAATTAATGTTGTTGGGTTTTAATTATTTTTAATTGGGATTGAGAATGTTGTCAACCATTCTCAATGTTTAACAACCACCATGATAGTTAAATAAACTTATTCCTTTGCAGTAGGGAAAAATTGGCTTTATGCAAAAACCTTATAACCATAGAGCTTTCTACCAGCCAAATATGCATATAGTGGTAGCCATTGTTCATCATTTTCTCTATGGTGTGAATTTGCAAGTACATTCAATGTACTGACCCGTTTCGGGCTGCAACGTCTTATGTTGCAGGTTTCTTACGATGAGTAAGTGATATGTTATGGTTACGATTTCTACAGTCAACTTTGCCGTTGGTGTTGATGGGAATCCACAACCTTGTTGCTTCCGCTATTTGGATTGAGGTAATAGTATTTACGTTACTTTATACATGTGATTTACCTCTGTTATAAATCCTTCGAGTACTGTGTGTGTCAGCATACCGATCTAGGGATGACACGTAAGCACAGAGACTTGACCCATTCGGGTCGGGTCGCTACAAGATGGTATGAGAGCACATGTTGACTGTAGGACGTGACCCTAGAAACTGACAAGCCCATAGCAAAGATTTTCTCTACAACTTTCCCCTTTCAAAAAGATCTTTTACCTCTCTTCTCTTCTGAGCTTATTCAAAAAAATTCTCTTTAGTGTGACCATACCCCTTTCCCCTTTTGACCATTCGAAGATTCGACGGATGAGACCACTCCAAGAAGTACAGGATATCAGACTAGTAAGACCATTCGGAATGAAGAGGATTTTACCATACATTATGATAATGGAAACTACAACGGTTGAAGGCCGAAGACTAGGAGAATTGGAGGCTCTGAAGAATCCCCAGATTTATATGACCAAGGAAGGCTACCCTTATGGAACTTGGCAGACTATGGAAGTTGTCAATACCCGAGATCAAGGTGTATCGGAGAAAGACTGAAACAAGGAGCATGAGAACTCAAAGTTTTGTCAAAGAAAACCCTAAGGCAGGAGATATCAACTGTGGAGAGATAGCTCATGGAAATGACAAGAGCAGAAACACGGTTATCCGTGATGTCATCCCCGCTAATGCTATTGTCACCGTGCTGAGTTGATGCATTTCATCAGAATGGATTTGATGGAAGAAGGCTGATGGAGCACCTAACAGTAAGATGAAGTTTTAACCTCAGCCGGTGTATCACCAGAATCTGGAGTAGTACATCAAGAAGTTTAAAATGGAGCTCTATGAAGCCGTATTTTGACAAGGAAGCATTTCGTGAAGAACTTAGGTCCAAGAAGCTGAAATAGCAAGCTAGAGGAGCAACCTCGAGATACCGGAGAATTGTCAGGAACTGAAGGACAGCAAGATCATGGTTCATGTCAAGCATGTTGAAACCCGGAAGTTTGGAATGCAACTCCGTAATATTAAAGGATGTCATGAGAGATTTCACGTCAACAGAGATGATCTGGCAAAAGAACTTGAGAAGACAAGCATGAGCGGAAGAAGCCATTGGAGACATGACCAAGGCTTGAAGAGTTTGCAGACGTTGAAGACGTATTGACCTTTAGAAGACCAAACCCCTGTTATATACCTACGTTAGATGCGACGATTGTGAGCTGTCATTTGTTTGATGTTTTTCGACAGCCACAACAAAAATCTGTCTTTTCAAAACTGTTGTTTGCATTGTGTGTATCCCTCTCTATCTCTCTTATCTTACCCCAAAACCCTTGGACCCAATAGAGGATGAATGAAGATGAGCTTGTATTTTCTGGACCGATGAGTAAATTGGAGACGGACTGATGGATTCAGAACATGGAGGATCAAATGGAGGATAACCCTATAGTTGGAAATGATATGACCCAGCATGCTCTTCAATGCTTTGAAAGAGGTGCTGCTACTTGGTGGAGGATGTACCAAACCATCAATGGATGGCAAGGAGTAACCACTTGGAAAGAATTTAAGTTGACTTTGCTAAATTCACAATTTGTGTCCCAGAAGTTGAAGCCTTATGGAAAGACATGAAGAAACCTTGTGCATGCAAGATTTGTGGAGAAATCGGACACAACCATAAAGAACACAAGGATGAATGCCCTAATTTTGAAGGAAGTCACCCAGCTGAAGAATGCCCAACTAGGCAGATCACTTGTTTCTTGTGTGAAGGGACTACCCACTATCCTGCTCAGTGTCACATTTACCCCTTGGTACAAAGAACCATCCAGCAGAAGGAAGAAGCAATGAAAGGAGCTCTTATGGAAAGTTTAGAAGAACCTGTGATCAAGAAAGAGGTGGAGGACACACCCAAAGAAGAACCAATTAAACCCTGCACTAAGTCATGCTATTCATGTGGAGAAGAAGGACACATCTCCCATAATTGTATGAATGGGAATCTAGTAGAATTCCCGACTGAGGAAGTAGAGTATGACCCACAGGAAATAGAAGCCCTGATTGGAATGGAAAAGTCCAGAAAGAGAAGTAGATTGGATTCTGGGAAGGATCTGAGTCATGTCATCTGTTATGGGTGCAAGGAGTCAGGGCACTACCTCAACAAATGCCCAAAAAGGAAACCTTGATACTTGTCAAAAGTAATATGTTTTAGTTGTAATAAAGCAGGGCACTTTGCCAGAGATTGTCCAAAGGAGGAGACTTGTGATAAGTAGTTGAGTTTGTAACAGAAGAAATATAGTCGTAGTAGTGAGGACATTTTCCTTTATATTGAGGTGTTGAGTTGAGGCATGTATGGAAAAACAGGAGATTGTAATAATTTGAGAATCAATAAAGTAGCATCGTTGGTACTGATATGGATGTTATGAGTTGTTACTCTATGAAGGAGAATTTTGGCCATTCTGAGGATAAGAGAAATATGGTCTATGGAAGATTTGTGCAATTTAAGGGTGGTAGTACCCTGTAATGGATTTCGGACAAAATGAATACGAGTTTTGTCTCGATATGTGTGATGCCCCAAGAGTATGTGGGATGAAGTTGGAGACCATCAGTTGTTTGGACCAAATGTGATCAAGGAGTCAGAGGAGAATGTTAAGTTGATTCGAGATAGACTGAAGGTAGCTCAGTCCAGGCAGAAAAGTTATGTAGACTCAAAAAAAAAACTCAAGGAGGTAGTCTATGAAATTGGAGACAGAGCATGTCTTCATGTGTTCCCTCTGCGAGGAGTTAAATGAATTGGAGTTAAAGTAAAGTTAGCCCCGAGATTTGTAGGACCATACCGAGTTTTGGAGCGTATGAGAGAAGTGGCCTACAAGTTTGAGTTACTCGAAGGACTGTCAGGAGTTCAAGATGTGTTTCACGTTTCCCTGTTGAAGAAGTGCCATGCAGAGATGGCCAATATTCCCCTGTAAGGACGCTTGACCGCGGAAAGGATAATGATGTTCCACAAAGTGGAATACGGACTTCATAAGTATAAGTTTTTACCTCGGTATGAGGGATATCCCACGAGGATGAAGAGACGAAGTACTATTGGATATAAAGGAGGTATGATGTTGGAAATATGGATCAATGGAAAACTCCAAGATGAGTTTGAGTAATCGTGTCCTGGTTTGGTGCCAATAGAAGGAAGGAAGACAGTACAATTGGATGGATTTAAGTATACTGGGAAAGCTGGAAGTTGGATGTTGGATTAGAGATCCGCTGCCCCGATGAAGAGTTCAAGGTTTTCAAGTGATGAGATGGGCCATAACCCACAGGCCCCAGGACCTGCCAAGAAGCAATCACATTCTTGCTGAAGGAAAAACCCTGGAAGTGGATATACCTTTATCGATAGACGATCCTATAGGAGTAACGCAAAACCTGAGAGTTGTGAAGGAACGATAGATGGTTGTTTGGCTTGCAGAATCTATGGATATATCCAAACCTGGTTCGTTGACAAGAGAAATTCTGCAATGCTTGTGAGGATGAACGAGTGTTAGAATGCGAGATTCGCTAAATCGTATACAAGGTAATGATTTGGGTGCGGGATGGATTGATCACCATACCGACTTACTCTTATTATTCGCCTTGCTATATGGGATGGTAAATCTGAGTGACTTGCCTATAGTAGAGAGACGACGATATTAAACCTTGTTAAACCTTAGAATGGTATACGTAATTTTCCCTTGCACACGGCAGTTGTTGCCAACCGTAGGTTATACGGTGAGGATCACCCAGACCCATTTCCTGCGGGAGAAACCACAAATTGTTGACCACCATGAGATATCAATAGTTGTTTAGTAATGGCGCCAGACCCATCAGCTAAGAAGACCAAATCTCGGAATAACCTTACCAAGATGAAAGTACAGAAGAATTGAGGAAAAGGTTATGCCACTACTGGAAGAGCCCGGATAAGGAATTATCCTGAAGATCTAAGAAGACCGACACTGTTAACAATATGGATGAAGTATATGAGTTTCCATGGAACAGTAACCATGCTTCTAAGGGTGGTAGCACCCCAGACCCCTATGATGATCAATGGATTTTGAGGAGACCCCCAAACCCTAACCTTTTCTTACTAGCCTCTCCGAATCTCGAGGACGAGATTCATTTTAAGGGTGGTAGGTTTGTAACATCCCAAAATTCTAAATTTTGGAATGTTATAATAAATAGATAGATTTGACTGATTGTTTGATTGATTGTCTGAAAGTGAGTGAATTCAAAACTTTTGGAAGTTAAATGAGAGGGAATAAAAGGACTTTCCCAAACTTTCATATTTGCTTTCTGATCTCCATGAATTCAAATTCTTTTCAACACAAAACCCTAGAGAGAAGATGACATGACTTCTTCCATTTAAAATGAAAAGGGTGTTTGAAAAATATTTGAATTCCGTTGGGAAATATTTTTCCAATTCTGAAACTTTATGCAACTCAATGATTTTCACGAGAGAAGATAAAATGACTTCTTCAAATTATGAAATATGAGTTGGGAGTTTCAAAGAATTAAATTCAAAGCTCTTTTGAATTTATTTTCAATTTGGAATGTTATACATTAGATCATCATGCATATCTTTTTTCTTGATTTTTGGTCGATCCTAGAAATTTCACGCAACTCAAGGACCTTCGGAGAGAGTTGGAGATTTCATTATTTTCTTATTTGAGAGTTTTCTCGAATTGGAAAAGAGGATCATTTGATTTATTTATTTCATCTTCAATTATTTTTCCGACGTCAAAAAAATATAAGAGAGGGAATAATATGACTTTCCCAAAATATAGGAAAAATGAAGATTTAATAAATAGATCAAATTTCGTTTTCCGGTGTTTGTTTGTTTTTCTTTGGATAGGGAAAAATGCGCGTTTTCGAAAATTGCATTTTTGGTCCGGAGAAAAGTTCATTTTGTTCGAATCATTTTTAGGAGTCGGGGAAAATTTACTTTAGAAATTTTGGAGCCGTTTAGATTTTCTTTTCTGTGTTTTTCTCCGCTCAGAACCGTTTAAAAAAAATTCCAGCAGGCCAGCCGGACCAAGGCCCAGGCTAGCCAGCTGCCGCTGCGCCCCTGCGCGCGTGCGCGCTGCGCGCCAGGCAGGCCGCCGCCTCGCCTTGCTCTAGCCGAATCCTTTTAGGATTCTAGGGTAGCCCCCTCCTCTTTCCTTTGTTCCGTTTTCCTTTATTCTTCTAGGACTCTTTTTCCTACTCTATTTCTTGTCCCCTACCCCAAGTCTCCTCTCCCCTCACCAATATAAATACCCCCACACCCCCCTCTCCTCACACCAAAAACCCAAACCCCCTCTCCTCCCCAAGCCGCGCCCCACCCCACGCCGCCGCACCTTGCCCACGCCGTCGCCGCCCCTATAGCGCCGCCGCCGTCGCCCTAACACGCCACCGTTCGCCCCGCCTCGCCGGAGGTAGCCCCGCGCCTCTCTTTTTCTTCCCCGCAGTTTGGTTCTTTTAAAAGAAACCGTTCCGGTTTTCTTTTCCGGTTTTTCTCTCCGATTCTTTGTTTCGGTTTCTTTTCCGAAACCCTAGATCGAATTTCCGTTTTCTTTTTCGGTTTCTTTTCCGAAAACCCTAGATCGGTTTTCGTTCTTCTTTCGGACCGTTCGTCTCAACGAACGTGATCACCAATTATTCCCGGTTAACGACGCTCATTCGTTTAACCATTCTTCTTTTTCTTCTCGTCGAATTTATTACACGATCGCGATCTCAGATCCGATCATCGTACTAGTTTATCTTCTCGCTCATTTATCGGAATCAGGTGATTCAAGCGCCTGGAGTTTCGTTTCGAAACCGCCGTTCCGTCTAATCAACTTAAACAAGTTTTAGCTACTGTAAAATTTTGACCTAGTTCAACTTGCTAGAACCGAGTTGTTCTTCCGCCGTTTGTTTTCTGTTTCTTTGTTCGGTTCCTTCTTTCTTTGCAACCGGAGTTCTTAAGTTGAACCTTCTGGTTCGTTATCTCGTTCGAGTTTTACTTGTGCATTAGATGAGTACTTATTGTGTGGTTACTATTGTTTGCTTACGATAGATTGACCGGAGTGTGACGAGTAGATCTATCACGAGTTTTGAGTGCGAATCATCTTCATCAACATTGCAGGCAAGTTCACACTTTCATCATACCTTTTCTACAACCCATGTTTTATTGCATTAGATCAATCCTCACACATTGAATGACTAGGATCTAATTAAACAGTGGGATGGGAAGTAGATGAGGTAGTACCTATTACTTGTATTATTATGAAACCTTTGGGAGTTACTTCTACGTTTGCTTATTATGCCATGCTATGCTAGTAGACGTGGATTGTGTGAGTGATATCCATGACAGATGTGAGTTGATAATTTTAATGGTTTATTTAAGGTGGCAACATAAACACACATCTGGGTGGATTGAGGCACCTGATGTCTATCAGGACTTGCCTATTTTTTTTGGACCGCCACCCAGGCTCAAAGGGATCATAAGATAATTCATGCTAGAAACTTCCGTGTGCAGCCACATGCTACTATGGGCTCTGGCATAGTTGACTAAGTTGTGCGAACTCTTACGGGGTGGACTAGCAGATGTAGGGGTTGTAGGTGGTACGGTCTACCCCACATGTAAGGTGCTAGCGCTTCTGAAAGACTATGTCTCGGTCATCCGTTTCTCAAACACCGTGTAGTGCGAGAAAACAAACGGAGGCGATCGAATCATGTGGGGAAAAGTGCGCAAACTTTTGCAGAGCGTACAAACTAATCATGATTAGCCGTGTCCCCGGTTATGGACAACTTGAGTATCTAGTACTTGAATATCATGTGAATCTCATCACGTTACTTCTAATTAATGTTGTTGGGTTTTAATTATTTTTAATTGGGATTGAGAATGCTGTCAACCATTCTCAATGTTTAACAACCACCATGATAGTTAAATAAACTTATTCCTTTGCAGTAGGGAAAAATTGGCTTTACGCAAAAACCTTATAACCATAGAGCTTTCCACCAGCCAAATATGCATATAGTGGTAGCCATTGTTCATCATTTTCTCTATGGTGTGAATTTGCAAGTACATTCAATGTACTGACCCGTTTCGGGCTGCAACGTCTTATGTTGCAGGTTTCTTACGACGAGTAAGTGATACGTTAGGGTTACGATTTCTACCACTCAACTTTGCCGTTGGTGTTGATGGGAATCCACAACCTTGTTGCTTCCGCTATTTGGATTGAGGTAATAGTATTTACGTTACTTTATACATGTGATTTACCTCTGTTATAAATCCTTCGAGTACTGTGTGTGTCAGCATACCGATCCAGGGATGACACGTAAGCACAGAGACTTGACCCATTCGGGTCGGGTCGCTACAACACTCCGGTTGGAAATGGAAGGCAATAATATGAACTTGGCAAAATGAAAACGCTTGGATGAGACTCCGGTCAGAAGAGGAATGATAGGCACAACACTCTGGTAGAAACAAGATAGAGAAGGAATAAGAATGATAAAAATTTGAACAGCACTCTGACTGAAAATGGAAGGGATAGAACATGATTGTGACAAGATGGGAGGATACTTGATGAAAATCAACAACACACTACCTCCGGAACTATAGAATAATGGTACAAGGGGTAAGAAAGATTTCAGATGGCACTCCGGTTGAATGGATAAGCAAAAGGAAAGAACATGATCCTCACAATTCGAGATGATGAGTGACGAGAGCAACACCCCCATGCCTCCGGAACGAAAGAATAGAAGATAGATACTTGAAATAAAAGAATGGAGAAGAAAAATGCCAACTTCTGCCACAACGGAGTTTGAAAAGGCATCCTTAGGAGAAGGGTCGAACGGAGTTGTTGGAAGACCAACAACGAAAAGAGTGAGCTTGTAGTGGACTTATGGAAAACTTCTCAAATTATGAGGTGACAACCTGCCACTCACGGGAAAAAGAATTGGATTGGTATGAACAAGGAGACGAGAAAGTTATTCACCGGAAGTATAAAAGACGAACTTGGGTCCTTTAAGAGCACCATAAATAGCAACAACCCTTAGGGAAGGCTTTAGATGAAATATAACCCCAGAGAATTCCAACGAAAAGGTAGATAGATTTAAAATACCTCATTCTTAACAACATGTGAATCAAGAAAACATGAACTCACTTACCAAGAATGACATAATGCCACCTTCAATGATACGGAAGAAAGAGTTGCACTCCGGATAGCAAGATGAAAAATACTTGAGCTCCTTAGAAAAGAATCTCGATGAACACTTCGAGAAGGAATTTAAATCCTTTATGAACCATCATAAAGAACCTTCAAGAAGAACTCCGGTAACAAAAGAATGATCAAATGAAAGGAAAAAGAAGTTGAAAACACAAGGTGAAGACTTGCAATGATTTAGATGACTCTCCGTGATGATATAATTGCGAGAGCTTGGAAATCCGGGAAAAAGAGAAGATGACAACAATTGAAATAGAGAATTTGATGAACCTCTGGAATAAGGAATAGAATTTACTCGATGAAACAAGAATAAGAATTACATTATGCTTATCCTTCACCAATTTGGATAGATGACAAGCAACTAATTTGGCATACCACTTATTCTCGTTGAAAAGGATTAAGAGAGATATAACATAAACTTGTGAAGGTCTTCAACAAACCACCGGTAGGATTTGGGAACAACGAATGAATCTGTATGATAACAAAGGAGAAGAACTCTTAAACGAACCATCATAAGAATTGGAAATGAGAGTAACGAAGGCACAAATCACCGGGTAGAATTGGAAAAATGAATGAACATACTTGATGGAATTTAGATACAAGGGAACAGAGATATCATGAACTTATTAGAGAACACTTGAACGATGCACCGATAAGATTTGGATAACGAGAGCTGAAAGCTGGAATGAATAATATTTGAAAAGATGGCCTTCAGAGGAAAGAAATGAAAACAACTCATAAAATGCTCCGGATAGGTGAAAAGAATATCTCACAAACGAAAACAATTATGAGAGGATGGCAACAAGCTAAAACCATGAATCTTGAAGAGAATGGAGCAAGATTGAGAGAAAAATCTTCTTCGGTCTTCAAATCCGAGAAAGACGACGATAAACACCACCATGAATAGTTGATATACTCCGGGATGACGAATAGAAAGGTTGATCCAACGATGAAAAGAATTTAATAGATCTTGGAGAAAGGCATTTGACTGATGATAAATCATTCTTATGTCAAACTTCGAAAAGAAATTTGAGGATAGCCCCTGGAAAATAAGAAGAGTCAGGTAAGATCCTGGAAAAAAACCTGGGGTTAGGGCCCACTCAAAAGATACACC
Source organism: Triticum dicoccoides (assembly GCF_002162155.2). NCBI lineage: Eukaryota > Viridiplantae > Streptophyta > Magnoliopsida > Poales > Poaceae > Triticum > Triticum dicoccoides. The sequence continues at coordinate 239,264,521 of NC_041390.1, read as the reverse complement.
GTTGAAATTATTAGAAAAGAGATTGCGCCGGTTGAATTAAATGGCTTGAGTGAGATAACATCCTCGAAAGATCTTGAACGACTGCAGAGTGGAAACACGAATCTTCTGAGCTATCTTCGGCACTCCGGAACAAATTTATAGCGGGAGGTGAATGATTAAGAGGTGCACTGGTATGAGATGGTATTTGAAACGAGGAAATGATATGATCAACAAAGCTTGAATTGGTTCCACCAGAGAAGAAAGAGAATGAATAATGATGAACTTGAGTCTCCGTTAGGTTCTTCATGAGAATCACCGGATAAGAACAAGAAGGAAAAAGAATGGAGAGACTTCCATCAATAAAATGGATACTCGAAAAAGAAATCTGAGTCCTTAAAGAAAAAGGGGTGGGAGGGCGGGAAAGCAAAGGACACTTGGGAAGGATGAAAAAAACACCGTTGAGAATAAATGATAATTGATCTTGCTGATGTTGAAATGATCGGATCCACTTGAAGAGAAACACGCCGGTTGAAAAGGATTGACATGACAATCTCGATTATCATGAAGGATTAGTATTCACATAGGAACATGAGAACACCGCTTAGGAAAGGTATGGAATCAACACTTGACTTCGAAGCAACTCGAATACCACAACAAAACAAAACAAGGATTGGCTTGCAGAATAAGCCGGAACAAACATATGATAGAAATTTCGTCCGAAGTTTTCATGGTGGGGCCTACACGGGCTCGATCGTGCAGCACCATCATGTACAAGGCAGTGCACATGACATATGAAGCGTGCCCGAGTCGGCATAGCCAAGGACTCTTTAAGACACAACGAGACCACTGTAAAACCAACCGTGGATAGGCGGACCACTAGACGTCGAACCCCAATTTCATATCATATATCTGTCGGAAAGATATCCTAAGAGCTACTTGAATTCCCACTTATAAACTCCCGAAATTTTCCGGTTATGCAATCAGGTGTTGGGGATACAGGGGAAGCATAATATCTCACCCAAAACTAACAAATCCTACATCCAGCTGTATCCATCCTTCAACACATAACCAAAAAACCTTCGGAAATCATTTACCTCAACCTTCGAAAAGCATCCGTTATACGAGTTATGGCAATACTCCCGAACTCCCGCCCCAGTACTGGGTGGCGTCGAGGTTATCTCACCAACAACTGCATAAAAGAGATTTTCGATGTCGGCGAAACTAAACTCAGGTATTCCAGAACTGCAACAATAAAATTGTGACGACAACACCTCGGAGTTCAACTCCTCGGGACACTGCCACAACCCCTAAATGTCAAGAGGCACCAAGAACAATGTTCTCGTCACAAAACCATCGGAACGATTCCAAGATACCCGCGTGATCCTAAAAAAATTTAGTGAAATTTGAGAAGAGAAGAGTCAAAACTCTACGTCAGGATGCCTCACCAGAGCGATGAAGGGACTGAGGAGTAAAAAGAATTCCTAACTCTCCGATATATATAATCCTAAATGACTCAAAACATTTTTTCTAGACTCAATAACGCCAGCGATTCGATCAAGCAGGGGGCTCCTAAGGTCGGGGAAGGCTCTGATACCAACTTGTAACGCCCTCGATGCGGCTATATCTCCCACGTGTCGAAGCACGACTTAGAGGCATAACCGCATTGAAAGCAATGTCGCAAGTGAGATAATCTTCACACAACCCATGTAATACATAAGGGAAAGAGATACATAGTTGGCTTACAATCGCCACTTCACACAATTACATGAATAAAGCAATACATCATCTAGATACAATCAAGGTCCGACTACGGAACCAAAATGAAAGAAGACTACCCCAAAAGCTACACAGATCCCCGATCGACCCCAACTGGGCTCCACTACTGATCAACTAGAACGAATCAACACAAAGGGCAAGATCTTCATCGAACTCCTCCTTGAGCTTGGTTGCGTCATCTGCATGGTTCAACGGCACCTACAAGCTGGTTTTGGAAGTATCTATGAGTCATGGGGACTTATAGGAAGGGTGAAATGTATGAGGTGGAGCTGCAGCAAGCGACTAGCATATTTGGTGGCTAATAACACAAATGAGAGCGAGAAGAGAAGGCAAAGCACGGTCGAGAATCTATGATCAAGAAGTGATCCTAGAACAACCTATGTCAAATATAACTCCAACACCATGTTCACTTCCCAGACTCCGCCGAGAAGAGACCATCACGGTTACACACGCGGTTGATGTATTTTATTAAGATCAACTTCAAGTTTTCTACAACCGGACATTAACAAATTCCCATCTGCCCATAACTGCGGGCACGGCTTTCGAAAGTTCAAAACCCTGCAGGGGTGTCCCAACTTAGCCCATCACAAGCTCTCACGGTCGACGAAGGATATTCCTTCTCCCAAGACATTCCGATCAGACTCGGCATCCAGGTTAGAAGACATCCTCGACAATGGTAAAACAAGTCCAGCAACACCGCCCGAATGTGCCGACAAATCCCGATAGGAGCTGCACATATCTCGTTCTCAGGGCACACTCAGATGAGCAATCGGTACAACTAAAACTAGCCCTCGAGTTTCCTCGAGGTGGCGCTGCAAGGGGCTCTAGTTTGGACCAACACTCAAAGGAGCACTGGCCCGGGGGGTTAAAATAAAGATGACCCTTGAGTCTGCAGAACCCAAGGGAAAGAAAAGGCTAGGTGGCGAATGGTAAAACCAATGTTGGGCATTGCTGGAGGAGTTTTATTCAAGGCGAACTGTCAAGGGGTTCCCATTATAACCCAACCGCGTAAGGAACACAAAATCCGGGAACATAACACCGATATGACGGAAACTAGGGTGGCAAGAGTGGAACAAAACACCAGGCATAAGGCCGAGCCTTCCACCCTTTACCAGGTATATAGATGCATTAATTAAATAAGAGATATTGTGATATCCCAAACAAAATAATCATGTTCCAACAAGGAACAACATAGCCATGTTCCAACAAGGAACAAACTTCATCTTCACCTGCAACTAACAACGCTATAAGAGGGGCTGAGCAAAGCGGTAACATAGCCAAACAACGGTTTGCTAGGACAAGTTGGGTTAGAGGCTTGGTTCAACAATATACGAGGCATGATAAGCAAGTGGTAGGTATCGCAGCATAGGCATAGCAAAAGAGCGAGCATCTAGCAAGCAAAGATAGAAGTGATTTCGAGGGTATGGTCATCTTGCCTGAAATCCCGCAAGGAAGAAGAACGAGTTTGTTGGAAGTGCGTTATATCGACTAAAGGGGGGTGAATAGGCGATTTTTATGAAATTCTTCACTGAGGAATTTGCCGGTGAGGAAATTCCTTAGCGAAGAACTACTAGGAGTGGAATAAGTACTCAAAAGTAAACACAACAAAATACAAGCATAGTCATCATGATGAAATGAATACAGACACAGAGTACAGGAAGCGTAATCACAGGATAACTCAGGATGAAGGCAAATAGACTGAAGAAATTGAACTGAGGAAATTGAGAAAGTCTTCAGTCAAAGTCTTCAAACATAGATATGAACAAACATACAACACAATTATGAGGAAATGAAAGAGTTGAGGAAATAAAACCAGTAAGCTCGATGAAGACAATGATTTGGTAGACCAGTTCCAACTGTTGTCTCAGTTGTACGTCTGGTTGGAGTGGCTGAGTATTTAAACTCGAGGACACACAGTCCCGGACACCCAGTCAAGGACACTTAGTCCAAGACACCCAGTCCTCACCATATTATCCTTGAACTAAGGTCACACAGACCTCGTCCAATCACTCGTGGTATGTCTTGAGGCGACTTCCAAACCTTCACAAACTTGGTCACTCGGTGATCCTCTATTCCTCTTGGATGCTCTAGACCATGACGCCTAACCGTCTGGAAGAAGCACAGTCTTCAAACATAACAAGCGTCGGATCCACTCAGGATCAATCTCTTCAGTGATGCTCAATCACTTGGGGTTTGTAGGTGTTTGAGTTTTTGGTTTTTCCTCACTTGATGATTTTTGCTCAAAGTCCTCGAAGGATGGGTTGCTCTCAAATGACAAGTGTCAGTTTCTCTCGGAGCAGCCAACCAGCTAGTGGTTGTAGGGGCGGCCATTTATAGCCTAGGGAGCAGCCCGACATGATAAGACATAAATGCCCTTCAATGATATGACCGTTAGGTGGATATATATTTTGGGACAGCTGGCGCATAGCACAACAACGGTCGGAATTTTGAGTAGCAAAATCCTCAGGGCTATCATGTTCCTCACTGTGTAGGCAATCCGCACTAGCGAATTCCTAACTCCTCAGTCAGGACAAATTCCTCAAAGACCAGAAGAACTTTGTCTCTGTCACTGAAGAAATTGACTGAACTATATGAGATTTCAATGGCTTCACTCGAAGGGATTGGTAGGTGTAGGATTTGAGTTGAGCATCACATGGAAATTTTTCCTTAGTAATTCCTCGACCCCCTTTAACAGTATGGTGTTTCCTATGACTCAAGAAAGAGAAAAACAAAACTATGAAAACGAAAGTCTTCAAGCTTCATATTTCTCGCATGAATATCAAGTCTTCACGGACACAACAATTTCTTCACTTTCAAAGTCTTCATGAAAGTCTTCAGAAATACCAAAATCTTCAGTCGAAGATATTCATTTTTAGGGGTCGACTTTTCCTGTAAATATCAAACTCCTCATAGACTTATAGACCTGTGTACACTCACACACGCATTAGTCCCTTAACCTATAAGTCTTCAATACACCAAAATCACTAAGGGGCACTAGATGCACTTACAATCTCCCCCTTTTTGGTGATTGATGACAATATAGGTTAAGTTTTCAACGGGGATAAACATATGAAGTGTAAATACTGATATTGAGGAATTTGATTGCAAGATATAGAAGAACTCCCCCTGAAGATGTGCATAGTGAGGAATTTGCTTTTGAAGCAATGCACACTTGAAGAGTTGAATCGTGGAGATCTCCCCCTATATCTTGTAATTCATACACGCATTTAACATATAATATGAAGAATTTGAAATGCATGATGAAATATGGTGCCTGATGAAATTCAGCATGCGTGCAATAATATTAACAAGGAATAAGCATGCAGAATAGTGCATCAAGAGTATCAGAGCACAGTGCATGAAAAGTATCAGAGCACCATCGGGTTTAAGATTACAACTCGATCCAATAAAGTTTCAGAAGAACGAGAGTTGTAACTTAGCAAAAAAACGCCTATATAGTAGACCCGCTTGAAGACTAACTCATATTTCTCCCCCTTTGTCATCGAATGACCAAAAGGATCGAAAATGAGGACTAACGCCCCTGAAGATAATCATGTTAATGATATACTTTTTGTAGCTCCCCTCTCCTCCCTCTCCCCTAGGCTCTCTCTAGGCGACCCCTAGGCGTCCACCGCTGGTGGCCACTCCGGCCCCGGCGGCCACCACTCCTCCCTCCGGCTGCCACTCTGGCGCCGGTGGCCACTTCCCCTCTGCCACTTGTCACCCTGAGGGTGATAGCCACCTTTCTTCTCCGGTTACTTTGCGGGAAGTGTTGCTCCTAGGATGGCCATGGATCCTCCTTCACTCAACTTTGCTCGAGGTAAAGATTTCCAGCTATCCATGAGGCAAAAGTTTGGTCACCCTGTAGTGTTTTCGCCTGGTTTTCGTCAACGTGAATTCTCTATGGTGGTTTCCTTCTGCCGTGCTCGTTTTCGGTTGGATTGTCACATGGTTAGTATCACGTTGAAATCATGTTTTGGTGGCTATCCTCAAGGTTTCCGTGTGCTTCATCTCAAAGACAGAACATTCAAATTTTCTGTTGCCTCAAAAGCAGTGGGTTTTGAGATCTATAACCATGGCCGGATAGTTGAGAAGGATTTTGAGTTAGTTTTCAATCTTTGGGGTTTTGGTGGACCTAGTTGGTTACGTGAAGAACAACTCTACTACCGTGAGGATGAAGCTTCCTGGACTAGAGTTGTCAATGGATCGTGTCCGCATGCTGTCGCCGGCAGAGTCTCCGGCGAGCAACCCCGGCAGTCAATTTTTGCTCGATTAGCGGATATTCTGACCACCAGAAATAATGTGGTCACAGACTTTAATGTGCCCTCAATGCCCAATATTACTACCTTAGGAGAGGATCACGCAGCGACTGCTGCGGGCGGGAATCTGGGTCGTTTAAATGCTTCATTTCAGTGCTACGCGTGTGGCAAGATGGGCCACTTTGCTCGGGAGTGTCGTGACACTCGCCTTCCTGGGCTCTACCCCTCTCTCAGGTTTGCTACCTTCCCAGCCCACCTAATGAGGCCTAGGACCTGGATGCGGTACACGATTGGTTCAAGTCCGTTGGCCCGGCCCCCGACCCTTCGCGAGTTTCCTCTTTTCGTGAGCTATGTTTGGGATCTTTTCCTAATTTCCAGCCTCGTCCTACTCTTGCCTCCTCAACTTCTATGCTCTGCTCCTCTGTTTCAACACTCTGCCCGAATTCTGCCACCACCACCTTGAGCTTGTCTGTGCCGGCGAGCGCTGTAGCTCCGATGGCCAATATCCCGATTGATCCACGTCCTTTCGTGACTCATGGCTTCAACATTCAGCAAGTCCCTGGCCGCAATGGAGTGGCTCGGGTGGTGCTGCCACAGTGTCCTCATCGTCATGAAGATTGGGCGATTGCGACCATCCATCCTCTCCCTACTGATGCTCCATTCAACAATGTAAGAGATGTTCTTGAGGAATTTATTGTTGAGCATAGGCAGTTAGGATTGAGGGACGTTCAGCGTTGCCCGTTCGGTGAGGCATATGTTCGGCTCACAAGGGTTAGGGACAGGGATAAATTGGTGCTAGATAGTCCTCACGAATTTGGGGACGTGTTCATTACCTTTGTGAAGCATGATGAGGGCAAAAATCACAGGAGGGTTCATTTCAATCGAACTGTTTGGTTGCTTCTGACGGGAGTTCCTTTTGATTTCCATAATACTGAAGATTTAGCTTGTGCTGTCAGTAAGTTTGGCCGCATGATTTCCTGGGACAAGGAGGATGATCATATGGGCCGTATTGTGGTCAAGGCCCGAGTTATGAACCTAGATATCATTCCTAAAAGTATGCGCTGGTCTGAAGGAGATGAATTCGAGGAAGATGGCTGGTCCTCCTCCATTGAAGTGCTGGCAAGTGAGCTCCTTGGTGGAGGTCTTGCAGATGAAGGCCCTATTCCTCCTGCCAATGTGGATCCACACCCTCTCCCCGAAGATGCTGAGCCGGCTCATTTTTTTCATGATGATGCTGCTAACAATAATGCTATGGATGCTCAGGTTGCAGAGAATTGGGATAACTGGGAAGAGATTCAGCAGAATGAGCAGAATGATGTCCTTGAGGATCTCTTGGATGCTATGCAGCAGGAAGAATTGGCTTGGGCAGATGGAGAAGAGTTGCATCCTGCACCAAGTAACAGCAGTTTATCTTCTGATATGTCTTTCTCTGAGGGTGACAACACAAATATGCTTATGGCCCCTGTTGCAGTGGAGGTTTTTCCTCCAAGGGAGGCAGTGCCTGCTATCCCTCCTTCCCCTACCTTGGTGATTGCTAATGGTCTGCAGAACATCATCCAAGCCTATCAGTCAGATGATGAGGAACCTCCTTTAATGCAAGAGAACTTCCAGGTTGCTGCATTAGTTGATGCTGTTTTGCCTGATCAAGTTCAGGTTGTTGCAGAGCAACTGCAACTTGTTTCTCCCAACAGTGATGGAGCTCATGCTACTGATGGTGTTTCTGCATCTTCTCATTTGGATCTTGCACAACCCGTGCTGCTGGAAGTTGCATTGGAGGCTCCATTGGGCTCTGATCCACCTGTGTCTTCAGATGGTCAAGCTAAGTTTCCCCTTACAGCTGGACCTTCATCTAAAGTTGTGGCCTGCAGTCCTGAGCATGTTAATACTGCCAGGGGAAGTCTGCAACTAGTGGAGAACATTGAGGATCTACAGTCTGGGTTACAAGGTAATTGGGTTACTCAAATTAACGAGCATTTTAGCACGGCACCTTCTCTCCTTGGTTTAAAACGTATTCAGATGGCTGCTGCTGCTTCTAATGCCTCTTCTGTCTCTGAAGAAGGCATGCACCTATGGAAACATCACTTTAAGGACCACTCTTTGGAAAACAGGAGCTCTTTCTCAGTCAGCATTCCCGTAAGTTGGTTCAACTTTATTGTTCACTTGCTTCTGTCCCCCGACAAGTTTGATTGGACTGTTAATATGCTAAAATATGGAATGTGGGAACTGTTCACTGCTGTGGAAAATATGGATCAAGCATTTCTGTTTCATATACCTGACAAGTGCCCTACCTCTCATGCACCAATTTGTCAGGCCATGGAGGATGGGGGCAAGGGCAAAGAAAATATTGGTGGGGCAGCCAATATGCAGGATGAGGAGTCCCAGGCCCTGTTGCAGCCTTTTGGTCAAGATAATCTGAGGAAGAGAAGAAGTGGAAAGACTCCACTAGTGGAAACAGAGGTAAGGAGAAGTGATAGAATTAAGAATGACAATGCTGGTTACAAGAGAAACTCCTGCTCTAATAATAATTGTCTACCTTGCAATGCTGTCCCTCCCACCATACAAAAATCAGTTGTTAAAAACCTCACTGCCTCTTTCTGTAAGGTTGCTGAGGGGGAGCTGGAGGACAAGCTGGCCAAGAAGCCCAAGAGAAGGCAAGAGGTTGATTTGGACAAGGTGCCCTTGGCCAAAGGAGAAGGACACACCTCCAACCATTCATAATGTTTAGGGCCTTTTATTGGAATACTGTTTGGAGGGTGTGTGTTTGTGCCTTCATTCATAGTTTGATGCTGCTTTTGACTGATGTAAGACTTGGATATTGGAACTTTATGAACTCTATAGATCTGGTGATATGTTATCCTATTAATACCTCTTTGCTGTATGAGTGGATGCACTACTGGATATGTGTTTGGCTGTGGATTTGGTTTTTTCTTAAACCTCTTTTATGTGTGCAAGATCAAGTGCTGGTACTTGATCTCTGGTACAAAAAAATTAGGTGTTTCCATGAATAAAACAAACAGAAGCTGGAATATTCTCAACTGGAACATTAGAGGTATAAATTCTAAGGACAAATGGTTGGCCTTGAGGCAAAAAATTAATGAGAGTGACTGCAACATCTTGTGTCTTCAAGAAACCAAGAGGGAGATTTTTGACACAGCTTATTTAAAAAAAAATTGCCCTTCCAGACTTAATAAATTTGCCTTCCTACCCTCTGTTGGAGCTTCTGGGGGTCTCCTTGTGGTTTGGAATGGCTCTCAATTCTCTGGAGAAGTTATTGCACAAAATAGGTTTTCACTTTCAGTGCAGTTTACCAGTCTACTCTCCAACCAGTCTTGGATTATCTCTAATATTTATGGGCCCTGTGATTCACAAGACAAAATTGAGTTTATTAACTGGTTCTTAAATATTCACATGCCTGATAATGTTGACTGGATTTTAATGGGAGATTTCAATCTTATGAGAGCACCATCAGATAGGAACAAACCTGGGGGAGATGTCAATGATATGCTTTTGTTTAATGAGGCTATAAGCAATCAAGGTTTAATTGAATTACCTTTGCATGGTAGAAAGTTTAGTTGGAGAAATATGCAGCATGATCCTCTGTTGGTAAAACTGGATTGGTTTTTCACTTCTGCCTCTTGGATGACTACCTTCCCAAACACAATGGTGCTACCCCTTGCAAAACCTATTTCAGATCATCTGCCATGTGTAATTAAAGTTGGTACTTCTATACCAAAGACAAAAGTCTTCAAATTTGAAAACTACTGGCTCCAACATTCTGATTTTAAACAGATAGTGGCAAATGCATGGAATATCCCAATGGGCAATCTTGATGCTGTCAAAACCTTGAATGCTAAGTTTAAAAACTTAAGAAGAGCTTTGAAGCTATGGGCAAAAACCTTATCCTATCTGAAAACTCAAATTGCAAAGCTGAATGAGCTCATTTTCATGTGGGACCTCTTTGAAGAATTTAGAGAGTTGGACATTCATGAATGGAATTGCAGGGATATTCTTAAAGAGCATCTGCTTATTCTTTTGAGGAACCAGAAGATTTATTGGAAACAAAGAGGAAAAATCAAAGGAGTGAAGTTTGGAGATGAGAACACAAAGTTTTTCCACACTAAAGCCTCTATTAATTACAGGCATAACCATATTGTTGTTCTCCAAAATGATGACCAAGTTGAGATATCTGACCATGCGGGGAAAGCTGCAATCCTTCTAGACACTTACAAAAAAGAATGGGCACATCCCAAAATACCTCAATGCATTTTAACTTGGCTTCCTTGTTTGGGCAGAGACAACACTCAGATATCTTTGCTAATCTTGAACTGCCTTTTACTGAAGAGGAAATTGATGATGTGGTCAAAAATCTTCCAACAGACAAATCACCAGGCCCAGATGGTTTTAATAATGAATTTCTCAGGTCCTGCTGGGACATTATTAAGGGAGATGTGCTCAGATTCATATATGACTTTCATACAGGGCAAATTTCTCTTGAGAGCATAAATACTTCATACATTACTCTCATTCCTAAGGGAAGTACTCCCTTGACAGCAAACGATTTTAGACCATTATCTCTACTAAATTGCTGCCTGAAGATTATCAATAAACTGCTGGCTAACAGGTTGCAGAAAGTGATTCTTAAGTTGGTACATATTAACCAATATGGTTTTCTGAAAGAAAGATCAATACATGATTGTTTGGGATGGGCATATGAATACCTACACCAATGTCATAAATCTAAAGATGAGATTATTGTGCTTAAATTGGAATTTGAAAAGGCGTTTGACACAATTGAGCATCATGCAATGCTGGATATTTTAAAGGCCAAAGGTTTTGGGGACAGATGGATTTCATGGATCAAAATGCTCTTCAATTCTGCCTCATCTGCTATCTTGCTAAATGGTGTTCCTGGAAAAAAGTTTTATTGCCTTAGAGGTGTGAGACAGGGAGACCCCCTATCCCCTCTTCTGTTTGTGCTTGCTGCTGATCTCCTTCAGTCAGTTCTCAACAAGGCAATGCACATGGGATTGTTATCTGCCCCCTTGCAAGTGCAGTCATGCCCTGATTTCCCAATTGTCCATTATGCTGATGACACCCTGGTTATTCTACAAGCAGATGCAAAGCAACTTCATTGTCTTAAAGCCCTCCTTAATACTTATGCAGATGCCACTGGACTTCAAGTAAACTACAATAAATCTAGTATGATTCCAATAAATGTGCCAGAAGAGAAGATGGAGATTTTGGTAAATACTTTTCATTGCAAGAAGGAATCTTTTCCAATTCAATATTTGGGAACACCTTTAGGTCTTCATAAGCCTACTGTTGAGCAATGTTTTCCTCTTGTCACAAGACCGCAAAAGAAACTTATAGGTTTGTCCTCATTTATGACAATGGCTGGAAGATTGTTGTTGGTGAAATCTGTCCCCAATTCTTTGTTGATCTATCTCATGGGATGCCTTGATGTGTCTGTCACAATCAAGACCCAGGCCATAAAGTACTTGATACACTGCCTGTGGAGAGGCCCTGATCTGGAGGACCACAGACCTGCCATGGTGGCATGGAGCACTATGTGTAGACCCAAAAAACAAGGAGGATTGGGTGTCATGGATATCTTCATCCAGAATAAGGCTCTGCTGCTTAAGAATCTACACAAGTTCTATAACAGACACAATACCCCCTGGGTAAACCTGATTTGGGAATCATATTACAACAATGATACACTGCCTGGTAATAAATGGATTGGATCTTTTTGCTGGAAGGCAAACCTTAAGCTTATTGATAACTATAAGTCTTTGCCAGATGCAACATAGGTGATGGCAAGAGTGCCTTCTTTTGGACTGATCTGTGGCACTCTACTTGTTTGCAAGACATGTTCCCTCATTTATTCTCTTTTGTGAAGAACAAGAATGCTACTGTCCACAGCATTCTCCAAGTAGAATATTTAGAGGATCTATTCCACCTTCCCCTGACTGTGCAAGCTTTCCAGGAATTTGAGGCTATAGAAGATATTTGTATTGATCTAAGGGCATCTGATACACTAGATTGCACTGATACTTGGAGCTACATTTGGGGAAATGAACACTTCTCAGTGGCCAAGGCCTATAAAGTCATGATGGGAGTAAAAATTGTGCCACAGCAGTTCAACTGGATCTGGAATTCCTCTTGTCAACCAAAACATAAGGTGTTTTTTTGGAGATTGCTGCATGACAGGCTCAATACCAGAAACCTTTTGAGAAGGAAAACTTTCCATTTGCCCAATTACAATTATGCTGTCAACAATTGTCCACAGGAAGAAACTCTTCACCATCTTTTCTGGACCTGCCCTTTTGCAGCTCAATGTTGGGACCTGATTTGCCCTTCAAGACAGCCAAATGCTTCAATTCTAGAAGCTTTTCTTGACCTCAAGCAGAAGTTACATGTACCTTTTTTCATGGAGATAATCATCCTTGCTTCCTGGGCTATCTGGATCTCAAGGAACAACTTGATCTTCCAAGCAGTACAACCTAGCATTCAGAGGTGGAAAGCTATTTTCCTGGAAGAGCTAAATCTCCTAAGATTTAGAATTAAGAAGAGTTATGCTGGAGTTTATTGTTCTTGGCTTGACAATCTTGTACTGTAATCCTAGACCATAGCTTTTCTTTTTTTTTTCTTTTTTTCTTCTTTGCCCTTTGGCTTATATCAAGCCTTTTGTATAGTGATACCTTTGTTTTCTCTGTTTTTTAATTAATAAAAATTGCAGTGGGGTTTTGCCCTACTATGTTTTTTCAAAAAAAAGATAATCATGTTGATGAAGGAGCGCCAGTGTTGTTGGGGTCGTTTGTTGATGTAGGGCTGCCGCAGTGTCGTCCAAATCTTCATGTTCATCAGTGTCGTGCGATGAAGAATATGAGCTGGCCACGAGAGAAGGAACCTTGACCTTCTTGAATTTCTTCGATGGAGGTGCAGACCAGTCAAAATCTTCATTAAGACCCATGTTCTTCAGATCTTCTTCACCATATAGATGTGAAAGGATTGCCCAGGTGCGACCGAAGACTTGATGGAGGTAGTAGTGGTTTTTCTTCACTGCATTGTGTGTGGCAGTCATGTTGTGAAGAAGTGAACCAAACTAACGCTTAACCCATTTGTGATTTCGATCCACCTTCTGGTGAAGACTAAGCAGAAGTTCATGGTCAGTCATCACGCGCGGAGCAGTGGCTTGAGGAGTGGACTTAGGTGCATTGGCAGAGTCATGTGTGGCAGAGTCATCATTGGTGGAATAAGATGCAGCTTTGCGAAACTGACCATCCAATGGACGAATGCCTTCATCAATTACAGCTGGTGCCTTGCTCTTTCCATCAACTGAGGAATATGTCTGCTTGAGGACTTCAATTGGGGGCAAGTAGCTGAGACCATTCTGGAAATCAGCTTTGTAGTTGAGTGAAGACCTTGTCCTGAGGAATCTCATGATCCAAGGTGCATAAGGCTTCACCTCAAACAGAGGCAGTGCAACATTGGCCATAGTCCTCATGAAGAAATCGTGATAATTGACAGGAATGCCATGAACGATGTTGAATACCAGATTCTTCATGATGCCAACAATTTCCTCATCAGATGAGTCATGGACTTTGATAGGACTGATTGTCCTCGTAAGAATATGATAGACAGTTCTGGGCACGTACAGCAATTCCTTCACGAGGAATTTGGTTCTTGGTGCTTGACCTGGCTTCAAAGGTTTCATCAGCACCTGCATGTAATGATGTGTGAGCTCAGGTTCACTGTAGATGCAGCGAGCTTCTTCAAGGGGAGGACTGAGTGGTAGAGCACGAAGCAATTCAGAGGCTGGTGCAGTGTAGTGAGTGTTTTCAGACATCCAGTCCAGCACCCATGAATTCACATCTTCAGCATCTCCGGTAATGTGCAGTGTTGCATAGAATTGAAGAATTAGTTCCTCATTCCAATCGTAGATGTCAGAGAAAAAGTTGAGCAGCCCAGCGTCGTGAAGAACACTGAGGACTGGTGCGAAGCACGGAAGAGATTCCATATCCACGTGAGGAATATGCTCATGGTAGAAAATCTTCTCCTTGTTGAACAACACTGAGGAATAGAAATTTGCTTGACTGGCAGTCCAGAAACGCCTCTTCCTAATGCGAGTAGAGTCATATGGGTTGTAATCTTCGAAGAATATGTGCTCGCCGAAGAAATCATCAGCCTTGAACTTTTGCTTGCGTGAGAAAGGATCCTTTGGCTTCGGCATAGGAGTGTCAGTGAGTTGCATCACGACCTCAGGAATCTCAATCGCAGGTTCTTCAGGCTGAGGAATTTTTGGTTCCTCCTCAGTGGTAGTCTGCATCGTTGGTCGTGCAGCAGCAGCAGTTTCATCAATGCTTGTGGCTGGAATTTCCTCATGGACAGATGAAGTGGGATGAGTTTCTTTAGAGCCCATGTGAACAGTTTGTGTGGGGGACTGAGGAATTTTCTGTAGAGGAGTGAACATTGGAGAGTTTGGATGCTGACTTTCCCAGAATTCATCACTGATGACGGGTGTGGAGCAGCCAATGTCCACATCGTCATCTTCCATTTCTTCAACGCCAACCTCTTCAGCTGTGAACTGAGGCATAGGCGAGGGGATGATAGGTGTTGAAGTGATCGCATCCACTTCAATTTCTTCATCCAATGGTTCAGACGAGGCAGCAGAATGAGTTTCTTCATCAGATCCGCTGGGGATCACATATTCTTCATCAAAAGGAACAAGGTCCTTTGATGGCCTGGTTGAGATGGGAACGACATCAATCGGATGTGCAAATGAACTTGTCATAGGCTTCATTTTCTTTGGAGCTGAAGAATCTGAAGCAGCTGATGCTTTCCTTTTCTTCACTGCAGCACGCTCCACAGCCTTGGTCTTCTTCACATCTAATGCAGATGGAAGGATTGGAGTTGAAGTTGGTGCAGGAGCAGCTGAGGAATCTGGTTGATTTTCTTCAGGTACAACTGATGCAGTTTCCTTGAGTTCTTCAGTTTCTTCAGGCACACCACTAGTGGGTGCCCTGGCAATTTCTTCAATGGCTGGAATGCAGTCATCAGCCCTGGAACTCACATTATCTTCAGTAGCCTAATTGTCATCAGCGGTGCTGGCATTTTCTTCAGTAGGCTGAGCAGATGCTTCAGCCTGAGGAATTTCCTGTTGTGTTGGGGCTGCAACATTGGAAGTGAAGTTATCCGCAAGTTTCACAAAACGAACCTTGGATCAGCGTGATATGCTTCAAAGTAATCACTGAGTTTCTTAATCTCAGTCTGAGTAGTGACAAGTTCTTCAGTTGTCATAGAGACAACGTTTTTCTTCAGATAGCGCTCTTTCTTGTACTGCGCTTTCTTGATCTGCCTGGCCTTCTCAAATT
The DNA here is from genome assembly GCF_002162155.2 of Triticum dicoccoides. Lineage (NCBI taxonomy): Eukaryota > Viridiplantae > Streptophyta > Magnoliopsida > Poales > Poaceae > Triticum > Triticum dicoccoides. The sequence goes on along the minus strand of NC_041390.1, from coordinate 239,249,133 downwards.
TCCACTTTTCTTCTTGAATGAAGTGGGCCAGCATGTGACTTTGGCCAGGAGTCAGCTTGAAGTCAAGCAAGGGAGTGTTGGGGTCCTTGTGCCAATCATCAATGTAGTCGAGGATCAGCTTGGGATCCAAAAGCAGTGGCACCTCTGATCCTTTGGCTCTAGCGGCCCTGACTTGCCTGTCTCTGATGATTTCTGCAAGTTCATCATCATCAGCTTCGTCTTCATCAGACGACACTTGGAAAGCGACTTGCTTCTTTTGAGGACTTGGGTGTGGACCTCGTCCAGCAGTGGCCTTTGTCTTCAGTAGTGAGGGGCCAGCTGAGGAACTTGGTGCAGCTGAGGAACTAGCTGGGACACTTGAGGCAATGGAGATGCCGGCAGTCCTTTGGCACGAAGCGAGATGCACAAGTGCTCAGGATTTGGTCGGAACAGCTGAAGACTTCGGCGGACGAGCTAAGGACTTTGGAGGAATAGGAGCAGCATGAGGAATTGGCCGTGAGAGCTTTGATGATTCTGGTCGTGAGGGCATTGCTGAGGAACTTGGCCTTGAGGGCATTGTTGGTGAAGCACTTGGCTTGCGCGCAGGCTTCTTTGACATAGCCTTCTTTGGCTTGACAGCAAACGCCTCAGCAGAGGCACCAGCAGCAGCAGAGTCTTCATTAAATTTCCTCACTGCTTCTCTGGCTTGCTTAGCTAGCTTGGCTTGGCGCTTGGCCCATTCATTAGGATAGTCCTCACCTCGCTTGAGGCTGGTGGGATCAGCAATTTAGCCAGGTGCCAATGGAGCTCTTGGGCATGGAGAATTGAGTGCGAATTTCTTCATATACTTAGGAGTGACATATCTGTACTCCCTCCATTCTCTTGCCCATCTCCTCTCTATCTTCTGAATGCGTACTTTGCGCTCATTCTTGGTTTCCTCAGTAGGTGTGCAGTACCCAGCATATATGTCATCAGGGATTTCAAACGCTGTATTTACCTCATGCCTCTTTCCTCCCTTCAGTGGCCTTTTACCATCAGCCATTTTCTTCAGTTGAGGTTTTTGAACAATCGAATTCTCTGAAGAAGTATGCAACTTTTCTTCGAGGAACGCTGCAAATGAGTTAAGTTGATGAGAACCTAGTGATTCAGCAGTTGACATGTGTACCTATGAATAGAGTATAGTTGCGAGGAATTTGGAGAGGTCATATGCGTTCTCAGAAGGTTTTTCAAAATGAATAGGTTTGAGGAATTTGACCAGATGAGTCTTGAAGATTTGCACTAAGCGTTCTTTATCTTAGGTTCCAGAGTTGTATAGATCGAAGATCCACACAATTGAGGAATCTTGAAGAAAAATGATGCTTAGAGAAATGAATCAAGAACAGATGACTTGTGAGGTGTTTAGTGTGTGAAGATATGAAGAAAAACACCTTTGAAGATTTTGTAGATAATCATTTGAATCAACGAGGGCAGTAAAAGTAACTTTTATTTACCCTGGATGAAGAACACGACGAACTGGAGTGAGGAGATGTGAAGTTTGTCTGTGCAAATCTTCCACGCCCTAACTTGGCGGAGGAAGACAGCTACGGTGGCGGCGGAGTGAAGATGTCCACGGTCGGCGCCAGTACGTCGGCGACGAGGTCGAGGCAATGAAGCTCTTCCTCACCAGCGGTGATGAAGTAGCCGCGGCGCTAGGGTTTGAGAAGCTCGAGCTGGAGAGAGAGGTCAAGCGGAGTAAAAGAAGTGAGGAAGGGAAGGAGGGGTATTTATAGCCATGGTGGAAAACTGCTCGCCCGAAGAAATTGGACGAACGTGCCCCTGACCCTTCTCATTCGCATGACATGTGTCACCCACGTAGTGAGAGGTGGAGATCGTGTTAGATCGTGGGTGAGTGGATAAGTGTATCGAGGGATGCGGAACGGTTTGAGCGGCAAAACCGAAAATTTCGATAAGATAGGTTTTAAAGTTCCGTTCGCAATTTCTTCAGCTGACAAGGACACAGTGAAGATTTTGAACGAGTTTCAAATAGAACGCACATGAAGAATTTGTGAACAGATTGGGTTGAGTATAGCATAGAGGGGAAGGGTCCGATCACATTCACTTAGCAGAAAACCAACTTGAAGAAATAGCAATAAGTGAATGTTGTAGAGGACATAAACTCATATATATATCCAATGAAGAAAAACGACGGAACTAGTGAAGACTATGCAAAGTTGAAGAATATGAATAATTTGAGGAATTTCAACTTTTGGTGGTGGCGTGACCCACGTATAAGAATGATGATTTCAGACACCGCGTACAATTATGGTAGGGTTCTGAGAATCAAATTCTTCGTTAATTTCTTCACACTAAGAGTGTTATTCTTCATTGATTGAAGAAAAATGTTTCTTCATGTGTTGCACATCTAAGTCATCAATTTTGCATAAGTGTTAGGATGAGTGTCCTTTTCAAAGAACATTCGAAGATTCTAGGATATTTAGCTCACACCGCAACTTGCTAAATCTCTTCTCATCCAAGGGCTTTGTGAAGATATCGACTAGCTGTTCTTCAGTCTTCACATGCTCAATAGAAATGTCGCCCTTCAACACATGATCACGAATAAAATGATGATGAATCTGAATGTGCTTTGTCTTCGAGTGCTGAACTGGGTTGTGTGCAATCTTGATTGCACTCTCATTGTCACAGAAGAGAGGTACATTCTTCATGTTGACGCCGTAGTCCTTGAGAGTTTGCTTCATCCATAGCAATTGGGCACAGCAAGAACCAGCGGCAATGTACTCAGCTTCAGCAGTAGATAGTGATACGTAGTTCTGTTTCTTCGAGGACCAACAGACCAAAGATCGTCCGAGGAAATGACATGTACCAGATGTTGACTTGCGATCCACACGATCACCAGCATAGTCAGAGTCAAAATATCAAACAAGATCAAAAGCCGAGCCCTTGGGGTACCATAATCCAAGTGTTGGTGTGTGAGCTAGATATCGAAGAATATGCTTCACAGCCTTATGGTGTGATTCCTTCGGTGCAGCTTGAAATCGGGCACACATGCAAACACTAAGCATTATATCTGGCCTAGATGCACATAAGTATAATAAGGAACCTATCATGGAGCGTTATACCTTATGATCGAAGTCAATACCATTTTCATCAGTGCACAGATGGCCATTTGTGGGCATAGGAATTTTGATGCCTTTGCAATCTTGCATGCCGAATTTCCTCAGTACATCCTTGAGGTATTTCTCCTGAGATATGAATATGCCATTTTGTTGTTGACGAATTTGAAGACCTAAGAAGAATTTCAACTCTCCCATCCTAGACATTTGATACTCTTCACTCATCATATAGGCAAATTCATCAATATAACATTGGTCAGTACAGCCAAAGATAATATCGTCAACATATACTTGGCACACAAACAATTCACCATCATAAGATTTAGTGAAAAGAGTAGGGTCGAGTGAACCTGGTTTGAAGCCTTTCTTCATGAAGAGTTCCTTTAAAGTATCATACCAAGCCCGTGGGGCCTACTTGAGGCCATAGAGGGCCTTGTTGAGTCTGAAGACTTTGTCAGGATTCTTTGGATCTTCAAAACCTGGGGGTTGAGCAACATATACTTCTTCCTCAAGCTTACCATTGAGGAATGCACTTTTCACATCCATTTGATATAGAGTGATATCATGATGGTTAGCATAAGCAAGTAATATGCGAATAGCCTCAAGTCTAGCAACAGGTGCAGAAGTTTCATCGAAATCAATTCCTTCAACCTGTGTGTAGCCTTGAGCTACAAGCCGTGCCTTATTCCTCACCAGAAGGCCATTTTCATCTTTCTTGTTGCGGTAGATCCACTTTGTGCCGATGATATTGTGCTTGCGAGGATCTGGACGTTTGACCAGTTCCCAGATATTGTTGAGCTCGAACTGATGTAATTCTTCTTGCATGGCCTGAATCCACTCAAGCTCCAGAAATGCTTCATCTACCTTAGTGGGCTCTGTAATAGAGACAAAAGCATACTGCCCACAAAAGTTAGACAAATGTGAAGCTTTTGAGTGTGTGAGAGGACCTAGCGCTTTGATGTCATTAATGATCTTTTCAACTTGCACTTCTTTTGCAATGCGAAGATGAGCTGGTTGTCGTTGAAGAATTTGATCAGTGTTTTCTTCAGCACCATTTTCTTCAGCATTTTCTTCAGGTGCATTAGCTCAACGTTCTTCATGTTCTGGAATGAATTCTTCAGCAGATTCTTCAGTAGGAATGACATCCTCAGTAGCCTTGAACTTGATAGTTTCCTCAGGTGCTGGTTCATCTATCACAGTAGGTAGGTGCTCTCTTTGCGAGCCATTAGTTTCATCGAACCGCACATCTACAGTTTCAACAACTTTGTGAAGAACGTTGTTGAAGACTCTGTAGGTGTGCGAGTCCTTTCCGTAACCAAGCATAAACCCTTCATGTGCTTTCGATGCAAATTTTGAGTTGTGATGAGGATCTCTAATCCAACATTTAGCACCGAAGACTTTGAAATAACTTACATTGGTTTTCTTATCAGTGAGGAGTTCATAAGCAGTCTTTTTGAAGAATTTGTGAAGATATACTCTGTTGATGATGTGGCACGCATTATCAATTGCCTCAGTCCAGAAACGACGAGGCGTTTTGTATTCATCAAGCATAGTGCGAGCCATCCCAGCAAGAGTCCTGTTCTTGCGCTCCACGACGCCATTCTGCTGAGGAGTGTAAGGAGCAGATAACTCATGAGTGATACCAAGTTCATCAAGATAGTCATCGAGACCAGAATTCTTGAACTCAGTGTCGTTGTCACTTCTGATGTGCTTGATCTTCACACCAAAGTTGGTTGAAGCCCTCGAGGAAAATCGTTTGAAGACTTCCTGCACTTCATGTTTGTAAGTAACAAGGTGTACCCATGTGTAACGAGAATAATCATCAACAATAACAAAGCCATATTGAGATGCTTCATTTGAGATAGCAGAATAATGATTAGGACCAAAGAGATCCATGTGAAGAAATTCAAATGGGCGAGTGGTGGTCATGATAGTCTTCGCTGGATGCTTGGCCTTGGTCATCTTCCCAGCTTCACAAGCTCCGCATAGGTGATCCTTGAGGAATTTGACATTCTCGATGCCAATGACATGATTCTTCTTCGCAAGCGTGTGCAAATTCCTCATGCCTGCATGACCAAGTCATCGATGCCAGAGCCAGCCTTCTGAAGCTTTTGCAAGTAAGCACATGGCTGGTTGTGGTCCTGTAGAGAAATCACCAATATACAGGTCTCCTCTCCTAAAGCCTTCGAAGACTTTGGAATTGTCAGCTTCCATAACCACAACACAACGGTACTTGCCGAAGACAACAACCATATCAAGATCACCAAGCATTGAGACAGACATAAGGTTGTATCCTAAGGACTCAACAAGCATGAGTTTGTCCATGAGTCGATCCTTTGTAATCGCAACCTTACCTAGACCCAATACCTGACTTTTGCCTTTGTCAGCAAAGATGATATGCTTCAGATGTGACAGAGATAATGGAGCATCCATCAATAGATTCTTGTCACCAGTCATGTGGTTTGTACATCCACTATCAAGGACCCACTCAGTGGCTTTGGGTTGATCATCCTGCAGATGAATTAGTGCAGCTTACAAACTCATATACTTCATCAGTGAAGAATATGACATCAATTCATTAGATCAATTTCATCAAGTAAAAGAACTGATAAAGCAATATGAGGACGTGAGAAATGAAAGTTCATTTCTTCATGATTAGCCTGCGTCCTATCAGGCATGCTCAGGTCTCTAGCAAATTCTTCAGACGATTACGTGCGTCTGGAGACCTGACCCTGCAGAAGAGATTAGTTCTTTTTCTTCACCACCCACATTTGAAGGGGTGGCAAAGAGTTCATCATTCTGCGAGCTCCATACGAGAAGGATGGCATAGAAGCCAATCCATTTCGTTTCACATAAGATGGGTTAGAGTAAGCATATGAGTAAGCAGAGAAATTCTTCGAGGACTTATGGACATAATGATTTGAAGAATAATGCACATATCCATATTCCTTAGATCTTCCCTGCGAAACAGACGGGTTAGCATGATGATGTTCATATGAGGACTTTGACCCATATGAGGAATTTGGTCCGTATGAGGAATTTGATCTGGGGTTCCTATTCTTCACAGGTGGCGTCATGATGACATTTACCTGAAGATTTTCAAGGCATCTTTTGGGAACCCAGATTTTCTGCATAGGCGAGCCATTCCTGCAGTTAGTGCCAACATATCTAGCAAATACTTCACCATTCTGATTTTTGAATAGCTTATAGTTGGAGTCAATTGACTCATCATCAGAATGAGGAGATTCACATGCAAATCCAGATAAGTTAGATGGATCAACTGGAGGTCCCTTTGCAGCAACCCATGTAGTTTTGGGGTACTGCTCAGGCTTCCAATATGTACCATCAGCATTGAGTTTCGTCTCAAAGGCGATACCCTCTTTCCTAGGGTTCCTGTTGAGGATCTTCTTTTTAAGCACATCACAAAGAGCCTGATGCCCTTTGAGGCTTTTGTACATGCCTGTCATGTACAATTCCTTCAGCCTTGCATTGTCATTGATACTAGCAATGTCCTTAGTTGAGGAATTAGTAATGGCAGAGACATGTGAAGAATTTGAAACATTAGCAGCATTTGACCATTCAGGTGAAGAATTAGCAGATTCACGTTCAATGCACTTCAAGCATGGAGGAACAAATTCTTCCTGAGATGCGCTGATTTGTTGAGCAAATAATGAATCACGCTCTTTTTGAAGATCTTCATAACTCACTCTTAGCTTCTCAAGGTCTTGCTTTCTTTGAAGAAATTCATAAGAAAGCTTCTCATGATCCGATAAGAGAGTGTTATGATGACTTTGAAGTTTGTCAAGCTTGGACTGAAGTCTCTGAAGATTTTTAGTCAAAGTTTCAGTGCGATCCATTTCTTCACCCAACATATCATCACTTTTATTTAGCATGTTTTGAACCTTTTCTAAAGCCCTTTGTTGTTTTATAGCAAGGGGAGCAAATTTAACATAGCTGGGTCCAAATTCATCACCAGATTCATCAGCACTGGACTCGGATAGGTAGCATTCAGTTACCTCAGCATCTTTTTCCATAAGGCATGATGCAGAAGATGATGATTCTGGTTCGAATGTCATCGTTTTGAGAGATTCCTTGAAGTCCTCAAACCAAGGATCATGACAAGTTCGATGACCTTCATAGACCTCAGAGAGACGGTCCCAGATGAGCTTCGCATGATCGAGATGCATGATATTCCTGAACTAATTTTGTGACAGGCTGGAGCAGATGACATCCTTCGCCGTGAGGTTGAGAAGAGTATACTTGCGAATGTCATCAGCATCCGCCATCTTGCATAGATCAGTCAGGCCAATCTCAGTGACGGTCCACAACTCGTTGTTCATCGCCATGAGGCGTTTCTTCATCATGGCCTTCCACTTGGGATACTTGTGACCATCAAAGATGGGGCATGTCACCTTCGTCATACCTGCGGTCGACATAACTAAAACTCCAGGTGGTTAAACCAAAATCACACAGAACAAGGGAGTACCTTGCTCTGATACCAATTGAAAGTGCGTTATATCGACTAGAGGGGGGTGAATAGGCGATTTTTATGAAATTCTTCACTGAGGAATTTGCTGGTGAGGAAATTCCTTAGCGAAGAACTACTAGTAGCGGAATAAGTACTCAAAAGTAAACACAACAGAATACGAGCAAAGTCATTATGATGAAATGAAGACAGGCACAGAGTACATGAAGTGTAATCACAGGATAACTCAGGATGAAGGCAAACAGACTGAAGAAATTGAACTGAGGAAATTGAGAAAGTCTTCAGTCAAAGTCTTCAAACACAGATATGAACAAACATACAGCACAGTTATGAGGAAATGAAAGAGTTGAGGAAATAAAACCAGTAAGCTCGGTGAAGACAATGATTTGGTAGACCAGTTCCAACTGCTGTCTCAGTTGTACATCTGGTTGGAGCGGCTGAGTATTTAAACTCGAGGACACACAGTCCCGGCCACCCAGTCAAGGACACTTAGTCCAAGACACCTAGTCCTCACCGTATTCTCCTTGAACTAAGGTCACACAGACCTCGTCCAATTACTCGTGGTAAGTCTTCAGGCGACTTCCAAACCTTCACAAACTTGGTCACTCGGTGATCCACTATTCCTCTTGGATGCTCTAGATCATGACGCCTAACTGTTTGGAAGAAGCACAATCTTCAAAGGTAACAAGCATCGGATCCACTCGGGATCAATCTCTTCAGTGATGCTCAATCACTTGGGGTTTGTAGGTGTTTGGGTTTTGGGTTTTTGGTTTTTCCTCACTTGATTTTCGCTCAAAGTCCTTGGAGGATGGGTTGCTCTCAAATGACAAGTGTCAGTTTCTCTCGGAGCAGCCAACCAGCTAGTGGTTGTAGGGGCGGCTATTTATAGCCTAGGGAGCAGCCCGACATGATAAGACATAAATGCCCTTCAATGATATGATCGTTAGGTGGATAGATATTTTGGGACAGCTGGCGCATAGCACAGCAATGGTCGGAATTTTGAGTAGCAAAATCCTCAGGGCTATCATGTTCCTCACTATGTAGGCAATCCGCACTGGCGAATTCCTAACTCCTCAGTCAGGACAAATTCCTCAGAGACCAGAAGAACTTCGTCTCTGTCACTGAAGAAATTGACTGAACTGTATGAGATTTCCAATGGCTTCACTTGAAGGGATTGGTAGGTGTAGGATTTGAGTTGAGCATCACATGGAAAATTTTCCTTAGTAATTCCTCGACCCCCTTTAATAGTACAGTGTTTCCTATGACTCAAGAAAGAGAAAAACAAAACTATGAAAACGAAAGTCTTCAAGCTTCATATTTCTCGCATGAATATCAAGTCTTCACAGACACACCAATTTCTTCACTTTCAAAGTCTTCATGAAAGTCTTTAGAAATACCAAAATCTTTAGTCGAAGATATTCATTTTTAGGGGTCAACTTTTCCTATAAATATCAAACTCCTCATAGACTTATAGACCTGTGTGCACTCACACACGCATTAGTCCCTTAACCTATAAGTCTTCAATACACCAAAATCACTAAGGGGCACTAGATGCACTTACATCCATGAAGAAGACAAATGGACGTAGTCGAACGGGTACTCACAAACGCGACGTTAACGGAACCAACCTGAAGAAGCAACACCAGAAAGAAGCACACAACATAGTAAACAACCAACACATGAACATGGCACGGTGCGCAAACAAGTATGATGCATGTCCGGTTTAATGAGGCATGGCATGGCAAAGTGCACAAACAACCCTACAAATTAAGTGGAGCTCAATATGCAACGAGTTGCATATTGACGGAACACCACGTGACTTATTTAGTTCACTCTTGTTTATGTACCCAACAAGCTTAAATATTGTTAGCATGGCAAGAGGGTGAAGCAAAGTAAAACTACCTATCTAGTCAAGTTTAAATGAGGCCGGAACAACAAAACAACAAGTCCAGAAACTCCTGATGTGCATATTTTAGGTTTGCTACTGTTCTGCCCTAAACACAATTTTAGGGTTGTTAAACATGCAAAGTGAGTACACCATGTTAAACTAGGCATTTTTCTACCCCATTTACATATAAAGTTTATTTAAAATGGAGCTACGGTTATTTAGTTATGAATTAAAGCATTTTAACATGGCATAGGAGTAAATTTAACCAAACATCATTTTAAGCATTTCAAACATAGATGAAAGTGGCATATTATGAAACTAGACGAAAAACTAAGCACTTTACATATAAAGTTTGTTTAAATACGATGCACGGTTTGTGAGTTATGATATGCATGATGTGCAAGGGTGTTTCTGCAAAACTACACTCTGGAAAAAATAGGAAAATCGCAGAAAGGAAAAAAAATAAGCCACGGGCCGAAACTGGCTGGGCCACCACAGAGCAGAGAGGCTGGAGGAGCTGCTCACTCATGGGCTAAGGCCCGGTTCGGTGGTGAGGCAGGCAGGCTTGGAGCTGGGCCAAGCAGGAGGCCGCGGCAAAGGGAGGCGGCTCGCGTGAGGGGGATCTCGTTCTCGACCTCCCGCCGAGGCCGAGGCGAGCCATGGTGGCGGCGGCAGGGACCGGTGGTGGCCTGAGGCGGCGGGACGAGGCGGTACAGGAAGGAATGGACAGATCCGGGACTAGGGAAGCCGGATCCGGTGTCGGAGGTGGCCGGCGGCACTCGGGGAGGCTCCAGATGTGACAAACGACGCCCTGGAGAGAGAGAGAGACTGGGTGAGGACAAACGGGAGATGCAGGGAAGGAAGAGGGAGGTGCGGGGCAGCAGCGCTCATCTGCGGGGTGGTGGCGGCCTGGACGAGGTCCCGCGAGGAGGCAAAGTGCGGGACGAGGCGACGACCTCCAGGTGGCGGGGACGAGCGGGAAGGAGCTCGGGGCAGGGGCGCCTGCGGAGCTGTGTGTGCACGGCGGCGGCTCGGGCTCGGGTGCGGTGCGAGGCGGGTTGTGGATGGGCCTCGCGGGCCTGGCGCGGTGGATTAGAGGCAGGAAGGCGACGTGGCCGCGCGCCATTGGCTGGAGGAGGCGGCTGCCGGTGGCGCAGTGAATGGGAGCTCGCCAAGTGGTGGGGACGCGGTGGCTGGCGACGAGAGTTGAGGAGAAGGTGGCTGGCGGATGCGGGGATCCCGAGGGGAGGCTAGAAGTAGGTGGAGGGGGGGGTTAGGGTTCCAAAAATGGAAGGGGAAGGTCTATATATAGACACATGGACTAGGTTAGGGGGATTTGGGGGCTTCCGGAGCCCTCCGATCACGATTCGATGGAACCGGTCGGAGTGGGGGGGCTAGGTGGAGAGTGGGTTGGGCTGAGAGGAGAGAGATGGAAATGCAGCCCGGCAACCATTTCCAGAGACCGAAAACGTCCGACGATAGACCAGCTATACTGCCGCTATAGTTTAACGGTTGGGCTATCAAACAAACTCCGAATGCGATGAAACTTGACAGGCGGTCTATCTACACTATAATAAGACCACACGCCAACTTTCAACCCAATCCAAGAACATTTTCCGGCCACTTATAAAATACTATTTCGCACATGCCGCGGGCGCGTGCAAGTGTGTCTGGGCTCAGAACGGACAACGGACGGAACTCGGAGTCCCGGACTAATGCAAGTTTCGAAAACATGATGATGAAATGCGGATGATGACATGGCAAGATGCAACACACAAGTGAAAGGCAAGGCAACAACAGCGAATAACTGGAAGACACCTGGCGCAACGGTCTCGGGGCGTTACATAAGCATCTCATTCGGAAAGGTAGATTCCCATGTTTTCTCAATGAGAAATGTCAAGAAGGGACCATAGATAGGACACTTGCGCTCCATCACGGCCGAGTGAAGATCTGGCGAGATGACATGAGGCACATCCAAAACTTGCCCCATGTTCTTCTCCTTCTGGCAGATGAGCAACATGTCCACAAGGTAAGAGTAAACCTAATCCAAATTCCCAATGCGAGGGAAGAGCGCGTGTCCAAAGATGCGGTGCATGATATCCAGGAACAAGCATAACTCATAGGTCTTCTTGGTTGTGGCGTGAGACATCTTCTCCATAGAATAGGGCCAGAGCATGGACTTGTGTGTGGCTGTGGTCTCCTTGTGAGCGCACAACCCAATTGGGATATCAAGCCCCTTATCATCGTAGCCCAAGATGGCCATGAAATCCTTCTACTTTACAGACAACACTCTTCCATTTGTCATCCAATTAATGTCCTCTCAACATCAGTTCAAAGGTGGACTATGACATAGAACTAGGACACAAGCTCGGCATCAAAGTCCTTGTTGAACGTGATAATCCTGATGATATCCAGCTAGGCACACAGATCAAGAGCTTCACCAAAGTATTTGGGATACTTCTGCATATGTTCCAGATCAATAGATGTGGCACTCACAAACAGATTCTTCTTTCCTTTGAGCACATCATGATATATGGAGCGTTGCCGCTTGGTCCAGAAGGGACGACTGATAAGTGCTGGATCTTGCTCATTGTTATACGGATTGCAACAGCGAAACATACATAACTCCTTGGCAGACAATTTATTCACAGACTTGGCTTTCTGCTTTTTCTTGCTAGCAACCTGCTTGGACCGTTGCATTGGCTGGGCACTAGGAGTGGCACTGGCATCCTGTGATGTACGGGAACACTTTGAGCCACCTTGACAATCTGAATTCTTGTGACAGGCCTGGTGCCCAAAGCTACTACCACCTAGAACCCACAACACAGAGTGAGGGAAAAGCAGGTGTAAAGAAGTTGCATTAGCCAAAAAGGAATAACCACAAATAATGGAAGTTTGATTGGAGGAAATTTGGTTGACAGCACAAAGCGGCAGTACCGCTTTCCTACAGCGGTAGTACCGCCTATAAGCGGTAGTACCGCTCCTAGGGAAGCAGTAGTACCACTCGAGGCAGAAGTCACTGGGGCAACTGCTACCACGGTAAGATCCGGTACTACCGGTGGTGCCAAATTCAAATCTTCTCCAATAAAACCTATATTATCCTACTCTAGAAATATTCCACGTCCTACTCATGCCTCGATTTAGAAAAAAATCGACAAATGCCACACATATTGCCCTGGAACCTAGATTCAATAGATAGAACTATATGAGAGGAAAACATGGGCAATACTGGCATCCACGGCAAGAGGAGAGGGTGGGGACCGATTCCAATGGTCGGAATCGTGCAAGATGGTCTGGAATTGGTGGTCCGGCGGTGGCAGATGGGCAGGTTTGTCGCTTGGAGAGAGAGAGAGAGCGCGAGGGAAGAAAGAGATGAATGGGTATGGGGGAGATGGAAGTCCCCCTGTTCGACTCATAACCCCTCCCCCCATGAATCCGTAGAGCGGTAGTACGTGCTGCCTCAAGTTTCTTGATCTCTTTTGCTAGGAACTATTGCCGTTCCAAAGCTTGCTTCCTGACCTTCTACTTGATGGGCCAAGCATGATGGTAGACAGCTAGGTGGTGCTCAATTACCTCCCTGGGAATACCGGGGATGTCAGATGGTTGTCATGCAAACACATCAACATTCACCCATAGGAAGGAAACGAGTGTGCTTTCCTATATGTTGTCAAGGGTGGCACAAACGGTGAAAGAACTATCGGTGTTGTCCTCCCTTGCCGGCACCTTCTTTGTCATAGGTAGAGCGGCCTTGGATTTCTTGGCGGTAGAGCTTTCCATCTGAAAGTGTGTTACATCGACTAGAGGGGGGGGGGGTGAATAGGCGATTTTTATGAAAGTCTTCAAAACATGGAAGTTTTGAAGACAAACGATAAAATTAAACCTATTACCATGCAGCGGAAGGTAGACTACTCTAGGCAAACCATAGTCAAGTATTCAATGAAGTGAAAGCGCAAAGACTAATAGCAGCTAGGTAGTAAGGATCAGATAGGAAGATATTGTGAAGCCAAACAGAACATGCAGTCACTCAGTGAAGACAAATGATAGCACAAACATACAATGACTTCACAAGGAGTAACAGTAAGTAAAGGGAAGTGAAGATGAAACCAGTGACTCGTTGAAGACAATGATTTGTTGTACCAGTTCCAGTTGCTGTGACAACTGTACGTCTGGTTGGAGCGGCTAGGTATTTAAACCTTAGGACACACAGTCCCGGACACACAGTCCCGGACACCCAGTCCTGAACACGCAGCTCAGGACACCCAGTCCTCACCGTATTCTCCTTGAGCTAAGGTCACACAGACCTCGCCCAATCACTCTGGTAATGTAACACCCCGGATGTAACTTTCCCTATTTGTACTCCAACTCTTGCCGTTTCCGGCGTTAAGTTATATTTATTTCCTCGGGTTCGGGTTTGTCTCCGTGTGTGTTTTCGTTTTTCATGCATCTCATATCATGTCATCATGTGCATTGCATTTGCATATGTGTTCATCTCATGCATTCGAGCATTTTTCCCCGTTGTCCGTTTTGCATTCCGGCGCTTCGTTCTCCTCCGGTGGCCATTTCTAGCTTTCTTTCGTGTGTGGGGATTAAACATTTCCGGATTGGACCGAAACTTGCCAAGCGGCCTTGGTTTACTACCGGTAGACCGCCTGTCAAGTTTCGTACCATTTGGACTTCGTTTGATACTCCAACGGTTAACCGAGGGACCTAAAAGGCCTCGTGTATGTTGCAGCCCAACACCCTTCCAATTTTTCCCAAAACCCACCAAACTCTGCTCCATGTCCTAGAGCGTTCGATCACGATCGCGTGGCCGAAAACTGCACCTCATTTAGACTCTCCTAGCTCTACTTATGCCCATAAATAGCCCCCCCCGTTTTCGGATCTCGGATCTCTCCCCGTCCAACCCTAAAAAACATCTCCGTGCCGACGGACCTGTCCGGAGCCTAGCCGGACACGTCCGCCGCCGCCCCGCGCCCAACCGGACGCTGCCATGTGGCACCGGCCACACCCGCCGCCGCCGGGCCCGAAGGCCCGTAGCCGGCCCCCGACGCCGCCTCCGCGGGCCAGAGGAGACGCCCGCACCGCCGCCCTTCTCCTCCGATGTCGGCCGCCGCCCCGCCACCGCTCGCCGCCTCGCAAGGCCGGCGCCGCCCCGCCACCGCCGCCGCCCGGAGCACGCCGCGCCGCCGCGGGCCACCCTCTCCGCCGGGCCGGAGCAAGCTCCACCGCCGCCCGGTCCTCTCCACCGACCCCGGCCTTCTTCCCCGTCGAACCCGGCGAGCAGCTACAGTAAATCCGGCGACCTCGGTTCCCGTGCTCGATCTGGATCTAGATCTGGAATTTGAACGGTTGACTTTCTCCTCCCGAAACCCTAATTTTTGTTCCTACTTTGACATGACGTAACTTTGCATCCGTAGCTCCGATTTGGGCATATAGCATATCAAAATGTTTGTCTCGACGAGTACATCATTTCATTCCATCGCATAATTTTCATTTGAGTTCATCTTGATGGCCAAAATGCTGTTAGAAGGAGGCTTCGTGAGTTAATTGTCAGATCTGCTAGTTCATCTTAGACTTTTGTCATTTTTTCCATGATTATTGTGTGCATGATATGCCTGTGAGTCCTTCATATGTTTTGTTAAGGATTTTGTCTTCTTTCCAGAGGTGCAACCCATGCATTTTTAGGATGTGTGTGGTGACTTGTGCAAGCTTGCAAAGTGAGGCACCCGGTGAATTTGTTTTCAGAGACTTGGTTGTTTTCACTAAGTCTGGGATATTTTAGTTCATGATGCCACGTGTTCAGCTTGTTTCCTAGTGATCCGTGCCTCTTTTGAGGATGATTAGTAAAGAAGTTTTGTTAATCATGTTATGCTCTATCAATCCATGTCTTTGTTTGCAATTATGGAGCACCCTAGCTTGAGTCAATCGAGCTCTACTTTTGCTTCGTTGTGAATTTGGGCAGATCGTCAACTCGTTTGCGATTTTGCCGATGTTATTGTAGTTGATCCGTGCATGCTATGCCATTGTTCTTGCCATTTCTAGATAGAATTTTTGCCTTCTTAATGGATGTATGTGTGCCTTGCCATGACTTGCACCGTAGTGAGTGCATCGAGCTCGTTTACATGCCTTCGTGAGTTATATTTCAGCATGTCTCAGTTTTCACTAAGTCTGAAAACTGATTGTGTTTTAGCTATGTTCGTGTGCCCGTTAGTATATTTTGTGATCCCTTTTGGCCCCAGGTCACTTTGGGACTTTTGTTAAGCTTGTTGAGTAGCTCCATGCCATGTTCTTATTCGTCCTAATCAGGTCATGTATCATGTTGTTTTGCTGCTCCGAATAGGGCTTCGTGATCTGAAATTTCAGACAAGTGTTAATTTCACTAAGTCTGGAATCTGTTTTGCATTTGCGTTTTTGCCATGCTTGTTTGAACCTCATAATGGATGAATTGGCCGTGGCTCAGTGCTAGTCTTTTGTTAAGCATCTTGTGTGCATCCCTGCCATGTATTTTGTTATCATGTTTGGTGGCTGTAGCATGTTCATCTCATTGCATTTAGGTGCCTACTTGCTGTAAATTGCAGACCGGTGTCATTCTTAAAACGCTTGCCATTTCCAAACCGTAACTCCGATTCCGATGATCTTTATATCATTTTCAAGCGATTTCATCTCATCTTTCCAGTGGCACCCTTGGAATTCCAAGTTGAGGCCAGGTTCATGCATTTTCTGTCGTATCTTGCATTTTGCATCCCGCATCGCATATCGTCATTTCATCATATTGCTTGGTCTTGCACGTGGTTGATTGTATCCTTGTTGCTTGTTTGTCTTGTTTGGGTATAACCGGGAGACGAGTTCGCTACCGAGGAGCCCGTTGAGTTTGTTTGTGAGGATCCAGTCAACTCTGACAACTGTGCAGGCAAGATGATCATACCCTCGAAATCACTACTATCTTTGCTATGCTAGTTTGCTCGCTCTTTTGCTATGCCAATGCTATGATGCCTACCTTTTTCTTGTCAGCCTCCCAATTGTCATGTCAAACCTTTAACCCACCTTGTCCTAGAAAACCGTTGATTGGCTATGTTACCGCTTTGCTCAGCCCCTCTTATAGCGTTGCTAGTTGCAGGTGAAGATTGGAGGCCGTTCCTTGTTGGAACATCATTTTATTACTTGTTGGGATATCATTATATTGCTATGTTATCTTAATGCATCTATATACTTGGTAAAGGGTGGAAGGCTCGGCCTCTCGCCTAGTGTTTTGTTCCACTCTTGCCGCCCTAGTTTCCGTCATATCGGTGTTATGTTCCCGGATTTTTGCGTTCCTTACGCGGTTGGGTTATAATGGGAACCCCTTGATATTTTGCCTTGATTAAAGCTTGTCCAGCAATGCCCAACCTTGGTTTTACCATTTGCCACCTAGCCTTTTTCTTTCCCTTGGGTTCTGCAGACTCAAGGGTCATCTTATTTTACCCCCCCGGGACAGTGCTCCTCTGAGTGTTGGTCCACCTGTCAGCTGCCGGTGGCCACCAGGGGCAACTCTGGGCTGGCCTACCCGTACCTAAGACAATGTGAGTGTGCCCTGAGAAAGAGATATGTGCAGCTCCTATCGGGATTTGTCGACACATTCAGGCGGTGTTGCTGGTCTTGTTTTAACCTATCGAAGTGTCTTGAGTTACCGAGATACCGAGTCTGATCGGAACGTCTTGGGAGGAGGTCTATTCCTTCGTTGACCGTGAGAGCTTTTCATGGGCTAAGTTGGGACTCCCCTGCAGGGATTGAACTTACGAAAGCCGTGCCCGCGGTTATGGGCAGATGGGAATTTGTTAATGTCCGGTTGTAGATAACTTGAACCTTAATTAATTAAAACGAATCAACTGAGTGTGTTGCCGTGATGGCCTCTTCTCGGCGGGGTCCGGGAAGTGGACACGGTGTTGGAGTAATGTTTGCGCGGGTTTCCTTCTAGCTTCTCGCTCGCGCTTTGCCTCCTCTTCTCGCTCTCCTTTGCGAATAAGTTAGCCACCATATATGCTAGTCGCTTGCTGCAGCTCCACTTATATTTGCCTTACCCATTCCTATGAGCTTAAATAGTCTTGATCGCGAGGATGCGAGATTGCTGAGTCCCCGTGGCTCACAGATACTATAATTCCAGATGCAGGTCCAGGTGATTTCGCTCCAGGTGACGAGTACGAGCTCAAATGGGAGTTCAACGAGGACTCTCAGCGTTACTACGTGTCTTTTCCTGATGATCAGTAGTGGTGCCTAGTTGGGGTTCGATTCAGGGCCTTGTCGCATGTTGGGTTCTTTTCTATTTTGGCGCCATAGTCGGGCCATGAGTGTTTGTATGATGGTTGTTATTTATGTACTTTGATGTGACGTGGCGAGTGTAAGCCAACTATGTATCTCCCCCTTTTATTATATAATACATGGGATGTTTTAATGATTGCCTGACTTGCGACATTGCTTTCAATGCGGTTATGTCTCTAAGTCGTGCCTGGACACGTGGGAGCTATAGCCGCATCGAGGGCATGACAAGTTGGTATCAGAGCCTTCCCCGACCTTAGGAGCCCCATTGCGTGATCTTTTTAGCAGCCGAGTTGTGTCTAGAAAAATGTTTTGAGTCTTTAGGAATTATATATCGGAGAGCTTAGGAATTCTTTTTACTTCCCAGTCTCCTCATCGCTCTGGTAAGGCATCCTGACGTAGAGTTTTGACTCTTCTCTTCTCAAATTTCACTAAAAAAAAATTTAGGATCACGTGAGTATCTTGGAATCGTTCCGATGGCTTATGATGAGAATACTGTCTTGGTGCCTCCTGTCAGGGGTTTAGTGGAAGTGTCCCAGGGAGTTGAGCTCTGAGGTGTTGTCATCATAATTTTATCGTTGCAATTCTGGAATACTTGAGATATGTTCGCCGACATCGAAAATCTCTTTTATGCAGTTCGTTGGTGAGTAACCTCGACGCCACCCAGTACTGGGGCGGGAGTTCGGGAGTATCGCCATAACTTGTATAATGAATGCTTTTCGAAGGTTGAGGTAGATGGTTTCCGAAGTTTTTCTTGGTTATGTGTTGAAGGATGGATACAGCTGGATGTAGGATTTGCTAGTTTGGGTGAGATATTATGCTTCCCCTGTATCCCCAACACCTGATTGCATAACCGGAAAGGTTCGGGAGTTTCATAGGTGGGAATTCTAGTAGCTCTAGTTCTTCTTCCATGGATATTGGTTTGAGATTGGGATTTCTTACCGAGTATTCGTTCCTGATCCGTACCTTGTTGATTTATTTCTCTACCTTAATTCTACATGGCTTCTCAATTTATGGATATGTGACCATTTGAAGAGGAATGCATTCGTTCATTTTGTTCGGATGTGAAGACTATATGTTGCAATTTTCATTCCGTTGGTTTCAGCTTCATTTTTTCTGTCTATGTGCTAACGGTGGTCAACCTCTTCAGGATGGCTCCCGCTAAGAGCACCAGTCAGAACCAGAATCAAGATCCTCCACCACCTCCACCTCCTCCGGAGGCATGGCAAGGTGTGATGGCCGCAACCAATGCAAACACTCAGCTGATCATGCAAATTCTTCAAGAGCGCAATCAAGGCAGTCAAGGGAATCAAGGCAGCAATCAGAGTCACTTTGCTACTCTCAACCAGTTCCTTGCTAACGGGCCAAAGACTTTCAGCAATTGTGTTGAGGCAACCGATGCTGATGATTGGCTTGTGGATCTGTGTAAGCATTTCGAGTGCAGTAACATCAAGCCTGAGGACTTTGTCAAGTTCGCTTCCTTCCAACTCAAAGATCAGGCAGCAAAATGGTTCCAGGAGTACAAGGATTCCAGAGGTGGACGTGTTATCACTTGGGATGATTTCCGTCGAGATTTCCAAGCTCATCATATTCTGCAGAGCGTGGTTGAAAGCAAGCGTGAGGAATTCCGCAATCTGAAGCAAGGCTCTTTGTCTGTCTATGACTACGACAAGTTGTTCCAGAAGATTGCCCGCTTTGCCAAGCAGGACGTGCCTGATGAAAAGAGCATGATATATCAGTTCAGGGGTGGTCTCAGAGAAGAAATTCAGCTCGCTCTTGTTCTCTTTGATCCCTTGAGGTACGATGAGTTCTACAACATGGCACTGAAGCAAGACGCTGCTCAGTTGAGGTGTGATGCTTCCAGGAAGCGAGTCAGGGATGTTACTCCTTCTTCCTCTACTCAAGTGGCCAAGCAGCAGAAGTTTTGGCTTCCTCCTCCTCCATTCCGTCAGCCGTATCAGCAGAAGAGCAAAGGTGGCAGTGGTTCTTCCCACCCACCCAACCCTGGCTTTCAGAACAAGACTTTGTCTCAAGCTCCAAGATCGAGTGCTCCGTATCACCGTCTGCTTTCAGAGGTCACGTGCAACAAGTGCCAACAGAAGGGTCACTATGCCAACAAGTGTTTCAACCAGAGGCGTCTTCCTCCGCCTCCTCTTGTGAGATCGGCAAGTACAGCTATGGTCAAGCATAACCCCAAGCATGCCAAGGTCAATTTGATGAATGCAGCTCAGGCAGAGGACTCGTCAGATGTGATCATGGGTAACCTTTCTGTTAATGATATTCCTGCAAAAGTTCTTTTTGAGACGGGTGCATCGCATTGTTTCATCTCGAGATCGTTTTCATCTAAGCATGGTTTGCCTTTGCAAATTTTTCCTAGTCCTTTAGCAGTTGTCTCTCCCGATAAGCGCATGCATGCTAACTCCATTGCTCCGGATGTTACTATCACTTTGGGTGACTACAAGTTCCTATCTTCTCCAACGGTTCTCGGTGACTCGGATATTGATCTTATTCTCGGGATGGACTGGCTTTCCAAGCACAAGGCCCAGCTTGATTGTGCAGCCAGGCAGATTCAATTGACTCATTCGTCTGAAGATGTAATTGTCTTTGCCGCTCGGGATAATACTATCTGTCTGTTTTCTCTTAATGAAAAGGGTGAATTGGATGCCATCTCTCAAATTCTAGTCATTTGCGAATATCAAGACGTCTTTCCAGAAGAGCTCCCAGGAATGCCTCCGCACCGTCCAGTTGAATTCGTTATTGAACTTGAGCCTGGCACGGAACCTGTGTGCAAACGTCCTTACAAGCTCGGACCTGAAGAGTTGAAGGAGCTGAAGAAGCAACTCGATGAGCAAGAAAGAATGGGTCTTATACGGCCTAGTACTTCTCCGTGGGGTTGTGGTGTTCTTTTTATGAAGAAGAAGGATGGAACGGACCGACTTTGTGTTGATTACCGTCCAGTGAACAAGAAGACCATCAAGAACAAATACCCACTTCCCAACATCAATGAGCTGTTCGAACAACTCAAAGGTGCCCAAGTATTCTCCAAGCTTGATCTCCGTATGGGTTATCACCAGATTCGCATTCGTGAAGAAGATATTCCCAAGACAACATTCAGAACAAGCTTTGGTTCATATGAATACACTGTCATGTCTTTTGGCCTCGCCAACGCTCCTCCGACGTTCTCTCGCATGATGAACTTCATCTTCAATGCCTATACTAATGACTTCATTTTGGTCTATCTCGACGACATTCTGGTTTTCTCGAAGAACAAGGAAGATCATGCCAAGCACTTGCGTTTGGTTCTCGATAAGCTCAGAGAACATCAGTTCTACGCCAAGTTCTCCAACTGTGAATTTTGGCTCGATGAGGTTCTTTATCTTGGTCATATCATCTCTGCCAAGGGCATTTCCGTGAATCCTGAGAAGGTGTCCGCAATTGTGAATTGGGAACCTCCTCAGAACGTGAAGCAACTCCGCAGTTTTCTCGGTCTCGCAAGCTATTGCCGAAGATTCGTTGAAAACTTTTCCAAGATCGCGAAGGCTCTCTCAAATCTTCTCCAGAAGCACGTCAAGTACGTTTGGTCTCCGGAGTGTGATATTGCTTTCAACACTTTGAAAGAGAAATTGATCACTGCTCCAGTTTTGACTCCGCCTGATGAATCCAAGCCGTACGAGGTCTTTTGTGATGCCTCTCTCCAAGGTCTTGGCGCAGTATTGATGCAAGAGAAGAAAGTTGTTGCTTATACATCTCGCCAGTTGAAGCCTAATGAGAAGAACTACCCCACTCATGATCTCGAGTTGGCGGCAGTTGTGCATGCTCTGTTGACTTGGAAACATCTTCTATTGGGAAGAAAAGTGGATATTTTCACTGATCACAAGAGTCTCAAGTACATCTTCACTCAGCCTAATCTCAACCTAAGGCAAACTCGATGGGTCGAAATGATTCAAGAGTATAATCCGAGTATTGAGTATACTCCAGGCATGGCCAATGTGATTGCTGACGCTTTGAGCAGAAAGGTCTACTGCAACAGTCTGATTCTTAAGCCTTATCAACCCGAGCTTTGTGAAGCTTTCCGCAAACTTAATCTGCAAGTTGTTCCTCAAGGTTTCCTCGCCAACCTTCAAGTCTCTCCTACCTTAGAAGACCAGATTCGCCAAGCCCAGCTTCTTGATGCTATGGTGAAAAAGGTGAAGATTGGGATTGCCAAGAGTCAGTCCAAGTACAAGTGCTACTGCCTTGATGACAAGGACACTCTCTTCTTCGAGGATCGTATTGTTGTGCCCAAAGGTGAACTTCGTCAAGTGATCATGAACGAGGCTCACAATTCTCTCCTCTCCATCCACCCTGGGAGCATGAAGATGTATCAGGACCTTAAGCAAGCTTATTGGTGGACTCGAATGAAGCGCGAGATCGCTCAATTCGTGAATGAATGTGATGTCTGCAGAAGAGTGAAGGCAGAACACCAAAGGCCAGCTGGTCTCCTCCAACCTCTTGCCATTCCAGAATGGAAGTTTGACCACATTGAAATGGACTTCGTGACTAGGTTTCCAAAGTCCAAGCGTGGCAATGATGCTATATTTGTTGTCATCGACAAACTCACCAAAGTGGCTCACTTTCTGCCTATCAAAGAGTCGATCACTGCAGCTCAATTGGCGGAACTCTATACCTCTCGAATTGTCTCTCTGAACGGTATTCCTCAAGTGATATCTTCAGACCGTGGCAGCATCTTTACCTCCAAGTTTTGGGATTCTTTCCAGAAGGCCATGGGCACTAACATCCGCTTCAGAACTGCTTTCCATCCTCAAACAAGCGGTCAAGTCGAGCGTGTCAACCAGATTCTTGAAGATATGCTCATGGCTTGTGTGATCTCCTTCGGCATGAAGTGGGAGGATTGTCTTCCTTATGCTGAATTCTCCTATGACAACAGTTTTCAAGCAAGTTCGGGCAATGCCCCATTTGAAATTCTGTATGGTAGGAAGTGCCGTACCCCTCTCAACTGGTCTGAAACCGGTGAATGTCAGCTGCTGGGTAATGACTTAATCACAGAAGCAGAAGAAATGTGCAAAGTCATTCGTGATAACCTCAAAGCAGCCCAATCCCGCCAGGAGAGCTACTATGATAGTAAGCACCGTGATTTGGCTTTCGAGATCGGAGATCATGTTTACCTCCGTGTCTCTCCTATGAAAGGTACTCGTCGCTTCGGTATCAAAGGGAAGCTTGCCCCTAGATACGTGGGACCTTTCAAGATTGTCAGCAAGAGAGGCGACCTCGCCTATCAACTCGAGCTTCCTTCAAACTTTGCAAATGTTCATGACGTGTTCCATGTCTCTCAGCTTCGAAAGTGCTTCAAGACTCCTGACCGCATAGTCAACTTCGAGGACATTGAGCTCCAAGAAGATCTCTCCTATCGTGAGCACCCAGTTGCTATTCTTGAAGAGACTGAACGCAAGACTCACAACAAGTCAATCAAATTTCTCAAAGTCAAGTGGTCACACCATTCCGACCGTGAAGCTACCTGGGAACGCGAGGATCACGTCCGTTCTGAGTACCCGGAGTTCTTTCAGTCCTAGATCTCGGGACGAGATCTTTTCGTAGTGGTGGAGTGTTGTAACACCCCGGATGTAACTTTCCCTATTTGTACTCCAACTCTTGCCGTTTCTGGCGTTAAGTTATATTTATTTCCTCGGGTTCGGGTTTGTCTCCGTGTGTGTTTTCTTTTTTCATGCATCTCATATCATGTCATCATGTGCATTGCATTTGCATACGTGTTCATCTCATGCATTCGAGCATTTTTCCCCGTTGTCCGTTTTGCATTCCGGCGCTTCGTTCTCCTCAGGTGGCCATTTCTAGCTTTCTTTCATGTGTGGGGATTAAACATTTCCTGATTGGACCGAGACTTGCCAAACGGCCTTGGTTTACTACCGGTAGACCGCCTGTCAAGTTTCGTACCATTTGGACTTCGTTTAATACTCCAACGGTTAACCGAGGGACCGAAAAGGCCTCGTGTGTGTTGCAGCCCAACACCCCTCCAATTTGGCGCAAAACCCACCAAACTCTACTCCATGTCCTAGAGCATTCGATCACGATCGTGTGGCCGAAAACCGCACCTCATTTGGACTCTCCTAGCTCCACTTATGCCTATAAATAGCCCCCCCGTTTTCGGATCTCAGATCTCTCCCCGTCCAACCCTAAAAAAAAAGAACATCTCCGCGCCGACGGACATGTCTGGAGCCTAGCCGGACACGTCCGCC